>NW_005842369.1:1131046-1137153 GCF_000455745.1 Alligator sinensis | reverse complement strand
GGTTGCAGGGGTGGGCTAACAAAAACAGGCTGCATTTCAATACGGTCAAGTGCAGGGTGCTGCACTTGGGCAGTAGTAACCAGCAGCACACTTATAAGATGGGAAACTCCCTTCTTGAGAGCACGGAGACAGAAAGGGATCTTGGAGTCATCATTGATTCCAAGATGAACATGGGCCGACAATGCGAGGTCACGGTTGCCAGGGCTAACCAGACCTTATCGTGCATCCACAGGTGCATCTCAAGTAGGGCCAAGGAGGTCATCCTCCCCCTCTACACGACACTGGTCAGGCTATAGCTGGAGTACTGTGTCCAGTTCTGGGCACCCCACTTCAAGAGGGATGTGGACAGCATTGAGAGGGTCCAGAGAAGGGCCACCCGCATGATCCGGGGACAGCAGGGCAGGCCCTACAATGAGAGGCTACGGGACCTGAACCTGTTCAGCCTTCACAAGAGAAGGCTGAGGGGGGACCTGGTGACCATCTATAAACTCACTAGGGGGGACCAGAAAGGTTTGGCCACAAGTTGTTGGAAAGTAGGTTTAGATTAGACATCCATAGGAACTACTTCACAGTCAGGGCGGCTAGGATCTGGAACCAACTTCCAAGGGAAGTGGTGCTGGCTCCTACCCTGGGGGTCTTTAAGAAGCGGCTTGATGCCTACTTGGCTGGGGTCATTTGAGCCCACTTTTCTTCCTGCCCAGGCAGGGGGTCAGACTTGAAGATCTACAAGGTCCCTTCTGACCCTACTTCTATGATTGTATGAAAATATGTATTTGCATTTTAGTCACGGGTTCATAAAACCTTTGATAATTTTAGAACATTACAGTGTTAAACTCTTCATCACCATTATTTTGTTTCTGTATCCACAGATTAGACTCTCGGGTGTTACGTCTATGGGGAAAAAACAGTTCCAATCCCACCACTAAGCTTTCTGAAGCTATTATTTTAATTCACAGATCTGTAAAACCAGCACTTCTGCTAGAAGCCCTTGAACCCAAGTAATCCTACTTCCTTTGAACAGAAAACTGAATCTGATAAACAGATTGATGCACCTAATATGTCCTTTCACAGTTTGGAATAGTCTGTGGATACATTATTTATTCGTTTGCAAATTTCTGCAGACAGATATTTCTATCCCATCAGGAAGGTTAAACAAGTCGCTGTTTAAAAATTAATTTGAGTGCAAATACAATCCTCACAACCATAGTAATCCCTTCTGTTAACTATGCATTAGAGTGCAAGATATGGTTATATTGTGAGATAATTGATAGCTTGTCTGCTGCTGCAGGAGTAACAGCTGGTAGCTAGCCATTGTTGGATAAATTAATAACTAAGTTCTGATACTTCAGGTCAGGATACTTTATGGCCCACAGGTAGATCTGGCCCATATTATCCAGCTTGTCAAGCACACCAGAAATGATATTGGCACGTTTGGTTGTCCCAGGGCAGTGGTGATGAAGCCTGGGTTTAAAAATTTCCTTCCTTCAAGAGCTAAAGAAATAAACAAGGGAGGTGGCACAGGTGAGGAAGGAGACTGCAATCCTGGTCCCGCTGCTTCAGCTTCCACTATCCCTGTTCTCTCACCAGCCATCCTACAAGTTACTAAAAACACTGGCAGTGGCAGCAGCAACTCCCCCAAGCCTGCCCTGATACTGTCGTACATCTGCTGCCAACCACATACCACCCCCATCCATTTGGGGAAAGGGGAAAATGGTGGAGAAAAAAGAGCATGCACCTTGGTGGTTGACAGCAGGATTGCCAAATCACATGGTTCAAGAAGGTAGTCTACAGCCATGTGATGACTGTCTGGAGAGGGGCAAGAGGAAGGGCAACAGCCAGCTGTCAGTGGCCAGGTGGTCAGTTGGCTCAGAACTGTACAAACGAACCCATTGGTGGAAGTGCAAGGAGGGTTGGAGGTAATCCCCCCAACCCTGGCTCCCCGCTCCAAGTGCTGCTGTAGATGCTTCTCTACCTGGCTCTGCTCTGTCCAGGAGGGATCCAGACTGGAAAAGTGTGTGGATGTCTCTGGCCCACAGCTTTAGGAGACAGCCGTGTTAATTCAGCCCAGTATTGATGAAAGACTGTTGCTCCTTGTTTTAGGTGACTTTCTTCCATTCTTCCAGATGGTGCTATTATACCAATGCACATGTGCAAATATATGCAACTTAAATATGCCCAGAGAGCTGTTAAATAAACATTCCAATAGATGCAAAAAATCTGATTTATTAGTGCAAATCAAAAAAACAATTCATGAAAAAATGTAGCTAATTAGTGCTATGTTATACACTTGACTGAGTCCTCAAAAATATGCATGAAAATGTAAACAAGAAAGAATTAGTAATTAAGGTAGGTTTCATATTCATCCTTTCATAAGAATCAGTCTCGACAGCCACTTGGACTTGCTTCTTTTAGCTATCTGAGATGGTGGCTCAGAAACTGTAAAGGGAAAAAATATACCATAAAGGCCTAGGATGCCACAACTCTAATATGATCTATTATTCTTACATCAACTAAAGGAATGAAGAAAAGGTGTTTTTTGACATTACAGAAATGTTTGCAATGATATCTATTTAAATTGTTTGACTGCGTGTACCATTGTGTAGTATATGTTGTACAGCAGAGGAAATGGCAAGGATGATTATTAACATATGGGGAAGAAGTTGGTTTGACATGTTTAAACATCTTTAATTTAATTGGGACCAACATCTAGTTCCTGAGAAACTTCAGCATGATAAGAAAGAAATGCAGCCCAAGTGATAAAAATAGATTTACCGCAGAGCCACGTAGTTAGAAGAAAAAAAAAAACCTTTATTTTTATAAGAACACTTTCTAACTAAAATGTGACAGTTCCCCTAATATTAAAATAAATGCACTCATTTATCTGCTTAAAATCGTCAAAAAGGAGGCATTTAAAAACCAGGAGCCAATTCAGACAGGAGTTTCTGTTGCTGTAAATTGATTTTTGCTTTTGCTTTGCTAGGAAAAAGCAGACTCTATCATGTACCAGCATTTGTTGCTTTACAAGCCTCCTAGGCTAAGCAACAGTGGAGGTTGTTCCTTGTTCAGAGATGGAACTTGTCCTTTGTAGTGACTGCAGATTTCATGTTGGTACACAGTCACATGGAAGTATGGTGGACTGGACTGAGTTTGTCCCACCAGCCTTTGGGTAGAGAGTGTTTTATACACATGTGTGCATAGTTAATGATGTATTAAAAGAACAAAGTTGAAGTAGTGACTTCAATAAGAAAGAATTCAAATGTAATACATTCTTTGGAGAATGAAAGCTTGTCTAACTCTATCCCAACTACACAGTTGGTCCAATAAAAGATACCACCCTAAGAAATCCTTGCACCTCCCAGAATTTCTGGACCATCACAGCTACTACATTACTCCTACACTTTAAATAAGAAAACAAGTTCCATATCATTTACTAACTGTGGTCCAAGACCTTGTCTGTGCTTAAAACCTTATGCCAGTATAACTATACTAGCTTTTACCAACAAAGGAGAACCTTTGCCTGTGCACACATTTTAAACCAGTTCCATGAACAGAATAAGTCATGCGGGCAAAAGGACTTTTTCCTACAACCAAGTAGGGATTTTCCCAGAGTAGCAGTGCTAGTCAAGAGAAAGTAGGGGAGAGGCAGATCACACCTCTGACCAGCACAGATTGATTGGAAAAATTAAGTATAGATCAGGCGTCACTGTAGTGTATTTTGAAGGAGCCTACTGTTGTCCTGTGAATGTTTGGCAGCATCTGGCCCACAGAGCCAGGGGGCATCAATGTCGTGCTGGTGGCAGGGAGTTTCAGGGGGGTTCCAGCACTAGGGGGCTGTGCTCGGATGGGGCAGTAACTTCCCAGGGAGGTGGTCCTCGCCCCTACCTTGGGCAAATTCAAGAGGAGGTTGGACGATCACCGGTCTGGGGTCTTGTGAACCCAGTATTCATTCCTGCCTGTGGCAGGGGATCAGGCTAGATGATCTGTTCAGGTCCCTCCTGACCCTAGCTACTATGAAACTATTTGTATATAGTTAAGCACTTTCTCAGCCTGGCTCTGTAGAGAGGAGAGAGAACTGCTCCCAGGTGGCAGGCCTCTATCTCAGCACTCTTGTCTGGCCACCATCCCTTTCACTAGCGGACAGGGCACACCCCTGGGTGTACCTGGGCTACATTCGTCAAGAAAAAGGCTTTCCTAATGTTTAACCTAAATATTCCTTGATACAAAATTAGCTGATTCCATCTCATCTTGTCTCTTCCTCTCCCCTCCCCACCAGTGGATATGGAAAATAATTCATCATTAGCCTCCTATGTAACAACCTTCTATACATTTGAAGAGGAACAGTATATTCCTACTTATCTTTTCTAAACTAAAGAAACCAATTCTTTCAACTCTCTCTCTCAGAACACATTTTCCAACCCTCCTATCAATGTCATTGCTGTCCTTTGAACATTTTCTCCTGTTTATCTACATGTTTTTTGAAGTGTTGTGCTCAGTTCTCAAAGGAAGGCCTCCCCAGTGTAACAATTTTACACAACATTTCTATTAATACAGCAACACACAGTCACAACAGTTTCACATTGTTAACTTATATCCAATTTGTGGTTCACTGTACATCCAACATCCTTTTCTGGAGAATACTGCCTAGCTAGGTGTTCTTCATTTTGAATTTGTGTTTGAATTTTCATTCATAAGTGTAGCACTTTGCACTTGTCTTTACTGAATTTCATTTTATTGATTTCAAGTAATTTCTTCAATTTATCAAGATCATTGTGAATTCTAATGCTGTCTTCCAAAGCACTCACGTTTTCTCCTTGCTTAGTGTCATCCCCACATTTAAGTGTACCTTCTGTTCCATCATCCATGGACCACACTGTTAATGAAAACACGAATAACACAAGGCCAGATGAAACCTCTCAGGAAGGTCTCCTTAACATGTTCTACAAGTTTAAAATGAATGATTGAAAACTACTACTTTGAGAATAGTCTAGCAATGATTGTAATCATTTGTACACTCACTTTACAGTAATCCCATCAAAATCAGACTTCCCTCATTTGCTTATGGAGTTCATGTGGGACTAAGTCAAAAGTTTTATTATAGTCAAGATATAACACCTGCTTCCTCCATCTTATCCATTAGAACAAAGAAAGAAAGAAATTAGTGTTGATGTTTCTTATCTCCTCATTAAATTTATAGGTGCTTATAAACTGATAATTGAATCATTTGTTCCAGGTCAAGGTATCAAACTTACATCAGAGTATCAAAGTTAGGCTAAATTGTCTGTAATCCTGCATGTCCTCTTTTTCCCCCTATTTTAAACATAGCTATTCTGTTTGCCTCTGGGATGTCACCATCTTCCCTGAGTTCTTGAAGATAATTGCTATCATTTCAGGGACTGCTTTTGCTAGTTTCCTAAGCACTCTAGGGTAAATTGCATCAAGCCTTGCCAGCTTGAATACATGTAACTTCTCTGTATACTGCTTAACCAACTATATTCTGGTCTGTACTCCTTCCACCTTGTGAGTTCTACTTTTGTTAAATATCTCATCACGATTAACATTTTTAGAAAGATTCAAGAGAAAAAAACATTTCAGTCTTCTCAGCATAATCCATTATGTGCTCACCTTCTCCGTTAGGTAATTGACCAAAACTTTCCCTCATTTCTCTTACTTTTGAAGGAGTCACAGTACCTCTCCTTTTTACACATGTCCCTTGCTAATCACAACTAATGTTGTGCCTTCTGATGATCTCTCTGCATTGTTATGCTTATTCTTTTATACTCATCATTAGCCAGGTGACATTGTTAATAATTTTTGTACAATTACTTTGATTCTCAGATTATTAAAGAGCTTGTCATGGAGTTATATTAGTCTCCCACCCTATTTCCTGTCTTTCTTCCGCACTGGGATAGTTTCCATTGTCTCCTTAATACTATCTCTTTTAGAAATGGCCAGCTTTCCCCGCTTTCTCCTGGACAACATTCTTCCCATGGGATATTGTTTACCAATCCCCTCAGTTTGCTGATATCTTCATTTTTAAGCGCATTATAGTTTCATAGTTGGTAGGGTCGGAAGGGACCTGAGCAGATCATCAAGTCCGACCCCCTGCC
>NW_005842369.1:1126913-1128369 GCF_000455745.1 Alligator sinensis | reverse complement strand
CTTTTCAGCCTCCGCAAGAGAAGGTTGAGAGGCGACCTTGTGGCTGGCTATAAGTTCATCACGGGGGCACAGAAGGGAATTGGTGAGCATTTGTTCACAAAGGCGCCCCCGAGGGTTACAAGAAATAATGGCCACAAGCTAGCAGAGAGCAGATTTAGATTGGACATTAGGAAGAACTTCTTCACAGTTAGAGTGGCCAGGGTCTGGAACGGGCTCCCAAGGGAGGTGGTGCTCTCCCCTACCCTGGGGGTCTTCAAGCCCAAAGGGTGTAATCCTCCTTGGTGATGGCCTCTCCCTTCCATTGGGTGTACGCCTCCTTTTTAGCTTTGAGACGTTCCTGGATGCTTTTGGTGAGCCATGGGGGCTTTTGAGCACTCTTGCCCGCTTTGATCCGCGTTGGGATTGTCACCCTTTGGGCTTGGAGGATCGTCTCCTTAAGGAACAACGACTCGTCCTAGACTCCCAAATCCCCCCCTCCGGGACCTCACTGCCTCCCCAACTAGTCACCTTACCTCATTGAAATCCGCCCTCCTGAAGTCCAGGGCTGCTGCCTTGCTGCAGGCCTTTGACACCCTGCGCTGAATGGTGAATTCCAGTAGGCAATGATCACTGTCACCCAGGTGGTCAAGAACTGCAGTCCACTCACCAGGCCGTTGCCAGGACCAGGTCCAAGAAGGCATTTTCCCTGGTGGGACTGTGCACCTCCTGGGTTAGATGGAGGTCCTCTATCTCGGCTAGGAACCTACGTGAGTGGTCAGACCTGGCTGACTGCTCTTCCCAGCAGATGTCCGGACAGTTTAGGTCACCCATGATGACCACATCCCTTGACTTAATTGCCTCTGCGAGCTGACCAGAGAATTTCTGGTCCAGCTCTTCCCCCTGGTTGGGCAGCCTGTAGTAGACCCCCACCGTTAAATCCCTTTCCTCCTGACTCCCTTGTATTCAGACCCAGAGCACTTCAGTCTGCCCCTCCTCTGACCCAGTGCTGTTTGTTGAGGATGTGTATTGCTCTGTCATAGAGCTCCACACCCCCACCTTTCATCCCCGTTCTATCCCTCCTGTACAGCCTATAGCCCTTGATGTTTACCGCTCAGTCATGCGTTGGATCCCACCAAGTTTCAGTGAGCCCCACTATGTCCGGGTTTGTGTTAGCTAGCAGGAGGGCAAGTTCCTCCTGCTTGTTCACCATACTACGAATATTAGTGTAAAGGCATTTAAGGCTTCCTGAAGGTGTATGCACCCCCCACCCCACCCCAATCCCAGGACATCACTTCTTCCTTCCTTAGGACCCTGAACTCTCATTTTGTCATCTTGTTGATCCTTCACTTTGCCTTTCACCTTCAGATTCTCAACCAGTTCATTCTCATTAACCTGAATTCAATTCAAAACAGCCCCTAGATACTTCCTCTACTTCCTGAAACAAGAATTCACAGCTCAACAGCTTCACAGACAATCT
>NW_005842369.1:1118596-1126882 GCF_000455745.1 Alligator sinensis | reverse complement strand
TGAACACCCTCCTCATCCAACATATGTATACAGGTAGTTAGGCTTCCATATTATACCCATTGGCCAGGTCCTCTCCTTTGGATGATTCTGCTTATTTAGTTTGAAGTGCCATAGCAGGAATCCAATCCTATAGGCTCTCTGTATATAAGCTCCCCTTGGTTAAAGCACAAGAGTGCTAGCATGCATCTCATTCACCTCTTCCTCTTCCCTTGTGCTTCTCAGTTCCCTTCCTGAACAAGCAGTCCCCTTTTATAGTAATGTGTCAGTCTTCCAATTAATCCAACCTTGTCTCTGTGATGTTGAGTCACAGGTGAGCTGGAGCATTCAGACGTCTATTTCTTCCATTTGCTTCCCATGCAGCTAGTATCAGGGTACAGACAGCCCAGGTGTTAGGCAGGTCACTCCACTATCTTCCCTCTTGTCTCTCCTGTGACCCTACTGCAACTTCAAACTCATGCCTGTTACAGTCAGTGTTCAACTACAAAGTCACCAAAGTCTGCTTTCATTAGCATAGTAACTCAGCCAAGAAATTGTTGAACTTATAAGTACGTGTTGAAAAGGAAAGATTACTTAAAAAAAAAAACCAAACAAACAGATCTCTATAAGGTCAGACGGTGATATCCTTACTCAGACTGAATAATTCCTCTGAAGTTAATAAAGGTTCCATGGAAGTCCATTGGCCTATATTGAGGAAGAATTGCATGCTTCTTCAAATACCATACAACACAGAGATTTTCTGTACATGGTTGTTTTTCAACAGCTGAAGCAGCTCTATTTCTCAATAAAAAGCATAAGGTCCTAATACAAGAAGAGGGTGATCTTCAGTTTGGCTGTAGCCCAGACTCTTGTACCCATGGGGCGTGTCCAGACGAGTGCACACATGCTGCTTGCAGTGTCTGAAACCCTTTGAGATGCTGCAAGATGCATGTGTGGGAACAAAAAAAGTTAGACCCCTGGATGCAATATTAGACCCCTGGAAGGTCAAAAAAACCATGCGCTGTGAAACAGCGGGGCAAGGCACAGTCTCAGACCATGACCTGAGGCAACCAGAGGCTCGGTCCTCCACAGAGATGTTCTGGTAGCCAGCCAGAGTGTCTCTATGGCTGGCCCTTGGCCCAATGCTGAAGCACGCTGCCTGCCTGTGCAAGGCAAGCAGTGGTGCAAGCTTTAGAGAGCTGGACTCAGCTCCAAGCCAGGTAAGTAGGGGTGGGAGGAGCCACCTCGGGAGGGGTGGGCCTCCTGCCCACCTCCGCTTACCCTCCTGCTCTCTCCCGCAATTGCCACCCGCCCCTGATCATTGCCCCACCCAGCACCAGTGTTCCCGCACTCAAAAACAAAAATAAAACCCCTGCACTCACTGGCTGTAGCAGTGGCCACTGGGGCTACTCAGGGCCTCATGGCACAGCCTCCCCACCAAAAGGGGCGGGGGGCAGCAAGGACCAGCCCCAGTCCCCTGGTACCCGCACTGCCACTGCTGCATCAGGCAGCTGCCAGGCAGCTGAGGCCACTCAGGCTGAGCAGTGCTCAGAGGCTAGAAAGGAGCAGGGGAATGAGCAGGGGACTGCAGACCAGTGTGGGGGTTGGGTGAAGGGGAGCTATAGCCCCTGGTGGGGGCTGGGACCATGCAGGCAGGGTAGTCCATGTACTGTGGTGGGGGGGCTCTGCCCTGTGGGGGGCAGGGGACCATTGGCGACACGTAGAGGGTGCACGTGCACCCCCCCCACAAGCATGGTGGTGCACCCCCTCAGAAAAGGCACCACTGACACTGTCAGCAGCTCCTGTGGGCAGTTGCTACCTGCCACCCCTACCCATGCCGGAGGCATCTGTGGTTGGTCACCACCCCTCCCCCCGCCACTGACAGCACTGGTGGCATCTGTAGGAGCTTATTGCTGCTGTCACGCGCCTGCCACTGCCACCGTCAGAGTTGACATGCCCCCCAGCTGCCAGGGGCATGTGTTCATGCAGAGGTCCTAAGCAGCCCCCACACCCACCCACACACTGACTCGCATCTCCACACATCGCTCCACACCCACCCACACCCTCCCACCCCCCCTGCAAACCCCACATCGCCCCATCACACAGACACCATGTGATAAGGACACCAAAAGCAAACATTACAACATATAGATATTTAGGATTTATTTTATTATGATGCTAAAGACACTGGTAGGCTTCCAAATTTCTTTAACATTGTAAATATAGCAATAAAACATTGCCCATCTGATCAATCCCTCTCTCTCTCTTTTGTTCTAATTGATGAAGAATGTGGATTGTAGGGTATTTTAAGAAGTGAATTTGGGATGCTGCCTCAGCAGTCTATAGACACAAGGGGCTAGTGTCCACAAATACCAAGTTGGCTGGGGCTTAGAAGCTTCTGAGTATTTGTATCACCCAATTATCATGGGCCCTGAGGTCCACACAGCTAATTAATAGCCCCTATTGTATGAGGCCAATAGATGAATGACAACAAAATACTTGGGACAACTAATGAAAAAAAAACAGGATAGGAGTGTCGTGTCAGTCAAAGGGTCAAAACATGAAAATAAATGCACCTGAGGGGGACACCGGGCAGAGCCCCCTGAGCCGCACCCACTGGTCCTCAAACCCATCCAAGGAGCCAGTGGACGTTGCCCACTGGTGCTCAGCCTGGAAACGTGCATGGACAAGTGAGAGGAAAGTGGCCCTTCAGTCTCCAGGTACCTTCCCATACAGAGCCTCCTTTCTGGTCATGTACAGGGCCCACTTGGCCAGGGCCAGGAGGAGGTTGACCAGGAGGTCCCGGGACTTGGTGGGGCCATGGATAGGGTGACCAAAAACAAAAATGTGGGGGGTGAAATTCAACCAGAACCTCAAAAGGAGTTTCTGGAGGCGGAGGGGCTGCAGCCTGGTGCACTCAAGGGTCATGTGCACCAGGGCCTCCTTCTGCCCGCAGAAAGGGCAGGAGAGGGGGTGTCTGTGAAACTCGCCACATACATGCCCGTGGTGATGGCTCCATGGAGGAACCACCAGCTGAGGTCCTCAGGGGCTCGTGGGATGAGTGTGGAGTACAGACTCAGCCACTGGGGTGCCCCAGCCACACCCTTGCCAAGCAGGTTCTTCCACTTGGTGTCTAGGTGGGACGTGAGGGTGGCATGATGAACAGCGTGACACATGAGCATGTAGAGGTGATGGCAATGGATGGTGGAAAAGTGGACCGGTCTGGTGTCCTCCAGCCAGCTCAGGTGGTGGAGCAGGGAGGGCCGTGAGGCCAGGTAAGGCACAGGCCCCATGACAAACTCCGGTGGGCTGGGGAACACAGGAAGGCGGGGACCACCACCACACAGGACCTGATCAACAAAGGCAAGGGCGTCGGAAGGTAGGGCAGATTTCACCTCCCGGACCAGATGGCAAGTTGCACATGTCATGGGTAGACCCATGCACCAGGCCAGCACAGCAGGATCCATCCACTCCCACCTATCATAGTCCAGGAGGTCTCCAATACTGGTGACACCAGTCAGGGTTAACCTCTGTCGCAACCGGGATGCCTCTGCTGTTGGCACCTCCAGCTGGCGGTTCCAGAGGAGGGGCTTAATGAGCAGGTCGGCACCTTGGGCAACTGTTGCAGGGGACCTGGAGGTGGAGACCAGCCTCCAGGCCTAGAGGAGGTGCTGGTAGAAATCTGGCAGCCCTTGCAGGTCCTGCAAGGAGAAGCCCCGGCAGGCTAAGGAGCTGCCAGTTGTATCAGAGCCCCCAGAAGTGGTGGAGGATAGCGCGCCTCAGGTGGCCCTATGCCAAGTGGTTACTGACACCATATAGTAGTCACTGCAGGGCCTGAAGGCATAACACCAGGACCTGGCTACACAGGTAAACCAGGCCCTGGCTGCCTTCCCACAAGGGGAGGCTCAGGACCTCTGCAATGACCCAATGCCGTCCCGGCCAGAAAAATTCGAGTGCCCATCTCTGGAGTCCCACCAGGATCTCAGGGGGCACAGACAAGGTGTACAAGTGCTGCCAGAGTATGGACAGGACCAGCTGGTTCAGCACCACCACTCTCCCATGCAGGGAGAGACATCTCAGGAGCCCAGCCCGTGCCTGAAGCCACTCCACCACCCTTGCCTCCCGCTGGTGTCAGATCTCCAGTGGGGAGGGGTTTGTGGAGGACAGGTAGACCCCCCAGGTAGAGCAGTGAGCCCGTGCTTCAGCAGATCCCGCAGAGCGCAGGTGGGAGTGAGCCCACCTGCCACCCATCACCCACCGCCAGGCCAAAGCTTTTCACCCAGTTGGCCCGGGCAGAGGAGGCCGCCAAGTACAATGCCTGGAAGGTCTCCACCTGCGCCAGGTCACCCAAGTCCTGGACCATGAAGCATATGCTGACAGGACCAGCCGCACTGCGAGCTCCCAGAGCAACAACCTGCTTCTGCAGGAGAACGAAGAAGGGCTCCAGGGCCAAGGTGAGTGGCCTGGAGAGCCAACAGCCTTGACACACCCCTCTCCTGAACGGGATGGGCTCCATCAGGGTCAAGTTGAGCTTGACCAAACACTCTGCAGAGGTGTACAGCACCTGGAGAGCCCGCATGAAGCGGGGCCAAAGCCAAAGGCCCATAGCATGCTTGTGAGGTACTCATGACCCACTCTGTCAAACACCTTCTCCTGATCCAGGGACAGGAGGGCGAAAGACAGGCCCTCCCAGCATGGTAGCTCCAGAAGGTCCCAAACCAGGTACAGATCATCGAAGATTGAATGTCTGGTCACCATATACGTCTGCTGGGAACAGATCGTGTCCATCAGCACAGACCGCAGGCTCAGCAAGATGGCCTTTGTTACCACCCTGTAGTCCGTGCAAAGGAGAGACATGGGACACAGTTCCTCAGGTCATGGAGATCCCCCTTCTTTGGCAGGAGGGTCAGCACGGCCCTCTGGCACAACAGGGGAAATTCCCCACTTCCCTTGGATTTGACCCAGACCACGGCAAGGTCTGGGTCAAAGACATCCCAGAAAGCCCAGTAGAACTCTGCGGTCAGCCCATCGATGCCCGGCGCCTTGTTGGAAGGCATCAGGCAGAGAACGGCCAAAAACTCAGCCAGAGAGAGAAGCTTCTAGCTGGTCCTGGTCACCCACGCTGACCTGCGGGAGTCCCACCCACAAGGTCTGACAGGCTTCAGGTCAGTCATATCCAGGGAGAAGAGCTCTTCATAGAAGGCCCATGCGCGCTGGCGCATCTCACCTGGATCTGTGAGGGGGGTGCCGTCACCCACCAGAAGGCAAGTAATGTACTTCTTGGCCCCCCACCTCCTCTCCAGGACATAGAAGAAGTGGGAGCTGTGGTCCATCTCCCAAAGGAGCTGGATGCATAAGCGGACAAACGCACCATGAGCATAGTGGTCATCCAGAGCACGAAGCTCTTCCTGCCTCTCCCAACACTCTCTGCAGAGGGATGGATTGGTTGGGTCGGTGGCCAGGTGCCACTCCAGCTCTAGCACTTCCCACTGGAGCTGCCTCCCTCTGCTGGGTGTGCCCCTGAGTGTAGCTGCAGCAAAAAAGCTGGATGTGCACATTCCCCATATCCCACCATCTCCAAGCTGAGGGCAAGACTGCCTGTTGCTCCTGCCAGGCCAGCCAGAACTCCCTGAAGCCCACATCCTCCAGCAGACTGGCACTGAAATGCCAGTAGACTGACCCCAGACACCCAGGCCCCAGCGTGGCCTGGGCCCAGATAGGGTGGTGATCACTGAAAGGGGTCAACCAGATCCCAGAGGAGTGGGCCTGGGCAAAGTGCAGCAAAGAGATATAAACCCAGTCCAACCGCAAGTGGCATGCCTGCTCTTCCCCCACCCTCACATAAGTGAAGGCAGGGGGGTCGGTAGGCATGCCAGATGTCCACCAGGGAGTAGTCCGTCAAGATCTCCCCGAGGATGCCCCTGGTGGCCTAGTTCCGCTCCCTGCCTGACCAGTCTCTAGGGTGACGTTAATGTCCCCGCCAAGGATCAGGCACTCACAAGGGTTGAGGGTGCCAATGTATGCGGCTGCCTGGCGGAAAAAATCTGCCAACTCCAGGTCCATCGCAGAGGCGTACACATTCAGAAGGTTCAAGACCAGCCCCTGAAACTGGACCCAGAGGTGCAGCAGGTGGCCTGGAACCACAACAACATGCTGGAGAATCTCCAGCTGAAGACCTTGCTGGCAGACCAGCGAGTGTAGTCATGGTAAAAAAATGCAAGTAGCTCACCCCCAGGGACCGCTGACACTTAGAGGTCTGCAGGCTCCATGAAGCCTACTGGTTCTTGGAGATCCTTCTCCTGGTCCTGGGGCTCAGCAGGCTCCTTAGGCACCATCTAAACCTCACAGTCTGCTAAGACCCCAGACTCTGGTTGGGATTGGGAGAGCTCTGCAGCCCCTTGCAACAGGGGTGGGGGTGGGGCTCCTTCACAAGATGGTGGGGTAGAGCTGGAGCCCTGGGGGGTCTGTGCAGGGTCCCTGACAAGATCAGCCTGTTGATTAGGGGACCCCACTGTGACCTCCTCTGGTGCAGGACTACATGGCAGGCTGGAGGTGAGGTTTTTCTGAGAGGGGGAGGGAAGAGACCTGTCAGGTACCAGGTTGGCTCCGGCATCTGCCCCGGGGTCCTGGGAACGGGGACCCCCTCCCTCAGGACTCACTGGGGTGAGCCCCAAGGCCACTGTATCCCCCAGATCATCAGAAGGAGGAGGCACCACTGCCAGGCCTCCCTTTGGATAGGCTGAGGCCTCAGCCTCGGCACCTGTGGTCTCAGGGGATAGGCCCTGGTCAGCAGAATAAGGGGCTTCCTCCATGGGCTCCTATTCAGGAGTGTCTAGCAGCCCTGAAACCTCCTCCATGGGGATCACCCATTTGATCTTTCCTGGGGGTGGGGTGTCAGGCACACCTGGGGAGGCCCCCAGAGGCTGAGCCACTCCTTCCCTGCATGTGGTGGTCTTAGGAGGGGGAGGAATCCTCCATGTCAGAGGGCTCCAGCAGCACCCGGGCCTCTCTCCTGCCTTTGTGCCCAGAGGGGACCTGCACCCACTCAGCCATGGGGTGGTCCTCAGCCAGTAAGAGAAGATGAGAGTTGGGGGGAGGGGGGCAGCCATGACAGGGGCATGACCAAGGGCAGGAGAGTCCTGCTCCCTCTCTCCCCCTGGTTGGTGGGTGGGGTCCCTTGGACTCACGGGGGGGCTTGTAGTTGTGGCTGGGGTGCCAGGGGGTCCTGAGGGAGGAGGGGTGCTGGTGGTAGGGTCACATTGGTGTGGCTGGGGCTGGGGTCAGGGATAGGCTGAGTGGATGTGATGGCTGATGTAGCACACCTGGTCCCCTCAGGCGCTGTCTAGGCTTGGGGGCAGGGCTCTTGCCCTTCCCACCCCTAGCTGTGGAGAAGGCTGAAGAGAAGCCCTTCCCACTGCCTTTGCCTTTGGTCCCTGATGATGGGAGAGGGGGCTTGGGAACTCCTCCAGGGTGGGCCTGGCCAGGGGAGACCCCCTGGCCCTGTTGGCTCCCTACCAGAGTCCCGCCTTCCCCTGCTGCAGAGATTGCAGGCTTCTCCACCCCTGACTGATGATGGGAGAGGGGGCTTGGGAACTCCTCCAGGGTGGGCCTGGCCAGGGGAGACCCCCTGGCCCTGTTGGCTCCCTACCAGAGTCCCGCCTTCCCCTGCTGCAGAGATTGCAGGCTTCTCCACCCCTGAAGGAGGTTGGTCAGACTCTGCCTCCAGGGTGGAGGCTGCAGAGGCATGCATAGTGGAGGCTACAGAAGGCTCTGTGGAGGCATCTCCCTTCCCTCCCCCAGAAGGGCCCTGCCCTGCCATTGTTTCACAAGAGGGCAGGGAAGACAATAAAGAAAAAACAAAATATCTTGAGGGGCTGGTAAATCTAGTAGGGGCAGGCTGGGGTTGTGGGGGAGAAGGGGACTAGGGAGGAAGGGGCTGAAGCTCACTGAGCTACAGCCCCATAGGAAAAAAAATCAGGAGTTGCTATACTTTGGGAACGTGGGGGAGGGGGAAATACACACATACAGGGGCTGGGGAAACTTGAGCTGGCTTACTCAGCTACACAACAAACACCAGGGCAAGGGGAGGGGACCACAGGCTTTACCACACAAGGGCAAGAACACACAGGGAAGGCTGCTGAGGTAAATGTAAAAGATGGCTGGAGCAGTGGAGAGGCTTTGTTTGTTGAAGATCTAGCCAAAAGCCCCTCGGGCCTCCAGCCAGGTGCTCAGCAGCAGAGCAGTAGGCAGGAAGACAAAGCAGGATCAGATGCAGGGGGCAACCAGCATGGGTTCATTAGGGGCAGGTCG
>NW_005842369.1:1084912-1118421 GCF_000455745.1 Alligator sinensis | reverse complement strand
GGGCAGTGGAGTCCCCCAGGGCTTGGTCCTCAGGGCCCATACTGTTCAATTTCTTTATTAGCGATTTGGACGAGGAGGTGAAAAGCATCCTGTTCAAATTTGCCGACGACACCAAGACTTGGGGCAAGGTGGGCACGCTAGAAGGGAGGGACAGGATACAAGTAGACCTGGACAGGTTACAGGGGTGGGTGAATGAGAATAGGATGGGATTCAATACTGACAAGTACAGGGTACTGCACTTGGGCAGTAAGAACCAGCAGCATACCTATAGGCTGGGGAAGTTCCTTCTCATCAGCACAGTGACAGAAAGGGATCTTGGAGTCATTATTGATTCCAAAATGAACATGGGCCGCCAATGTGAGGACGCAGTCAGTAAGGCTAACCACACCTTGTCATGCATCCACAGATGCATCACGAGCAGCGCCAAGGAGGTGATTCTCTCCCTCTATGCGACACTGGTCAGGCCACAGTTGGAGTACTGCTTCCAGTTCTGGGTGTCACACTTTAGGAGGGATGAGGCCAGAATCAAGAGGGTCCAAAGGAGGGCCACTCGCATGATCTGGGAACAGCAGGGCAGACCCTACAAGGAGAGGCTATGGGACCTGAACCTGTTCAGCCTCTACAAGAGAACGCTGAGAGGGGACCTAGTGGCTGACTATAAACTTACCAGGGGGGACCAGCAGGGAATGGGAGAGACCCTGTTCCCCTGAGCACCTCCCGGAGTAACAAGAAATAACAGCCATAAGTTGTTTGAGAGTAGGTTCAGGCTGGACATTAGGAGGCACTACTTCACAGTCAGGGCAGCTAGGATCTGGAACCAACTTCCAAGGGAAGTGGTGCTGGCTCCTACCTTGGGGGTCTTTAAGAGGAGGCTTGATAATTATCTAGCTGGGGTCATATGAGCCCAGTATTCACACCTGCCCAGGGCAGAGAGTTGGACTTGATGATCTAGTCAGGTCCCTTCCGACCCTACATCTATGAATCTATGGAATCAATCACTCCCTGTAGCTTCTTACTCCAAAAAGGACAACAATGTTCTAGCACTGTCAGGTACTAACAAATAGCCAGTTCAATATATTTTACACACAAGGTGCCTGTACATAATCTAGGTGGCTGCTCCTATGCACTCTAATTACCATGGTCCAGCCAGCCTCCATGTCTTGTATTAGCATCCCCCTGCTTCAAAATGGCAGTGGGGGTGCTTTAACTAAAGTTCATTAACTAAGTTGACTTAAGTTTAGCCACATCAGAGCATATACATGTACACCTCCTTGACCTGGTGGCAGGCATCTTGTGAGCCCTCCCCTGCAGTAGAGGGCACATCTGCATGTACACTTTAATGCACATTTGTCTATTTTAATGCACATTAAAACATCACTTAAAAAACTGTGTGTTTTCATGAATGTGCATTAAAATAGGCTAATGTGCATTAAGCGCCACTTAAAAACCATGCTGTTTAGTTAATGCACATTAAGCTAAGCTAATGCATATTTTCCTAGCACTTCACAATGGAGGTACTAGATTTAATGCACAGTAACTAAAGTGCATTAATTTATGTGTAGATGCACCCAGAGTCAACTTAACTAATGTGACTCAAAATAATACACCTCAGAGGTGTCTTATCTTGTGCTGCATTTAAGTTAACTCTGCTCCACATACATGTATGTGCTCTGACAGTTAAGTCAACTTAAAAATGTTGAGTCAACTGAACTGACAGAAAGTTAGTACATGTGTATGCACCCAGCGAGTCCAATCTTGCCACCCCTCTGCATATAAGGGGGCTTTTGACCTTAACGTAAGTTTTAGATACTCAGCACTCAGGAAAAATGAAGGCTCTATTTGCTAATATTAGCTCCTACAATTGAAAATTTAACCCTACACTTGAAAATGTTGGCCATAATGTTTGCATGCAGTAAAGGCTTGGCATTAATACTATATAACTACATGCTGCTCTGCCAAAGAATGTGCTATAAATCTATTACCCCATTATTGTAATATTCGAGTATCTCACAAAATGTACTCTTACAACACCCTTGTTAGGCAGGGAACCACCATTATCTCCAAGTACAGACCAGGAACTGAGACAGAGGATAGCCAATTTGCCCCAGACCAAATAAGCAATTTGTGGCAGAGCAGGGCTTTGAACTACAAGTTCTTCAGATCTAAGTTAGTGCCCTAACTATGGGACTATCTATCCTTCCTTACATGAGCTAACTAGAACAAGGGGTGGGAGGGAAAGTGGCATACCATTTTTTTTAAAGAATAAAAAGTTTGCAATCTTTTTTCTAAGCCTGCCCTAGGATGCATTAAGCATTGGGACAGCATACAAAATGGAAGCTCCAGTAACATTCACTATCCTCATTCAGGAACATAAAAATCCTGCAGTGTAGCAAAGGGGAATGCCTCTGTTCAGACAAACATTGCTGTACTCACTTGTTTGGGCTGCCCTGGATATTGAGCTTACTTATCTCTCTTATACTTGATATAGGTGTTTAGTCATTTCATAATGTAACAGGGGCCCAAACTCCTGTCATTTGGGAAGGGCAGAATTATAGGGCTGCAAACTATCTTGGGAGACATGTCTCTGTAAGCAAGGAAAGCTTAACAGGTGCTCCCAGGGCTTGAGGGTCTGGATCATGCCCAGGAATTCCCAGGGTGTGCAGGATCAGGCCCCTCAAGCCCCCAGTGCACCTGCCTGGAGCAGCTGGAGAGCATTGGCAGCTCCAGGCTATCTGTGCTCTCGCATCATAAGTAACAGATGTCCACCACTAAATAGCAATGCAAATTGATAGCACCTTCATTTCTTCCTCCTGGTGCTACAAGGGGTAGGCACATCTGTTTGCTTGGCATTTATGCAACCAACATTTTTTTTAATGGAAGCACAAAGGCAACATCTGTTTCCACCCTTTGTCCTTGTCATGGCTATGTTTCAGGTTCACCAGTAGAGGGTATCAAAAAGCCCTTTTCCCTAGGATCCTCAGTCTAAAGAGCTTTAGATATTATCCATCACATCCTACAGCCACATTCTGGGTGTGGCCTGTATCCATATGCCACTGCAAACATCCACAGGCTAAATGAGAGCACAGGATGGAATTTATTCTGCTTCTAGTCCTGGCTTCCTCTACATCCATAGAGAATCAAGTCCACAGTCCTTTCATGATCAGTGCACTGAGGCAGGGCTTCAGTGGGGTGTGTGTGGTTAACCTGCTTCTACAGATCTGTTATTGGAAGATATAAAAGCCATGCATAAGCATAGACTGAGCCTGCTCCTAGTAAGCAGTCCCTACCGGGGCCAGAGAGATAAATGTAATTGACCAAAATACAAGTGTACATTAAACACTGCCCCTGCTGCTATTACAGCAGTTCAAGAAGAAAATTGGCTAAGAAAAGAATCTGGCCCTTTGTTTTCAATTCCGTTGTAGCCCAACTAGTTAAAGGAGAATCTCTCTAATTAGAAGAGCTTCAAAGGTGGACAAATTAATCAGCTGCTTCCCCTATTAGGGAAGAAATTAATAGAGTTGTCACAACTGTCTCTACATATCCCTGGGACAATTGTGTGGAATCATTAACATTTGACCTTTCTTGTCTAACTTGTGTAAATATTTCTAACTAACACATATGCCTGTCTGGCGACAGAAGCCTGACTGTACACCAACCACATCCAACATGCCAAATCATATAGGGTTTCAAATCATTTAAATACCATGTTAAGATAACTTTTAAGAATTCCAGCAGAAATCATTCCATTGTATGTATAGCTTATTAGAATAAAAGGATTGGAAATTGTGTTAGTCTGGCCTGTGGGCTTTTAAGAGAGACTTCTACAAACATAGTCTCTTTTCCCTTTCTCCTTAAGAGGAAACAATGGACCACAGCCTTCCCATTCTCCTCGACTCAGAGCTTTTTCACCACCATTGTGTTTCACATCTCACCACTTCTGCACCACTGCCCATGCAAGAATAGGCTGAGAGAAGATCACCTCAGAGATCACCAAACTAAGAGTGAGGCCTTAAACAATGTCCTCCTTCTCAGAGTCCAATCCATGACACAGGTATTCAGGGAAGCACTGTCTATTATGATGTGACCTAGTAGAGAACCACTGGGAGAACACCTGCTAATGGAGACAAACTCCCCTCATTAAAGGGCAGATCACTCATCTCCTATCCTAAAATAAGCATTAATCTAGCCAGTGCTAAAATACCATTAAACAGTACTACTTACCTTGCAAACCACTGTCCAGAGCCTATAAAATAAGCAACCTGAGAAGCAACAGAAACACATTTTGGGGGACTTATAAGTTTACTCCAGAAAAAAAAGTTGAGTTCATAAGGGGTCCCTGTGGAAATAAAAAAGCAGAGTGGATCCACTTAGGTATTGCTGAAGTATCAGGCAACCATTTTTATTGCAAATGTTCACCCTCAAAGGCATGAAAGAGGGGAGGGAGATCTCTCCTGTAAGCATTTATTTACGTTCCTTTTCTGAGGAAGTATATTTAGAACTGAGCAAAGGTGATGCCTGCATTTAACATGCTAAATTAAAGCTCATTGATAATATACTACTGGAACTGGAAAAGGAGGTCAAAGACAATGTTATGGCTCTATCACAGAGACTGCAGTTAAGGAAATAGACTGGAAGAAGTCCAAGGAAGGCAGAGAAAAGATGAAAGGGAGAGAAAGTGAAGATAAAAGACCATAGAGTGGGTGCATTGTTTTGTAAACTGTAGGGGATATTCTATGGTTAATGAAGAGATTACAGCTTGTAAAAAAGATTAAAACATAGAAAGCCAAACTAGAAAACCAGATTAAAAGGTAGAAAAAGCTGGTACTATAATGTGTGATTAGTGGAGCTGGGGCAGACAAAAAGTGAGAATAATGGAACAGATGGTTACAGAATATGCAGCTAGAAAGAAAAATTTAAGAAACCGAATAAAATGTAAGAGGGAGCTAAATCTGGAGGGAAAAAATAAGACTGAAATATTAGAAAATAAGTTACATTGTCACATAGGCTAAGGGGCTAATATGAAACCAAGACAAGTCATTTCAATTTCAGCTGTTTTTCTGCAGCAGGTGGCCTACAGTCTGTCACCATCGACAGACAGAGCTCAAGGAAGACGGATTACACGAAATGGAGTAAAATGGTCTGAAAGCATCATAATTTGTAGATGACTGAAATCTGCTTTTTAAATGTATTGGGGAAGTTCTTGCATTTTTCTGACATGCAAAAAAAGGGTTTTTGCATTCCTGCAAAGAACAAGGAGTGCAATAAAGCAGCAAGCACAGCCATCCCGGAGGGGAGGGGAACGAGTCAGGGCGGCTGCCCTGGGCCCTGTGCTTTGGGGGGCCCCACCGAGCTGAGCAGATCGGCCGTGGCGACTCCGCACTGCTGCCACTGGCTTCACATCCAGGCGCTCGCTATTCCTCCCCCACCACCAACGGCAGCTTCTTCGGGTCTGAGGCACGTGGGATCAGAGCAGAGGCGGGGCCCCGCTTGGGCTGATTTGCCTTGGGCCCCGCATGCTGCTCGGGTCGGCTCTGGAAGTATGGTGTAGGTGTTTAACTATAGAGTTATGGGGGGAAATTTCTTCAGCTGGTAATTCTGGATCTCTGGATTTCAGATGTTAATGAGTAAGCAAGATTCATCTTGCAATCCTAGTTGCTACGTAGATTCTCATATGGTGCCTATCACCACAGCATGGCAGCTGGTAACAAGAGAGCTATAATGAGAGCTTCTGGCTACAAGATATTTTAAAAACTGAATTCAGGATGGAGAGGTCTGGGAATCAATAAAGCTCTAAATACCACTTGTAAAATCTTAAGTAATGAGCACAATGACATTTTTCAGTAGGCCTTTGAGAGACATGAAATATGCATTTGCACTTGTACAACCCACAGGTTCCTTAGAGCCCTGAAGTCTGAGTTTATTTTAGTACATCACAGCTGCAAACTTGTGGAGGGGAGGGGACAATATCTTCATATGTTTAAGGAGTCACATAAACATGATGAGGCCTGATCCTGATTTGTGCCTTATTTCCCAGTCAACGAACATACCCCAATCTCTAACCTCAAACCGTGCCAGCCCTCTTCCATCCACCATGCACAAAGCTGGGGGCTGTTACTTCTTTAACATACAGAGAGAAGCTGAGAGCTGCAGGCAAGTGTGACTGAGACAATGGAGGGAATTTCTAGTGTGGGAAGAGAAGAATGGCTCTACTAAAACAGGAAGAAATAAGAGGGAGCAACACACAGGTGGAAAAACATTGCGAAAACGAAATTGTTGAAGAAGTGTAATGTGTTATGTACTAGAGCAGCAACATGGACAAACGGAACATTTACACTAGCGTAATCAGCATTATCTTGGTGTAAATAAGTAGTGGACAGACAACACAAATGCCCCATATCAGGGAAACCACCCAATCCACTGGAAAATGCACCCTGAAAGCAGCAAGGATAACACTCTATTGGTGTTACACCACTTTAGGTTTAATCTGTCCTGGGGCAGTCATTTACTAATAGGTAACAGGCCATTACCTGCTTCTCCTCCACACAATGATACACAGTTATAGGTATCTACTATATGAATTTCCCTGGGATAACTGCATGTTTGTTCATTCCTAAACCCACTGTAATTTACAACTGAGTACAGAACTGATATAAATTGCACAAGATGTGTGTTCATCTCTGCACACCCATGGAGAGATTAAATTCCTTTCCAAATTGAAAAAGGGTAGTTCTGAATTTTTTTTCCCTTGACGTGAGGTAAACTACTCAAAAATATGTACAAAAAGAGCATCTCAAATGCCATCCAAAAGAAATTCAACCTTTGTCTGAGAGGAGAGTCCCATCTGTTTCATACAGTGAGAGATCCCTGCCAGTCATGTTCCTGAGCCAGACATGCCGCATGCCATAATTTCTCAGATTCAGAGCAGGGAGAGCAAGGATTTGCCTCCTCGATGATCTAAATGCTACAGTATCCCTCTGCTTGACAGGGAAAGCTGCCACACCCTAGCAAAAAGCATGAATGTGGTCCAGGGATACAGTTTCAGGAGCAAGCCCATGTCTAACAGCATGATTCTGACTGCAAAGATGACTGAATGGTGGTGGCCATGAAGGAGATGCAAGCATGAAGATGTATCTGACAGGGGAACTGTCAAAGACTGGAAGTGGCTGTGGATCATGGGTTACCGCCGGTTTGCAGTCACATGGCTTGCACCAATAGCAATAGCTACCTATTGCTGTCAGGTGATACATGGCCCCAGCAGGCAAATCCAGGTGCTCGAAAAAATCCAGATCACAATGCAATAATCCTATATAGTACACAGGCATGACAAGTAGTATAAGAAGGATGTGGCCTGCCTTTAGAGGGTTCAGAGGAGGGTCACCCGTTTGGTTGGAGGGCAACAGGGCAGGCTCTACGAGGAGAGGCTGAGGGACCTGAACCTGTTCAGCCTCAGCAAAAACGGAGGCTGAGGGGAGACCTGGTGGCTGCCTACAAACTCATTAGGGGAGATCAGCAGCAAATAGGAAGGGTCCTATTCCCCCCAGCAGCACCTGGGGTGGCGAGGAACAATGGCCAGAAGCTTCTGGAGAATAGGTTCAGGTTAGAGATTAGGAGGAACTATTTCACTGTTAGGGTGGCTAGGATCTGGAACCAACTTCCTATGGAAGTGGTCCTCGTTCCTACCTTGGGTAAATTCAAAAAGAGGTTGGATGAACACCTGTCTGGGGTCATGTGATCCCAGCATGTGCTCCTGCTAGTGGTGGGGGGTCAGACTAGATGATCTATTTAGGTCTCTCCTGACCCCTAACTACTATGAAACTATAGTAATATAAGAAGGCCACCAAATAACCAAGAATGGATCATAGGAACTGTGTGCACAGGAGATACATACTGCTGCCTTCAAGAGGAACTTGACACTTCAGGTTACAGTGGACCAGTAGCTCTGTTGTACGGTGAAGAGATAACTTTGTTTGATGACGTTCCCAGGTGTTCTAAAATCCACATTCTCAAGACAGAGACAACTGTAACAAGTATCTTAGAAAGGAATTATATTGGCATAAGCTGTTACAATGCAACCTTTACTTTTGTACACTCCTGTAGCAATACCGTAAAACTATGGTACCATTAACCCTGTTCTGTTCTACATTGAAGTTAAGAATTTAGCTCACTTGTCCACCTAGAAGCATGCAAATGTAGCAGTTACATTGTAATAATTGATGCTCACTCTCCAGGGGCAGCTCTTCCTCCCCTTCCACAGTGGATAAAAATTATGCCTGTCCATATCCTTATGCAATCTTGAAATATACTTTGCATTAGGGGTGTGTGAAGCAGGCCCTATTGGATTCGGATCAGATTTGGCCTGAATCAGGGACAGCGATTTGATTTGTTGATTCGGATCAGTGTCCTGATTTGATTCAGATGAATCCAAATCTGAAGATTCGGTGCTGATTTGGAGAATCAGTGCTTCGGATACAGACACAGCTTTAAATGTTTTATCTACATACCTCAAGGTACCAACTGGGAAAGATGGAGCGTCCCACAGGAGAGCGGGGGCCTCCACGTGCTTAGCGGTGAACCAGGAAGTGGACTGGAAGTACTTCTGGTCCACTTTCAGGTCCTCCAGGGAGTGTGCTGGGGGACCCTCCCACACCCTCCCAGCTCTATGATCAGCTGCGGAGGGAACCCGGGTGGCCCCCAGACCCAGGAGGTACCAGTCACCAAGCTGGCAGGGCATGGGGGCTCCCCAGCGGACCCAGAAGTGGACTGGAAGTGCTTCTGGTCCACTTCTGGGTCTGCTGCCTGTGCGGGCCGGGTGTGAGCCAGGCCCCTTTTTGTGCTCTGTGCAGGCTGTGGCCAGCAGCCCGGGCACACGGGGTCGGAGAGAACGGGCGACACGCTAGAATTAGGCACGGATTCGTAATGGTAGATTTAAAGATTGTTTACTTAGACCGAAGATGGTTGCAGTGCAGGCTGGAAAACTTGCTTGAGTTGCAGTTACAAACAAAACGACACGAACAATCATGTGGAGTTTGCTAGGCTCCACGGAAACAGAGCTCCGGATGCCCTGGACAAGCACGCCACCAAAATAGAAACCTCATAGATACGTCTTAAAAAGAATTATCGCTCAAAGACGGAAAGAGGTGGACGGTGGATCAGGTCGCCAAACACCTCTGAATCTCACACAGGGTTTCTATTACCCTGCTGTGTACCCAGAGTCCCCATGAGATGGATGTGGAGTCCTCTTCAGCTTGGGCGGAAACTGCTCAAGCCTCTTATACGGCTAGCAGGCCAATCATTAGCCGCCACGTGGGAATAATTTAGAACTAGCCAATAGCGGAGAACAAATCTGCATGCGGGTGGCGGGAAATCCTTTGCACCGTGCATTTCCCTTGCAACTTGAGGAATGCACCCTGCAAAGAAAGCTACAAATTGGCGGGAAATTCTCCCTTGCACCGGGGTTCTCCTCTGCAGCAGAAAACTCCACCGTGCAAGGAAGCTGCAATTTAGCGGGAATAATTCTAGTGCCGAAGCACACACAAAATCATACCTTTGGGTTATGACACTGCCAAGCGCACTGGGGACCCCCCCACACTCCCATGGCATGCTCCATCTGCCCCAGCATCTGTGTTCACGAGCTGCCTGGTACCTTGAGGTATGTAGAAAAAACATATAAAGCTGTGTTTATGTCCAAATCAATTTGGAGGGTTCCGATTCGATTCAGAGATTAAAGGGTCCTCTGATTCAATTCAGATTTGGGGATTCGACCACCGAATTGGGCCAAATCTCTGCTGCATCAAATCAGGGACTGAAGCTTCACATAGTCTTACTCCCACAATCTTCTGATTGTGGGAGTAAGACTATGATCAAAAAAGAGGGACGTTTGAACAAGGGGTTCCCACAATACAGCCTTTCTAAAAAAACAAAGGCATGTTTTCCATTCCCACTACTGCCATGCCAGTCCTTGTACCCTTTCTACTTCCCAACTATCCATGGTGGGGAGGGTTTGGAAGAAAGGGTCACTCAATGCTGGACAAGTAGAGAGATGAAGACATTATTTATGTAGGAGACAGAACAGGCAGCAACATACATCCACAGAACCTTTGGTGACTGCGATAATCCCCACCAAGAAGCCAGAGGCTCTGGAAGGGATAGATGGGCTATAACTCATTTGAGAGAAGTTAACTGTTCATGATCTTTATTCCTACAAATGTATGGTTACCCATTACTGCCTCATGTCTTTCCAGATTTTGAAGTATGGCTAAATTTAAATCCATGAAAACTAACACAGAGTTGAGCTAATACCACACCTGCAGTGCAGCCTTAACTCTGCCCTCCATGAGCAATGCTCAACACACCAATAATACCATACCTTATGCCTGTTCCTTTAAAAAGTTATTATTCCATTGCTACCATGGACAGCCTCATAGATGGTTTCTCTCTGACTTGTACCTTATCACAAACAAAACTGATCTCTCAGGAAAGAATGGGCTTTGACAACATGCTTTTTTTTACTTTCATCTTTTGGGGAATATTTTCAACCCTCAAAAAAATTTCCATCCAACACTTCTTCTTAGCTGAACATAAGTCTCTTTTTACAGAAAAAGAAAGAGCTCATTCTCTGATTGACTGTTTCTAAACCTGTTCAAGAGCCCTAGTTCTGGCAGGGGTGGAACTGTGCCATGTTTCTGTGTGCTGAATAGCATCTTGCTGCCTGAGTACGGGTGGCACAATCTGGCTCTATGTTTCACAATCGGTTGTGTTGTCAATCGCAGCAGTTCCAGAATTGTGAGTCAGAATCCGCAAGCTCACAAGAACAGAATAAAAGCAGGGGTGGGGCCTGCCCTCTGATTTGTGAACTCCTCCCGCATTTTCTCTTTCCAAATATGCATGGCAGTTACAGGTCGACCATTCAACCTTAAATTGCATACAAAATGCCCACCCAAATATCCAAGATCTCTCTCACTCCAGTCACATCATCATCTACTGCCCTTCCCATCTCACCTCTATTACTGTCCTTGGAACTCCTCATTCTTCAGTGCCTTCCAAAGAGCATCCACAGACATAATGCTTCACAGCAGTTTGTCTCTTCTCTCCTCTCTACAAGGAAGGGGTTTCCTTAGGCCTCCACTAAACCCCCTTTCTGCACTGCTATGGAAGGAAGGTGCAAGAGCCTGTCACCCATCTAGGTAGAGCACTATTCTGAAGCATGCTTCTGTATGCAGACTCCTGCTGCCTGTAGCACAGCATCCTCTAGTGAATGTGGGGGAAATGCAAGAAGTTCAGCTGACATTCATGAGTTGCCCATGGCTGCTCTGAAGAGTGGAGGTCCTCTCTCACTGGTTGCGATAATACTGTGAGTGTTGGTAACACTGAGCTAAATTCCCCATCTCAAGCAAGTTATGCTCTGCATGCTCTGGGCTCCCTAGATGGTTGGCTCTATTAAAGTTAATGGCACATTGCCTTTGGGTCTAGTTCTGTTCTTCTCTACCCCAGCTCTACATTGAGAACAGAATTTTGAGCCAGGGTTTTGTCCTGTCCCATGGAAGGAAAAGAAAAATGCACCTCATGCTCAGCTATTGCATAGGCAGCTACCACAGAGCAACTATAAGGTGTGCCCAAACCAGGAGGCAATATCTGCGCCCACACTATCTTCCGCATGCCAGCATGCCATGTTACTCTGCTGACAGTCCCTGTAGGTTAGCAGTGATACAGCCCTAAGCTGAAGTCCACCTTCCACATCCTCAAGGTTGTACATTATTTAATGGCAATACATCCCTCCCTCTGGACACAGAATTCAGTCGCAAACTTTTCCTTGCATCATAAATAACGCAAGGAAAAGTTTGCTCTATTTCAGCTAGAGCAATAGGGCCTTTTTTAGTACCTTAGTGTGACTTGTATGATGGACAAGTGAAACAATCAACTATTTTTTCCTCCCCAATTAGATTTTTACATTACATGCATATCCACAAGAAACCGCAGGCAGAAAGGACATTCCCATGTACAATATTTCCTATTTCTAACAGTGTATAAGATACTATTATTCAGTCTCACATGAGAAATCAGAAGCTCTGAGGACAGCCATGATCTACATTCTGACCCCATTTAGCAAGATACTGAGACTTCAGTTCAGAGTGATGTACACAGAAAACCCAAATCAGAGACACTTTCTGGCTTGAGATATGGATGTTTAATACTGACTAAGTACTACTGCAATGTAACAACATTGGAAAGCTGTTCTCAAGACTGTAATAGCCAAGTTTGCAACATAAGAAAAAAATATGCTGAATGGCTTGTATTTCACTTTGGCTTTTTATTAATTACATGACAACACCCATGAAACAATTAAAATGCTTTCAAAGACGTATCTATTGCAGCAATGTTGCTCAATTATACTGTACCAGTTCCATTTGGTTATTGTTATCTTGCCAAATTGGAGAACATTTGCCAGTCTCCTACTAGTTAGTTCTCGCCAGTTCTTGTTGCATATAGTTGGCATTATAGTTTTTCCAGCAAAGCATTTACATTTTACCTGAACATGAATGTTCATAAAACTATTACATAAACAAAAGTTCCAATGAACCTGACAGGTTTTGAACAGCTCTCTCTACAGCGCAGACATTTTGCCAAAGTTTTTCAGGAAGAAACCCTGAAAACTGGTTTAAGATTATGTAAATAATATGTTGACACAGAAGGCAAGACATGAAGCAATTAACTTCATAGAATCATAGATTCATAGACGAAGGGTCAGAAGGGACCTTGTAGATCTTCAAGTCCGACCCCCTGCCTGGGCAGGAGGAAAACTGGGCTCAAATGACCCCAGCCAGGTAGGCATCAAATCTCTTCTTAAAGACCCCCAGGGTAGGAGCCAGCACCACTTCCCTTGGAAGCTGGTTCCAGATCGTAGCTGCCCTAACTGTGAAGTAGTTCCTACGGATGTCTAATCTAAACCTACTCTCCAACAACTTGTGGCCGTTATTCCTTGTTATCCTGGGGGGCACTAGGGGAAACAAGGTTGCCCCCAAACCCTTCTGGTCCCCCCTAGTGAGTTTATATATGGTCACCAGGTCCCCCCTCAGCCTTCTCTTGTGAAGGCTGAACAGGTTCAGGTCCCGTAGCCTCTCATTGTAGGGTCTGCCCTGCTGTCCCCGGATCATGCGGGTGGCCCTCCTCTGGATCCTCTCAATGTTGTCCACATCCCTCTTGAAGTGGGGTGTCCAGAACTGGACACAGTACTCCAGCTGTGGCCTGACCAGTGTCGTGTAGAGGGGGAGGATGACCTCCTTGGCCCTACTTGAGATGCACCTGTGGATGAACAATAAGGTCCAGTTAGCCCTGCCAACCATGATCTCGCATTGTCGGCCCGTGTTCATCTTGGAGTCAATAATGACTCCAAGATCCCTTTCTGTCTCCGTGCTCTCAAGAAGGGAGTTTCCCATCTTATAAGTGTGCTGCTGGTTACTACTGCCCAAGTGCAGCACCCTGCACTTGTCCGTATTGAAACGCAGCCTGTTTTTGTTAGCCCACCCTTGCAACCTATCCAGGTCTTGTTGCAGTCTTTCCCTCCCTACCAGCATGCCCACCTCACTCCAAATTTTGGTATCACCTGGGGGACTCCGCTGCCCACTTCCCCCCAGGACGAATATGACCCATCCACCACCACCCTCTGAGTACGACCCTTCAGCCAATTTGCAATCCATCTGACTGTGTAGGCATCAATGCCACAGTCACCTAGTTTTTTAATGAGGATGGGGTGGGAGACAGTGTCAAAGGCCTTGCTGAAGTCCAGAAAGACTACATCCATGGCGACACCTGCATCCAATGCTTTTGTGACCTGATTGTAAAAGGCAATCAGGTTGGTCTGACATGACCTGCCCCTAATGAAACAGTGTTGGTTGCCCTTGAGCATCATCCCCAATGCCAGCCCATCACAGATGTGCTCCTTGATGATCTTCTCAAAGAGTTTCCCCAGGATTGAGGTAAGACTGCCAGGCCTATAGTTGCCCAGGTCCTTCCTCCTCCCTTTTTTAAAGATAGGGACCACATTGGCTATCTTCCAATCATCTGGCACCTGGCCCGAGCACCACGAGCGCTCGTAAAGCCATTCCAAGGGCCCTGCAATAACCCCTGCTAGCTCCCTCAGGACCCTGGGGTGAAGAGCATCTGGACCTGCTGATTTGAACACATCTAGCCCCTCCAGAAGCACTCTAACTCGGTCCTCCTCAACCTTAGGTCTGGAGGCGTTCCCCTCGAGTCTGTCTTGAATCCCTTAAATTGCAGCAATGCCAATTTTGATTAAATCCCAGAAAAAAAGAAACTCCTTACTGTAAGAACAGTAGGACAATGGAACAAGCTGTGGCACTGGAAGTTCTCAAGAAGTGGCTGGATAAGCATCTGCCTAGGATGCTGAGCACCAAGGTGACCCATGAGGTCTGGGGTTCCTCAATTTTTTAAAAATAGCTCTTTGCTTTTGCAATTTTGAAGTGTAAAATAGTTGTGCGTGGGCAATGAAGCCAATTTAAACTCATGGCAACAAGATCCTTCTAATGTATCCTAAACAAAATTCTCTGTTCTGTGTTACTGAGGCTTTTTTGAATGGTAGCAGCATGCAAGAAGAGCACACAAGGCAAAGGATGCAGGAGCAAGAGCTACAAGAATAGGCTGGCTTACATGCCAAGTGGGGCTGGGAAATTTGTGACAAAAGGGATTTATCCTGAATAGTCCAGTCTCATTATCACACATTATCACACATTTTGCTTGGCTCAGGTGCCCCCTGTGCAGCAATGTCATCCTGGATGAGGGACTCACGATGACAATATCACTAAAAGACCTAAGTGCACATGTGATGTATTACACCCCATCACACCACTGCTACGCAGAAAGATTAAGCCACTCTGCACTGCCTGAATTAATGAAAATACCATGCATTTGGACCTCTTGGTTTATGGCTGATCTTTGACTTATGATACAACCTTTCAAAGTCAACACACCTTTATTTATTAGAAATACAAAGCCCTCAGCTTAAAGCTGCACTGCTTCAGTTACTGATGTTAGGTAGCACTACCCTTATCTTCACAGTAAGGGTGGCCACAATTTGGAACGGACTCCCAAGGGAGGTGGTGCTCTCCCCTACCTTGGGGGTCTTTAAGAGAAGACTGGATAGGCATCTGGCTGGGGTCATCTGACCCCAGCACTCATTCCTGCCCAGGGCAGGGGGTCGGACTCGATAATCTGTTGAGGTCCCTTCCAACCTTAGCATCTATGAATTTATATTCTCTGTGCCTGTTAGTTATGTATTGCTCTGGACACTCCTTAACACAATATATTGAGGAGTCGCTTGTACTACACTGTATGTGGAAAACTAGGATCCTCTAAAGAGGACCCTGGGCTTTCTCCATCCTTATAGCATGGGTGCTGTCTTTCCAGATTTTACTTCATAGCTGTGGCTGTAACAATGAATCATTAGCCAAGATGACAAGTGAGAAAATCTTCTAAACAGCACTAGAAGCTGACAACAGCTGTGGATTGGCACTACTGACACAGATGGATCCAGTTTGAGGCTATTTTCAGTAGCTGGTAAAAATCATATTATATCTACATTAGAACAGGCTACTCAGTGCTCTTTCTGAAAAATCTCTATAGCACCTAAGATATGAATACTGAATAGATGGACTGAGCAGACATACACGGAAAATGAATGCAAAGCCAGTATATAGAAACTACAGCCACTGGTCTGAGGTGCCCATTCTGTGGACCCCTTCCCCACCAGGAGAATGAACAAAAGGATCTGTGGATTCTTGGCCTGTCTTCTCCTTCCATTCCCCTGTATTCACAGGATGCTGCCGAGAACTCCACAGCACGCAGAAGGTCTCCCCGGACATACTTGGCTACACTGCATCCAACTCCCTGTTTCCATAATGGAAGGGCATTGTGTTAAGAATAAGTGGACCCACTATAGCTGCTTAGGATGAGGGTGGATTTGTCACAAACTGGAGGGAAAGGGTGCTGCCTACAGGACCTAAAACTCAAGTCTCCAGTCACTGCCCACATTGAGTGTCTTCTGTGGCCCAACTGGGAACATTAAAAACAAACCTGTGGCCAGTGTGTGTTCCAGACCAATTTGGAGATCAAGAAGGGACTGATGTAACACGTTTCATAACACACTTGCTTCTTGTTCTCCCCTTGCTGGCCTGCCAACCATCACTAACAAAGGTAAATAAATAACTGGCAGCTTAGGTCAATTAAAAAATATAAATGCATATGTCAGTAAGCAATGACAAAATGACAAGAAACACTCAGTATGTGTTGGCCTAAGTTTTGGACTATAAGGGCGCATCCAGATGAGCGCAGACATGTGATTTGTGGCACTGCAGCCCCGTCTGTGGTGCCACATCCTGCGTATGCAGGCATTCACCACGCTACTACTTTACAGTGTGAGGGGAGGGAGGCTTGACCCCAGGAGATCCTGGGGTCAAAAAACCCACACCAAAAAAAAAAGAAGCAGAGCAACGCACATGGCAGCAGCACACGCCGCCCAGCCAGAGCCACGCTCCAGCTGATGGCTAGGCTTCCTGCTGCAGAAGCATCATGGCTACAGCTCCCAGAGGCCCCCAGGACCCCGGATAAGGCTGCTGGGGCCAGCATAGTTGCTGGCCCTAGCCTTCCCTACCCCACCCAGGGTAACCTGCAGAGCACCAGAATGTGCATGGCACGGGCGTTCCCCAGGGACAAGCAGCAGCAGCACAAGGTGTGCAGCTGCTACTTGTCCCCAGGGAAATACATGCTCCTGCTCATCTGGACACGCCCTGATTGTTCAAAGCTTCCACCAACTCTATAGAAGGCTTACTGAGCAAATGCTGAATTGGATCCATTAGGGCTATTTTAAATGGTTTTGTCTATAAAGAAGAACCTGGATGATAATAAACAAGCCATATGAATCCAATATGTCTTTGAAATTTTAAGAATCTGGACTGTGAGCACATTGCAATTTGCTTTTATATCTTTGCAATGCCAGCAGTAAGAGCTCACTTTTTGTCAATGCATTTTAAGTTTGATTATTCTTATCTTCTAAATGAAGAATGAGCAGCAGCTTCATCTGCCTCTCCAGTGTGGTTCCATCATTTCCCACTGATCTGAGACATGTTACGTGCTTGTTCCTTGTGCAGAGTTTTCATCTGCCTGCATGGGAGATCTCACACTAGTCAAGGGGAGAAGCCTTCTTACTCATCCTGGGAAGACTGTTCACAGGCAGATTTTCCTCCCACTTCAGCACAGTGGAACCCAGTATGGCCCAACCCTGCAAGTAAACACATGCTTAACTTTGCACACCTGCATAATTTCACTGGCAGCAACGGAATCTCCCACATGCACTACAGTAAGCATATGTCTAAGCAGCACTGTGGCCTACCTTTTCTAATCCATCTAATTAATAAAATAACCTTCCACGTGCTTTCCTATTTTTTCCACAAAGGAAAGTTCAGAGGAGCACTATGGATCCAGAGACAATGCTGAGCCCAGGATTCCAGTTAGATTATGGACACCTGAATATGAGGCTGAGGCCGAGGGCAATCACCTGAAGCCAAATGCAGACAGCAGCTGTGCAAAAATAAGAAAGCTGTGCCTTTGGAAGTGTGAGAAGGAAGCAGGCTGTGCTTTGAAGATAAGTATTTGAAAGTGGGATAAATTTAGCTATGATTCATCCAGGTATAAATGTGTCACTGTTGGGGTGAGACTAGACTACCTTTAAGGATTGTCACATGTTCACAGATATTTTACATCAGGACTGTTTGTCCTGCAAGGGCTAACCCATCTGTATCGGTGATCCCATGAGTAGGTGTAACATTAGAGTTTAATGGCATAGCAGGGCCTGATGTACATAAAAGCTCCTCTTTGCAAAATTCTTTTGTTTAATCTTACCTGTAAAACAAGAGCAGAGTATGCCTATCAGAAAGACAGTGTCAATCTGCAGAAAACCTGGGAACGAAGAGGGTCATGGGGAGAGAACTACCTTCAAACCAGAGCTGGTGCAAATTGCCAGGGCAATATGAAGAGGGGAACTGCACCCTTAGCTATAGTTGATCTCTAGATAAATTGAGGCTGTTAGTCAGTGTCAGGTGAACAATTAAATATCCTACATTTTAAGAAAATGCATCCTGAAAAACATCTTTTAGTGAACCACTTTTAATCAAACAGAGAGGAAACTCCCAATAAAATCTGTATCCTCCAGAAGTAGGCTTTATACCTTTAAGACAGTATCTAGCGATGCCTTATGAATGCTAATAATTAGGGCTCATTAATATTTATTATTTGCTTCCTATTGTTCTTCCCCAGCAGCTGAAGAATGAAGTGCCAATTAGGAATCAGTCAATGCTGAGATGTAGAAAACACTAAAGCAAACAGGGCCTGGAAAGGTCCTTTCTTTCCTCAAGTTCTACATTATTGCATGTATGATTCTGAATAATATTTATAAAGCAGAATATCTGGCAATTGATAATGTTCACACTATACAGTCATACAGGAACAAAGAAAGTGAACAGCTCAGGGACCATACTCTCACTGAGCCTTTTACTGTATCATTTTCTACATTACCTTCAGCAAATCCTAGTCTCTCTCTGTGGGCGCATCTACATGTGAAATTAATTTGGATGCAATGAACTCCAGCACAGTTTGAGCTGAAGTTTATCGCTCCCAGATCCAGCGTTTACGTGTGCCCAGGACCGCATCGCGTTGAGCTGGGACAGTGAAGCCCCACCTGGAAGGGAAACCAGGAGAATAGACTGCCAGCCCAGAGCTGCTCTGCCCCAGTTCAATGTGCTATGGAGGGGCTGGCTGGGGCACGAGGGTGCTAGTGTGGGGCTAGCTGGCAGGCACCCCTGCACTGTAGCATCCTCTTGTCCCAGCCAGCCCTGGTCACCACGTACACGTGTCTTGTGGCCGAGTAAATAACTCTGCTGTAGAATAGCATGCGTTTAGGCAGTACTATCCTACAACAGAGTGAATTAGTTTACTCCACCCTAATAGCACCACTTGTGTAGACGGTGACAATTTAGTGCAGAGATAATTAGGCAACTCTGTAGTAAGCATCTTGTGTAGATGCACGCTGTGTCTGCCAGAGTGAATCTAAAACTTTGACCTCACTGGATCTCAACTGCTCCCAGGGCTAGCCTAACTAAGACCCATAGAAGTCTTGTGGCACTAGGTATGTTGCTATTGCAGCATGACATTCATTCACTGGCAACCTGTGAGGGTTTAAAGAGGGGAGGAAACAAGGCCTAGACTCCTGTCTTCCTACCCTAAAAGTAGAGTTGACACAGTGGTTTCATTGTCATGAGCTTCCACCAGCCAGTAAAATATGTTGAAGTACATAGGAAGGTTACAGCGTGCAAAGCAGTCTCTGCTACTCACACAAGCCGTAGACAAACCCCTGAGGCCATAGTATGTATGACAGCAAGAACATGCTTCACGGGACAGCTATTCCTTATTTCCTTCCCATTCCTTTCAGGTTGTAACCTCTTTACAGGGAAGCACCTCTGCCATGTTAGTTGTGTGGAAGGAATAATATCAGCTGCATTATTTTCTTCTGAACGCTCACCCCTGCCTCACAGCTTCCATTCCCACCTCCCTCCTGTGGTACAGAAAGTGGGGAGAGGAAACCACATAGGGCATTTGTACACAAGCTTGCACCACAGCACCAAGCGCTTTTGAAAGTGGCCAGTGCTGCGGCACATGCATTTGTATAAGCGGTGAAATGCACATCAACGCACAGAAAATGGTGGTGGTGTACTTTTGAACTAAAACATCTCCAATGTGTTGACGTGCAATTCACCGCCTATACAACTGCATGCGAAGCAGTGCAGTGCACGTCAGCTCATGTGCAGAGCAGACTTGATTAATGGAGTCTGTTCTGACCCGCCAGATCTCCAGCGCATTGTGGGATGAAGAGGTATGTGCATAAATGCCCACAGCTACTAAATAGCACAGTCCTGTTTCACAGGAAGATCCTAATGTTTGAACCATATCATTTAGGAGCAAGAAAACAGATGTAGTGAAAAACAGCGGCTACAGCAGTATAGTGTATGTCTAACTGAATGACTGAATGTCCAGAAAGGTGACAAAATCTTGAAGTCCCTCCTCTTTGCTCTATTAGTAAAAGCAATTATTTGATTATTTGAAATGAGCTCTGAGAAACCATAAAAGAATTAAAAGGTAGGATGTCCCTTTACCAGAACGTAGGGCTGTATCTACAAATCACAAACATACAATCCTATAAGGTCTTCTTGCTTTATAAAGATGGCTAGCAACGGAAAGCACTTGCTAAGCCTGACTACAAAAACTGCATGGTGACCTAGATGTAGCCAAAGACACCATCAGCCTAACTGACTAAAATGTTCTTTTAATAGGGCACTTAAAAATAAAAAACAGACAAACCATGAAGCTATGCTAGCAAAAAAAGATATTCTGAGTTGAACAAATTATTAATTTAAAGAGAAGTGACATTGGTCTGTCTGGGCTCAGCCTCATTCAAGCCTTCAGTCATATGATTACAGGGCTGGAAAGGACCTCATGAGGTCAACTAATCCATACCCTGCTCAAGTCAGGATCAGCCCTGACTAAACCATCCCAGCAAAGTGACTGTTTAACCTGCTCTTGAAAATTCCAGGGATAGAAATTTCACAGCCTCTCTAGGTAGCCTGTCTCAATCATAGGATCATAGAAATTAAGGGCTGGAAGGGACCTTGAAAGATCATTGGGTCCAAACCCTCTGCTCTGGACAGGAATACTGCTGAGATCGAAAGATCCCATGCTTGACTACCTTCATAGTGAAAAAATTCTTCCTACTCTCCAACCTGCAGAAACCTTTATATACATTGTACCTACTCCACAGAGATCACCTGGGCTCCAAACTCGTTTCAGGCTGCATTTCACACTATTGGTCTAATTTATAGCAGAAACAGTGTTTTGAATCCTAAATAGAGCCTGTTGATTCGTCTTTTGCTAGCAGCCGAAATGAGCTGAGGTTTGATCTGATAATCCCAAAATAAATTTGACTAGAAACAGGTAATCTTACTGAAAGAGTACTTTTGAGATTTATCTCTGACTCACCTGGGCCCAAAGTTCTTGTCCTTCAGGACATATTATGAAGCCTCTTTCTAGAGACCTACCTCAATCACAGTTTCATGGATTTCACAGAAACTATGAGAAATGGCATTATCTGCAAATCGCCAGGAAATCCAGTATTGGCCATGGTTTCCTGTGAAATTAACCAAAAAAGCAGTAGTGATATAGTAGACTGAGTGAAGGCGCCCTCTGCCAATCAGCAGTAAGGGGTGGAGCTGCCCCAAAATGCCCATGAAATCACTTCTGTACTCTGCAAGCAGGCCATGAAAAAACCTTTGTTTCGCCACAACTAAGTCCCTACCTATTACCCGGCATTTTAATGAGTAGCAAGGTAAGTAGAACAAAGGAAGGAGCTAGAAGCCTTTAATTGTTGCCACTGGGTCAACTAGATGTGTTGATACTGGAATGTGTTTTTGCAACTGGACTTTTGTATGTGCCTATGCAGATATATTTGATAAAGAGAAAAGCACTCCCACATCTAATAAACCTTTTGCATTTTAACAAATTCTTCACTGAAAAGCTTCATTGAATAAACTCATAGAGCAAAAGTCAGTGATTGTGGCTCAATTCATGCATGTATAAACCATTCTTTTCTTCAATACCACATTTACTTATGTGGCCATATGAGATGCTGGGAATTATTTTTTAATCATATCCATGGGTCTTTCAGACATGTTCTAAAGGGCCAATTAAGTGCCTAATGTATCATAATGAAGTATAATTGAGATAAACACGCTTTTGTCAGTTAACCTAACAATTTTAGATGTTTAGACAGAAATAGGAAAAGACACCAGCCAACCAATAGTTAAATTTCAGACTGGCATATAGCTTCTTGGTAAAATCAGATCCAAAGTGCATGTGTAGTTTCACTTAGTATTGCTCTGCATTGAACAAGAGTCATTTTTTAAAATAAAATATTTGTGCCTTCTACTCATTTACCCAGCTCAGTACAATCAAAAGATTCTAGCGCAGATGCATCATGAGCAGGTCCAAGGAGGTGATCCTCCCCCTCTATGCGACATTGGTCAGGCCGCAGTTGGAGTACTGCATCCAGTTCTGGGCGCCGCACTTCAGGAGGGATGTGGACAGCATTGAGAGGGTCCAGAGGAAGACCACTCACATGATCAGGGGACAGTAGGGCAGGCCCTACGAGCAGAGGCTTTGGGACCTGAACCTGTTCAGCCTCCACAAGAGAAGGCTGAGAGGGGATCTGGTGGCCGTCTATAAACTTACCAGGGGGGACCAGTGGGGAATGGCCCTGTTCCCCCGAGCATTACCCGGAGTAACTAGGAGTAGCGGCCACAAGTTGATCGAGAGTAGGTTCAGACTAGACATCAGGAGGCACTACTTCACAGTCAGGGCAGCTAGGATCAGGAACCAGCTTCCAAGGGAAGTGGTGCTCGCTCCTACCTTGGGAATCTTCTAAAGGAGGCTGGATGATCACCTAGCTGGGGTCGTTTGACCCCAGCATTCTTTCCTGCCCGTGGCAGGGGGTCAGACTTGATGATTTGCTCAGGTCCCTTCCGACCCTACCAACTATGAAACTAGCCCGCATAAACATGGCTTACAAGTGAAAAGGCAGCTATCCATCCCTCAGCAGCCCAGAGATCAAAGACAGGTATTTATTTGTTCATCTATACTAGTCCATTTTACTACCCACATTGGGATTATTTTCACAACTTTACCTTTCAACTGCTATATTCAATCAAGTTTTACCTGCATCAAGGTATGGGACCCCATAGTACCCTGCTAGAAACTCTCATCCTCAGAAAAAAATATATCATTCTACTTTCATGATGTTTGTCTTGTCTTGACTATTACAGTTCTTGGATTTATCCCACTACTGCAAGTCAGATGTCCTTAGACCATACAGAGGGACTGGAATTCTTGATTCATATTACACTTCTCTGAACCCCCTGCCTCCTGTTTTTTCCTCTGCTGGTCTAATTTCATCCCTAGTGTAATTCTACTAAAGTTTAAGCATTATGCTACAGCTGGACATGGTATTATACTCATCTGGTAATGAGATGTCAGTGAACAAGTTCATTAATTCAGGTGTTGTCTCAAAAGAGCCACCTAGGCAGGGAGTATTAGCTCCTTTATTTGGTGCCTCTTAGTAAGAATGCAGTCGTTTCTTGTAGTCCTATTGCATTCCAAAGTCATCCTTAAATCTCTTAATAACACACTATAAAATATTGAGATTCTAGAAAACTTAATACCAATAATAATAATGATTCACTCTCTGATGTAGCCACCACCCTGAATAATGTATTACAACTCCAAGTAATCAAATGAAGAGACAGGGATACTCCTTTAAGATAAGTTAGAACATGCCCATAAACAATGACGTGTCATGTTTCTTGTTATCATGAGATCCTCAGTAAGCATAATGAAAAAGAAAGGCTAGGAACCCAAATCCCGTGTATTAACAGATATAGTCCAGCAGGTGGCATATGGAAGTGAATGATATAGCAGATTGAGCTTGAATGCATTTCTAGTTTTGTTTAATGTATTTGGAGTTTTGAATCATAGAAAAGGAAACACAAAAACACAGTTGTAATATAAAATATAACACAACAAAATATAAACTACGGAATATTATATATAAAATAAATAAGGCTATGAAGGATAAAGTGGCTGTTAGCTACTTTCATTTAGCGTTAGCACATTTCACAACAGGAAGCCAAACAGGAGTACCTGGTTCTTTCATTTTTGTTTCATGCTGGTAAGATGTCTCCCTTGGGGAAACTTCCAACACTGGTGCGATAGAAATATTCAGGTTATTAAACTGGTTCCTGAGTGTTCAAGCCATAGGGTTCTGCTATTGATCTGCTATCAGTTAGGCCATGAATGCTAAAAAAAAAATACATAAGATGCTCAACTTTTTTGTCCAATGGTCATTAATATTTCCAAGGTGAACAAGACACTGATTTTTTTCAGGGCCATCCAAACTCAATGCAATTTGTCTCAATCCTTCACACAAGTTCTGGAATAGAATCCTGGTCCCACCAGAGTCAATGGAAAGTTCTTGAACCAAGACAGTGGTTCTCAACCTCCTTAGACTCAAGGTACAGCTTGTTAGGGTCAGGGCATCCCTCAGAAAGTGCCAGTTCTTAGCTTTCACTTGACTTTTGACTATGGAAAAATAATAGAGCAATTCTTCTGTTGCAAAGAACTCTGAAAAAGCACAATCAAAATGTTTTTCTTTGTTTGTTTGACACTGCGGATTCCTATTTAAAATCTCTGGGTCCGTCCAGACAAGCGGTAATGTGTGTTTTCCCAGGGACAAGTAGCAGCAGCACATCTTGTGCCACTACTACTTGTCCCCAGGGAACACTGGTGCCACTGCCACATGCACTCTGATGCATGTTACCCCGGGGGGTGGGGTAGGGAAGGTTAGGGCCAGCAACTGTGCTGGCCCCAGCAGCTTTACCTGGAGTCCTGGGGGGTCTCTGGGAGCTGCAACCACAGCGCTCCTGCAGCAGGAAGCCTGCCCAGCAGCTGGAGAATGGCTCTGGCTGACCAGGCTCTAGTTTTGAGTGGCATGCACTGCCAACATGTCCATCACCCCACTTTTTTGCCATGGGTTTTTTGGACCCCAGGATCTCCCAAGGTCAAAGGCTCCCCACAGTGCATAATAGCAGTGCAGGGAACGCCTGCATGTGTGGATCATGGTGCCGCAGACAGGTCTGAGGCGCCACATACCACACATCTGCTCTCATCTGGACACACCCTCTGAGTTTATCTTGTGAAACGTGTATGTTTTTGCACACCTAACAATGCTAATATTGTGCAGCACCGCATGACACTCTGGTTAAGAATCAATGATCTAGGGAAATTCTGCCACACAACTAACCAAACCAGTCCTAAGCTATTTTCTTATATACAGTATAGTTATCTTGTTAATGAGAAGCATCACCTGTAACCAAGTTTGTTGAGTTTTATCACGTAGAAACTGTGGAAACCTAACAGAGCTACATGATGCCAGATAATAGCTTTGCTGTACATGCATTGCATTTGATTAAACTATTCCTCTGGATATTATAGTCCCTGCCCCAAAGTTTTTATTATTTTTGTAAAATTAATAGCATCAGTACTACACGTGAAAGGACTTTTGGACTTAAATATACTTCATAATTATTTTATTGTTAATGTTGTTTTCATTAGTCCAAAAACTTATTGCAAAAATTGAACAAATTGGGATTGGAGTTGGTTTCCATCTCTCATTAGCAAATGTTAATTACTCTTTTAATTACATAAATCAATGCAAAAAAAATCCAGAGTTCTGTAGGGGAAGGCAAGTGACAAAAATGCTGCTCCATTAAAGAACTTAGTTTTAAGTGTATAGATGAAGATCAGCAGGTAAAACAAGGCTAAACAAAGAGTGTGCAATGTACCTATTAGCACGTGAACACTTGATAAAAGAGATGTTAATTAGTTAGAGCTAAGGCATGGTAGAAGCCCAACATGTTAGTAAGGAGATTGTTTTGGTCATATAAGCTGGTGAGGAAGACAACATGGAGATAGATACAAGTTAGTGAAGGGAACAAGGAGCAAAAGGACACCATAACACTATTGGAGTAAAAAGGGCATAATCCTGAAAGTTGTTGAGTTTCTCCAGTGAGCTGATGAACACACACAAAACCCCTTGAAGACAGATTTGTACATCGGACCTGAAACTCCTCCACTTTCAAAGAGCATACAGCTCAATTCCATAACAGAAAGACATCAAATGGGATCATTGCAGAATTGACACTACTCTAAAGATTGCTCTAAATGCTCAAAAAGAGAATTGAGCAATGCTTTTATTCATATAATTCTACTAACACTTCAGTAGCAGAAGGGAGAACCAAATTTTCCCTTGTCATGTTAAAGCCATTTTCATTTCACAGTTTTAACAGATTGGTAACACATGGGAGAAAAAAAATTACATAGATCAAAAACATACAGGAGGCTAATTGACTCAACTAAGCATATGTATAGTAGACATTCCAATTTGCTTAAGACTGTTTAGTCCTACTAACGTAATGCAGCAGTTAACGTGAAAACTGTGCCAGTAAACAAAAGTAACTCTGATAACAGTGTATGCAGAACAAAAAGGTTAAGATAAAGTACATAGAAGTAATTTAAAAGCTTGTCAGATTTGAGAATGAAAGAGCCCTTATGTAAGCAGGCAGTTGAACCAACTGCAGTCCAACAATTCTCCCTATTACATCCATGAAAGACCCTCTCTCTCTCTATGGTCTCCTCTCAAAAATTATAGTAACCAATCACAAAACACTGATTTTTCTTTGAAAATAAATCCTTTAACATTATAATCTTAATGGAAGCATTGTTCTGTCTGTTGTTGGCAGGTGAGAAAATAGAGCTACTTTTGAGTTAGTAACATTATACTCTTTGAGTCAACTGTACCACCCACTTATGTGGATGTTGCACTAGAAATTAACTGGGTCTCATAGCATTAATAAACGCCAAGGATCAAGCTCCATCTCCAGAACAGCAGCTGTAAGACCATAAACACGAGCTGGCAAGGAGATCTAAAGATCAGCTGCTAAGAACTATAACATGTTATACAGATAAGGAACCCTAGACTTGATATTGCATTTGAACAATGCAAATGGATGAACAATTTTGAAATAGTGATTTAAAAAGAAACACGTGTGCACTTTTTTATGAGTCATACACAAATAATTATATTCACACAAGCAAAGGCAGGAGGGACTTCCCCCAATATTTCTATGTAATGTGCTGGACCAGTTAAGTAAGTGGCTCATCCTTAAAACAGAGAGGAAAACCAAATTTGACACTGGTTTAAGTACCTGGAACTCTTAAATTAGTGGAATCAGGACTGTTCCTACCAGTGAGGAATCTAGCCCATAGTCTTGTACAAAATGACCCCCTTTTAGGAATACTGCCTGGCAGTGCATGTTATTATTTCAGATGTTTGAAATCTGTAGTAAGTGGCACTTTTACGTATATTTACATAGATATTTATGGCAAACATTGCTTATCCTTGATAGCTCTTATTACTGTTTTACAGCATCCTAGACTGTATACAACAAATACATGCAAAAGGCTTGCATTCAAAAGTTCACCTAACTTTATCCCAGCTATATAATTGGCCCCCAAAAAAGATATCATCCTAAGAAATCCTTGCCTCTATGTACATTCATGAGAGAAACTGATGCTGTAGCAGGCCATGTTCTGCCTTCAAGGATTTACAGTTACTTTCCCTTGTCTAAACCAAAAATTTACCATGCCTAGCAGCACTGCCTTCCCAGACTGGACACAATATAGTTGCATCTATGTCCATATGGAGTCACAGGCTGCACAAGCTTGGAGTTCAGACCTGTCCACAGATCAGCACTTCATCACCTCAGAAGCAAAACAGCCATGCACTGTGAGGATTTCTTCCAACCTGCTACAGGAAGCCATGGAGGTATGTAGGCTGGAGAAAGTTCTGGGTGGGAGCTCCAGAGGCATAGGAAAGTGAAACACGGTATAGCTATAACGATGACATTGCTCCTTACTTCAGTGGCATGCCTTATTCTGTCAGGCTTTGTCTACACTTGCATAATAGAGGTGCTGATGGAATGTGTGAGCTCGACATATTCCAAACAGTAGGTTTGAAAAGCAAAAATTGTACACTTTCCTACATGCTAAGCTTCCTGCAGGGCCTACACCTTGACACAACCAGTTTACCCTCATTACCAAAATATACATGGCAATGTCTACACTAGACTTTTCAAACATGTTAGACCACATTAGGACAAAACATGTCTTGCATTCAAAAGCTTGTCTAACTTTATTCCAGCTACATAGTTGATTCAATAAAAGATATCACCGTAAGAAATCCTTTTCTCACATTAGTTAACACATTCGAAAATACCTTTAAGCAGACAAGGTTCTGTGGGTAAATCCAATATCCTTTATCAGACCAACTCAAATAGCTGGAAAAATTCTTCTTTGCAGGCTTTTGGGTACAAATACCCTTCATCAGGCAGAGAAAGCATCTGCAGATGGTCTGTGTTCTTTCTAGATGGAATCAGAAAGCAGCTAGAGGCCAGTACATATGCCTCTGGCTGCTTTACTACTCCATCCAGAAAGAGCACAGACCAACTGTAGACTCTTCCTCTGCCTGACAAAGGGTATTTTGTACCTGAAAACATGCAAACAAGAATTTTTCCAGCTATTGAGTTGGTCTAATAAAGGATATCTGATTTACCCAAACAACTTTGTTTGCCTATGTTCTTAGACCAACATGGCTACAACCTATACCCCTAAAACACCATTAACACATTCAAAACACCTTTTATTCTAGCCTGGATGTAATCTTAACATGTTTGGAGTAAATGTAGGGATGTTCTCTAGCCGACATGAATACTGGGTCTGGAGCTGGCACTAGCAAGATGCTACTGTACTCATGGAATGGAATAGATACTTTACCTTTGGGACTCTGAATAAAAGGGCCTAAACACCTCAGAAGAGACCCTTTCTAACAGACACACAATAGCTTACATTTAAAGATCATTAGAGACAATGCCAGAACCTCAATAGCTCTAGACCACTCTCCTTAAGAGCACCTTTGAGCAGAACTGATCAGAGAACCAGAATGAGTTGCAGAGGACCTGGCTTTTCCTACAAGTCCATGTTGCTGATTCAGTTCCATTCTAGTCACAGGCAGGACAGGAAACCCAGCTTGTAGTGAAGTGTTATATCAGATGAGACTAAACGGAGCTTAGAATCATTATCATGCCCCTACCCATCTCACCAAGCTCACTTTTTGCCAATAAGCACCTGAGAGGGATTTTTTGTTGGATTAATTACCCCTAGAATCCACCAGATCGGGTAAAATAATCCTTGCCGCAGGAACTGGTATGTAATTTTCCCACAGTGACTCACCCAAACTGCTGCCAGGAGAACATGTTGTGGTCATTGTTTACTGTTAGGGTACTTGTTACAACTAAGCACTTGAGGCCTGCCAGAAGCCAGCTAACCATGATTGGGTCCAGCTGTGCTTTATTGTCCAAATGGCTGCTACCAGCTGAGATTCAAGACATAAACCAGTGCTTACAGAAGAACTTTGGCTGCTTAGTGCTTCAGTAGCCATAGCTCTGTTGGTTTTTGACTACCTTCTTACTTAGACCGTAGCTCCTACTTTGATACCTGTTTTTGCCTAACCCTCAGCTGCTGGACTCCCTAGCTACTGATCCTGGCTTGGTTTCCTGGTTTCTAACTCTCAGCCTGGTACCCATTGCCACCCATGGGTTCCAGTTTTTCAGGTATATGACCTGGCCCTAGCACTCAGGCAATTCACATGTGTACCAGTTCCCAACAATTACTATTTTCCCATGCCCAGATCGACACAACTGATAACGGTGCACATAACTTCGGCTGAGAACAAAGCCCATGATAACATCCATCTGCCTCTGTTCCTGAGCAAATGCTCATGTTAATCAGGCAATACTATGCTTTTGATCAAACTCTATAATGTCTTAAGTGTTTACGATACTCCATACAATGTTATCTTGCAGACTTCATTTCTTGCCATAAATTAATCTGATCTGGACATAGGATATCAATTATAGGTTGTATGCATGCAAACTAACTAGTTTTAACACTTTCCCTCATGCTTTATGTCAAGTGCTCAATAAAGGCGCTTAGGTTTTGGAAAGTCCCATTGATCACAGGTTCTTGAAAAGAGGAAATAGAGGCTGAAAAGTCTACTAAGTCTGCGGGGTAACAAGCAGTTGGCATACATGGGACAGCTTACCTGTTGTAAGAGCAGAAAAGTCACAATAGTCTACCCCAATGCAGGTGGGTGCATTTGCAGAGAACAGAAGAGATGTATAGCAAGCTCTGGAACTGCATGATGGCTCTCTGACTCTTTTTCTGTACCATATAATCCACTCAGAGCTCTGGGTGATTAGCCTTCTTTCCTAACCTGCTCTAAAACACCGGGGAACCGGCGGTCAACAAGAACCCAGGGTTAGAGAGCCACAAACAAGGCACGGGACCTAACCAGGTGAGTACTAAGGGGCACACTAACCATCAAGGCAAAGGGGCACCAAGAGCACTCATTGGGGGCTAAAATGTCTTTACACAAATGCCAGAAGTATGGGGAATAAGCAGGAGGAGCTCACACTCTTACTTGCTAGCACACAGTATGACCTACTTGGGTTAACTGAAACATGGTGGGATTCTACGCACGACTGGACGGTAGGCATCGAAGGGTACAGCTTGTATAGGCATGACAGTGGGGAAAAAAGGTAGGGGTGTAGCTCTCTCTGTTAGGGAGCAGTACACATCTTCCATCATCAAGGCAGGGGTAGAGGAGGGGAATACTGAGGCATTGTGGGTCAGGATCCTTGGGGGCCAGGGGAAAAGGACTTGGTAGTGGGGGTCTACTACAGACCTCCTCACCAGGATGACGAGCTAGACGAGGTATTCTCCAGGCAACTCTCAGATGCCATTCAGGTGAGGGAGGCAGTGGTCATGGGGGATCTAAATTACCTGGACATCTGCTGGGAGGAACAGATGGCCAAAACAAACCACTCGTGGAGGTTCTTACGCTGCGTGCAGGACCTCCACCTAACCCAGGTGGTGTCCAGTCCCACCAGGGGTAGCGCCTTGCTAGACCTGGTCTTAGCAACAGGGGATGATCCCGTGGGGAACCTGCGAGTACACAGTAACCTGGAAGGTAGTGACCATCACTTGGTAGAGTTCACTATCCAGTGAAGGGTGGGGAAAATATCCAGGGAGGCTAAAGTGTTAGACTTCAGAAGGGCCAACTTTAGTAAACTTAGAAGGCTAGTCAGTGAGGTGGCAGAACTCAAGAGTATCGAGGAAATGGGGGTCCAGGAGGGTTGGAGGTTTCTCAAGGGAGTGATCCTTGGGGCACAAAAGGAGTCTATCCCCTTACGCAGGAAACGGGGTAAGGGGATAAAAGCGTCCCCTTGGCTGAACAGGGAACTCCAGAAAAGACTGTGGACAAAGAAAGAGATTTATAGGCAGTGGAAGCAGGGGGCAGCCACCAAGGAAGCATACACCTCCCTGGTGCGCTATTGCAGGGAATCAGTTAGGCAGGCCAAGGCAGGGCTGGAGCTTAGGCTGGCTACAACAATCAAGGACAATAAAAAGTCTTCCTACAGATACATAGTGACCAAAAGGAAGGCGCAGAGTAACAAAGGGCCCCTGCAGAACAAATCAAGACAGCTGGTGGCTGACACAAGGAAAAAGGCAGAGCTCTTCAATGAGTTCTTCACTTCAGTATTCCTAAGTACTGACCAAGACAACTCCCCCGTCTTGAGCATAGACAGATTTCCAAAAGGCACCAGACCACCAAAGGTTAGTGCTGACTTAGTTAAGGAGCACTTAGAAGGGCTGGATGGGTACAAGTCAGCTGGCCTGGATGATCTCCATCCACAGGTGCTGAAGGAACTGACCAGTGTCATAGCTGAGCCGCTGGCACAGCTGTTTGAACACTCATGGTGCTCCGGCCTGGTCCCTGAGGACTGGAAAAGGGCCAATGTGGTGCCCATTTTTAAGAAGGGGAGAAGGGATGAGCCAGGTAATTTTAGGCCAATCAGTCTTACTTCTATCCCTGGGAAAATACTGGAAAAAATCATCAAAGAGTGCATTTGTGAAGGCCCAGCAGGAGAAACGATGCTGAAAGGAAACCAGCACGAGTTTGTCACAGGTAGATCCTGCCTGACAAACCTTATAGCTTTTTATGACCAGGTCACACGCTGCCTTGACACTGGAGCTGAGGCTGATGTCATCTACCTGGATTTTAAGAAGACCTTCAGCACAGTTTCACATCCTATTCTTATAGGGAAACTAGCAGGCTGTGGAGTGGATGCTTACACAGTCATGTGGGTGGCCAACTGGCTTAGGGACCACACCCAGAGAGCGGTGGTGGACGAGTCGTTCTCGGCCTGGAAGGAGGTGGGCAGTGGGGTCCCACAGGGTTCGGTCCTTGGACTGGTGTTATTTAATATCTCCATCAGTGATTTGGATGAGGGTGTGGAGAGCACCCTCTCCAAGTTCACAGATGAAACCAAGTTATGGGGCAAAGTTAACACACCGAAGGGCAGGGAAGAGATACAGGCTGATCTGGACAGGTTGGATCAATAGGCAGAACGAAATAGGATGCAATTCAACAAAGATAAATGTAAGGTACTCCACCTAGGGAGGAGGAATCCCCAGCACACCTATAGGTTGGGGGAAGACCTCCTCAGCAGCTCAGTGGCTGAGGGATCTTGGAGTCATAGTTGACTCCAAGATGAACATGAGCCGGCAGTGTAACAAGGCCATCAACAAGGCCAATTGCACCTTGTCATGTATTAGTAGATACATGACCAACAGATCAAGGATGGTGATGCTCCCCCTCTATGCGGCATTAGTCAGGCCGCAGTTGGAGTACTGTGTCCAGTTTTGGGCACCACACTTCAGAAGGGACACTGAGAATCTGGAGAGGGTTCAGAGGAGAGCCAATCGCATGATTAGTGGCCTCCGTGAAAGACCTTACGAGGGGAGGTTGAGAGGTCTGGATCTCTTCAGCCTTCACAAGAGACATCTGAGAGGAGGCCTTGTAGCCGCCTATAAGTTTATCAAGGGAGGACAACAGGGAATTGGAGATGCACTATTTACCGGGGCACCCCTAGGATTAACTAGGAATAATGGGTGCAAACTAATGGAGAGTAGACTTAGGTTAGACATTAGGAAGAATTTTTTTATAGTAAGGGTGGCCAGAATCTGGAATAGGCTTCCAAGAGAGGTAGTACTATCAGAGGAGGGCCACTCCACTCCACCTAACTTCGAGATCTTCAAGAGGAGGCTTGATAGTCACCTGGCTGAGGTCATCTGACCTCGGTCCTCTTTCCTGCCAGGGGCAGGGGGTCAGACACGATGGTCCCTTCCGACTCTACAATCTATGAATCTACGAAAGCATGGTCCAAAGCTAAATACTCCCTCATAGCTGTACCCTGTTCTTGTTTCCTTTCTCAGACTTGGCTTTTTTTAATAAAGAAATGCTCAGAAAGTCACTAAAAACCCTCTTCTCTAAACTGGGCTACTCTTATAGTTTACTGCTTCAGGATGGCTCATTCCACTTTAGTTATCTTTCTAGAGAACCACTCCCACCTTTGTTATACCTGGGTGCAATAACAGGCCAACTCCTGTGGTGAGTCAACAAAATGTATTTGTCCCCTCATTATGAGGATGAGGGTCACATGTAAATACAGGTTTCCCTCGATTTAGGTGGGTTCTTTATATGTGAATTCACTCTTATGTAATGAGCATATTTAGACCCATAATTCATAGATTCATAGATGTTAGGGTCGGAAGGGACCTCAATAGATCATCGAGTCCGACCCCCTGCATAAGCAGGAAAGAGT
>NW_005842369.1:1084281-1084748 GCF_000455745.1 Alligator sinensis | reverse complement strand
CTAAATCTGCTCTCTGCTAGCTTGTGGCCATTATTTCTTGTAACCCCCGGGGGTGCCTTGGTGAATAAATACTCACCAATTCCCTTCTGTGCCCCCGTGATGAACTTATAGGCAGCCACAAGGTCGCCTCTCAACCTTCTCTTGCGGAGGCTGAAAAGGTCCAGTTTCTCTAGTCTCTCCTCATAGGGCTTGGTCTGCAGGCCCTTAACCATACGAGTGGCCCTTCTCTGGACCCTCTCCAGGTTATCCGCATCCCTCTTGAATTGCAGCGCCCAGAATTGCACGCAGTACTCCAACTGCGGTCTGACCAGCGCCCGATAGAGGGGAAGTATCACCTACTTGGACCTATTCGTCATGCATCTGCTGATGCACGATAAAGTGTCATTGGCTTTTCTGATGGCTTCGTCACACTGCCGACTCATGTTCATCTTGGAGTCCACTAGGACTCCAAGATCCCTTTCCGCTTC
>NW_005842369.1:1080820-1083095 GCF_000455745.1 Alligator sinensis | reverse complement strand
CCGGGGGCTGCGGGCTGCTGCTCCCAGCCGTTCCCAGGGCCGCTGCAGCCAGGACTGGGGTGAATGCCACTCTGCTCCCTCTGCTTTGCTGCCTTGTGCAGCCCTAGGAGCAGCACCCCTCCTCCCACCCCTTCCCTAGTCCCAGCCTCACTCCCTCCCTCCCTCACCGCTATGGGAACCTATCCCTATTTGTTACATTGTAAAGTGGGTTCACTTTATGCAAATTCAATTTATGTGCCATTCTCCTGGAACACATGTACAGCATAAATCGAGGGAAACCTGTATGCCAACAGAGGCACTAGGGTAATGTTACCATTACGCCCCAGTTTTGTGTGTAGTAGAACTTAGAAGACCCCAGGATGCAGACAAAGTCCTAATTAAGCAAAAACTATGATTAGCAAAGTCTAGGAGAGGGCTTGAAGTCCATAAGGATTCATTCATGCAGGTAGAGTCCCCATCCACAGAGAGGAATAGGCTCAACCTTCAAAGTCACTGTACAAGTCAGTCAGAGTTTGGCCCACTGCATCAGTTTATCCCACAGATACCTATAGTTAAACCCCACCATGGGTTTTTGTATAAAATTAAAAAGAAAGATCCTGGTTACAAATTAATACTGTACAAAATCAGAGAAGTCTTCAGTAACTGGATCTCAAAAAAAAATAATTGCAGGAGGGGAACTATCATGCAGTTGTAGCATCTTTATTAGATTTGGTCTCACAAGGTTCTGTTCTTGGACCAATACTGTTTAGTATCATTTTCAGTCATCTGGAAAAGAATGGTCAGCTTTATTTTGAATGACAAACTGCATCACTGTGAGCCACATGCATATTAAAAAAGCTAAAAGCAAGATTGCAATCTAGGAACCAAGAGTATCAATCACACTTACATGATGGGGACTATATTTTCAACAGCAATAGAGGCCACAGTGAATAACCAACTGAATAGGAGCGTGGAGATCAAAACAGCAGCCAGGAGAGAAAATGTAATCTTTGGCCATGAACAGATGTTCATTTCTACTGGTAGAAATTTCTACTGATAGAAATCCTTATGGGAGAGAGAGCAGTACAGACTTTCAGTCAACAGCTTCCCCCTTTCCCCTTATCTCTCTGCCTTCCCGAAATAAGGCTGATCCTGGCCTGGGGAAGGTGAGGAGAGTGGAAGAGAAGGGAAAGACTCCCTGCCCCTGCCCCAGTCTGGGGTCTGGGGAAGAAGGGGAGCAGCCTCCTCTACTCTGCCCCTGGTCTCTGAGAGCAAAGCATAGGGAGCAATGGGGTAAATTCCCCAGTCACTTTCCCAAGCTGGACAATGCCCATCTTGGGGGGAAAAGGCAGGAAGCACCTCTTACTAGCAAAGACTTCAGATTTTTTTCTGACGTGACAGTCAAATAAAATCCCCTGGCAGCAGTGGAACCTAAACTCCATTACTACTTTTACTTTTGCTCATTATAAATTTTAATCAAAAGCTGCTGTAGCACAATTTTCAAATTAGTTTTAATGTTCTACAACCTGATTTAAATAAATTATTTCTAATCAAATGATTTAAGTGATTTTAAATTGCCCCAGTCTGACACATATTGAGTGAAAAGCACCTATCTAGTACTGACTGATAACAAGGTCCTGGTTCTTCTGAGCTCTAGGCATTTCCTTAAAATTATTCCATCTAACCTAATTTGAGATACATGCAGAATAATTTCACAGAGGCAAACTTCACCCTCTTCTTCTTTTCTGCAGTTCTAAGCAGGAGCAAGGAGCATAACTGGCAGAGTGAAAGGCCAAAGGAAAGCTCAAAACATAAGCATCTCTGGGCTCTTAAGATGCAAATCCTGTGTTAGACAGGCAGAAGGCAAGCTAGAGATGCACCTTGCTAGCTGACTGAATCAGAGATGCAAAAGCTTTCATAAGTAACAGCTCACTTCACAGATGCTATGAAAGGACATGCATGGATTTTTTTTCATGAAAAGCCTGTCTCAATGTTTTAATCTGGAACCTTTGTACATATTGTTGGTCTTGTCTACCCTTGAAACTCTGGGTGGGGGAGTATCCATGTTGTGACAGCTTTTTTCACGAGCTACAGGTTTGCACTGTGTTGCTATCTAGCAACTGAGCTACTTTCCCTTTGGATCATTGCAGTCTTATAGAAGTACTATATATATATATATATATATATATACACACACACACACATACAGAGAGAGAGAGAACAGTATAATCTCATAAATCCAAATATCAAAAGTCCAGAGTTCTTAAAAATCCAGCACGTTTTAAGCTTCCCCCTC
>NW_005842369.1:1074347-1080810 GCF_000455745.1 Alligator sinensis | reverse complement strand
CCCCCCCACACTCCACAACCAGCCACCACTCTAGTTTCAAAAACCCAGAATTTTCAAATTTCCATAAGTCCCCAGCATCCCGGATTTATGAAGTTATACTGTACTGCTATAAGGAATATATATATTCCACATTCTAGTCAGACCTCCCATGATGCTTTCTTTGTTCCACGGTTGAGCTGCACATGTTCCAGGATGTCTTTCTGCTGCATGTGGGATACCTTCCAAGAAGGAAAGAAATTCTTGGGTTTGGAGTCTAATAATGCCTATAATATCTCTTGCTTCATCCCACTACCTGGTCTGTGTTTTTGGGAACCAGGCAGTACATTTTCAAATTTTGGAGAATATTCAAGGGGCTGTTTTCAATAGGGTCCACAAATTGCAATGATAGGTAAGATCTCTAGCAGATATGCAGCCTACCTGTGTCCTCTCCATTGGTTTGGATAGGCACTTGGCTATTTTTGCATTATGGTGGCTAGATTTACGATAAGCCTGTTGAAATTCTTCTCAGGAAGTAAGGAAGTCCACTAGCTCAGTGTGAGACCACACTAAGGCACAAGGCATGAATGCTGAATTATCAGGGAAAATATACACACATATGAATTCCCCACATGCTGGAACTGCCAAGGGCAGAACCTGGTTGCATGCCAATATTTAAATGGGGAGGTGACATCCTGACAGGATGGCCCTGGAGCAGTAGATGGCACACAGGCAAATGAACAAGAGAAGCAGATAGCCAGCTAAGCTTTGTGGAATATCCATGGGAGGTCTTGATCAACATTTTTTTCCAGATAGGAATTCATCTATGCCTACCTTACTGTAAGCAAACTCATCCTGCATCTCAGTAAACCTGCTGCCAAAAGTTTAATAATAGGTATTAAAACATGAGATTATTTACAAGATATTCATTTGTGGATCCAAATCACTTAAATGTGAAGTAAATTATTCCAAAGCCTATTCAAGTATGGACAAGTCTTCAAAGCACAAAGCAGTCTGACCTAAAAAATAAGAGTCCACACTCATTCTGTGCACCCTTCACCTCAAAAAACAACCAAACCCACTCCAAAATAAACAATGAAAAAGAAGCCAGAAGTGGGAAGCAGAGGCAACAGCAGAATGAGCAATGACAATGGAGACTGTTAAATATTATGTTGCACCCAAAACTATCCCTCTGCAGTTGTCCTCACCTTCATCAATGAATAAAATTAATATGAAAACAATAGATTTTGGATTTCTTCAACTTCTGCACTTCATTTTTATCCATCTCCCTGTCCTGCTTTTTTAGTCGTTCAGTCTGTTTTCTCTTTTTGTCTGCTCTTCTTTGCTTCTAGATCCTCCTTTTGTTTTTTTCCAGCAACTGTCTTCCTCCTGCTATTCATTCCTGAGAGCTTCTGTTCTGTTGCCTTCCTCCTTGGTTGTTTCTGCATTCTGCTCCCCTCTTCTGCTTCTGTTCACCACACTCAGGGTGATTCTTTGGTTATCTTTTTTCTTTCTTTGCTCTGCAAATAATCCTATTACAGTTAATAGGACTATTTATGGAGAAAGGTGCTGCCCAGCATAAACAGTGGTATCAGAATCTGCCCTTTAGTTTCAAAATACATAGGGGATGGGCGTAAGCTTAAGGAACTTAATTTCCTACCATGTGCAGGTCTAAAGCCTGTGACTTGACAGATGACACTTGACAGATCGAGCAGGCACAGATTACTGGCCTTGGGTCTTTTGGTTGGTTGGTTGGTTTTGGGGTATTTTTTTTGGAGTGGGCATTGTTTGGTTGGGGTTTTTTCTTATATTATTGAACATTACTAGCAGGAAGTTTAATTTTTTTAAAATCAAGGCTGAAGAAAATTATACTGAGACTTGATCCTAGAGTATTTAGAGCTGTTATGTTACTATTCATTCACTCATATGGGTCTGACTCTTAAATCCAAGCAAATTATGGTATCACATGACCGTAAGCCTCCAAGACTGCTTACAATTTTATAAGCAATGTTTATAATTTAACACTAAGCCCCCAATTCTGCAAAAATTTGCATTTGTGCTTAATTTTATGCATGTGTCTATGCTTGTTGACTTCAGCAAAAATATTTGCACGTGTAAAGTTACATCTATGTATACATCTTTGGAGTACTTTGCATACTAACCAAATTATTTACACACACACACACACACACACACACAGAGATGAAACGGATATTATGATGCAGCTAAGATTGAGAGTGAAATGCAGTCAGGGCACTCTGATGATCTTCACTTAGTCTTATCATGAACTCTTCACTTTCCATATAACCATAGATGATGCATAAGTATTGACAGTGGGGGACACAAGTCCACATAGCTGCCCCCGCTGCTGCCGGGCAATGGCTCTGACTAGGCTGCAACCCCATGCCCTGCCATCAGCACAGAAATCTGAGGTGGGGGCACGTGCCCCGCCAACGCATCACTATGCATATAGTTAACATTCACTGGAAGTTTGTTCACAGGCTACATCTGAATTTGTAAATAACTAGTGCTATTTTTTCATGGCGTCATACATAACTGAAAGGTTCTCCTGTACTTCAGTAAAACCATAACGGGAAAAAATTAATGTGTATTTAAAATAGAGACTATTCTAATCTGGCCCACAAAAACTAAAATAACTTGACCGTAACTCTGTATTTTTTGTAATCACTGAAGATTTCAATGAGTTTTATACAGTCTTGCATAGCTAATGCTTGTAAATAGTTGCAATTTCCCTGTATCTCTCTAAATTACTGATGTGTCAGTTTAACCTTCACTCCATTGAATGAAGGTTATCTGAGAATTTCCTTGCTTTTCAAATGACATGTTTCATAAACAAAACGCACAAGTGTTCTTGGATTTGTTTTTCTAATGACTTGAAAATATGAAGTATCAGTCTCAAATGGTTTTCTCATTTTTAGCTTTTATGGCTAGATTGGCCACTAGACTGTTATCCTACTCTGCCCAAAGCAGACAGAGCATACAAGCCAGTTAAACTGAGTTCACAGCTGCTTTCTCTTGCTAGAGCAATGCAAAACAACCATAGTGTATAACTGTTTCATGTTCCCCCTGTCCTCCAAATTCCCCATGTCCCTTATACCTCCGTCTGTCACTCTCTACACAAAAATGCTAAACTTATTCTTTTCCTATCTCCTAGCCTGTTAAGCAGATTTGATGCCATGAAGAGCTTTGGAAAAGACATATAGAATTAATAACCATCTTTCCATTATTTTCATAATGGAAAGTTCATGTCATGAAAACTTTACCATCTGAAAATGGGTACCATTTCATGATAATTTCAGTGGGACTGAAGGCACAGCAGCCCTTGAGGAAAACTGTGTCCCCTTTTGCTGCAAAGGGAGAGATACACTATTAACATTGATATCACCCATTTAGAACAAGGATACCATACCTTTCTCAAAATGTCCATTAACTGAGGGCAGCTATACTTTCCACCCTACTCAGAAGAACAGAAGATAGCAGACCTTTTGAAAGAGAGCAGTTCCTATAATAGACCTCTACTGAAATTTTACTTTTAAAGAACAGTAGGTAACAGGTTGCTATTCATCCTGAATATGCTTTTTACGTGTGGTCTATGCATAAAATTTCAGACAGTTTTAAATACATAGGGAATTTGAAATGTCTGTGTTCCTTTCCAACTCCTTTGATTTCAAACAGAATTTTGCTTAAATAAAGACTGCAGGTTTCAGTCATACGGAAAGATCTCTTCATTTGAAACAGGAGAACATTGGTATTCATGATATAGACACTAGTCCAGGAAAAGGAAGTTGATATAAATCTAAAGCAACAAATTAATTAACGTATACAAAGACTTTGGCCAAGACATTGTTGCAACATCCAATGTTCACACAATGCTTAAGGTGCTCACAAGACACCTTATGAGGAATCTGATTCCAAACTGTATTGCGGAAGGGAAGCCCTACCCAGACTCGCTATCTGGGAAGCTTAGTCCTTAAAGCCACAAGTCCCCACTACCACAACTGGGCCCATTACCCCTACTCCTAAAACTGTACTAAGCATTTCAGGAAGGAAGTTCGTTTTATTTGTAAATCTCCTATCTAACCAAGCTTAAATCTCATAAAGAAATTTAAGCTTGGTTAGAGCCCAAACTTTGGTATGCAAGATGTCTCTGGGAGGTACACAGGAGAAATTGTGTAATGGTGGATTTAATTTTTATTATAATAATTGGCATTTACAGGGTTAAAATGCAAAACATGTTGGTAGGGGTATGTAGGCAGCTGGTAAATCTGGGAGTACACAATAAGAAAAAGTTTGGGAACCTCTGCATTAGATAATTCAAAATGCAAAGTACAAAACCCCTTCAACCTTCCCCCAACAATTTTAACCATTTTTATAGTTTTATAACTCCATGTACAATGTTCAGTGCCTAGCGACTAGATAATGAATGTACTAGAGATAGATACTGCCCATAGCGTTGCCAAGATATAATTATTTTTAGTGTTGCCAATTTAAAGTAAAAATGATCAGTCAAAACCAGGTGTGCTGGGCTGGAGATGCATTTCCGATGATAATGCTTTATGTTCAGTCCTCATGCATGATGTCATCACATCCTACTTAAACACCTGTTAACTGGAAACATTCCACAAGACTCCCTACAAATGGTATAATGCTTAGGAGCCCCATAATGCTATGGAGCTGCTGTGAATTTTTTTAATAGATTTTTTACAGGCCAGAAAAAAACCAATACAATCAGGTAGAATAGGATTCTCCCACAAATGGCCCATGGGCCACATGCAGCCTGTGGGTCCTGTTAATGCAGCTGCCAAAACCACTGTGCTGACATAGCTCCAGAACACCAGAGCTGAATGACGACAATGCTGCCCCACAACCCCGTTGCCTACCACCAAGTTCTAGGTCTTAATTTGCCCTTGGTGACTATAGTCCATGGCACGGGAAAAGAAGGTGGCGGGGGAGAGGTGCAGTGGCAATGTTCACCCCTGGCTTCCAGAGCTGCACCAATGCAGCAGCTGCAGCAGCCATGTGGACAAGATGCTGCCTCGCTGCAGGATACAGATCTAGCCCATGAGAGGCCCTGCAGTCTGGATCCAGCCCAAAGGGCCAAATTAGATCCACCCCTGAACTAGATCCGTCCTCTCCCCCAACCTTGAATAATGCAAGTCATTTAACTTGTAGCATGATCACACTTCCAAGGTGAACAGGAGTTGAACACAACAGAGATCACCCCATTGCAGACAAAGTTATCATCATGCATTTCACCCCATGGTAAAAACAGAGAAGCAGATTCTACACTTGATGAATTTTTACTCAAGCAAAGCTCTAACGGAAATCAGGAGAACCAAGTGTATGATGCAGGATATCAGATTGGCAGTAGGTGGTGTAGACAAGGGAGCCCCGCTGTCTTCTCCATCGTGCTGGCAGACAATACATTTTAACTCGGCTGGTTTATAACTCAGCTGAGACCAGAATTGGGCCCAAAGGCTGCCTACGCAGAGATGTTCATGAAATACGGCTCTGCTGTACGTGGCACGCGCACTGCGGGAAAGGCTCACAGGCTGGAGGTCCGTGTTTTGAATGCTGTGTTTCAACCAATGCTACTGAGTAAAAGGAAACTGGTTCCCCCCTCACTTCCCCATCAAATTCAGGCTGTCTGTCCTTCACAGCTTAGCCCTTCCCAAACCAGGGATCTTACCAGTGTCTAACCAGGGGGCTGCACAGCGCTGGGATTCCTGCCCCACACCAAACACCCAGCAGCTGCTCCCCGAACGGCAGCCGGCGGCAGGCAGGGGCGGGCGGCCGGGCCCAGGGGCGCACTCGAGCCCGCTTGGGTTCCTGCTGCACCCAAGCGCCCAGCCGGGCAGAGCTGAGGGAGCCGCCGACTCCGTGGCTCATTGTCACAGACTTGAAACCGCCTAAACTCCCCGCTCCGCAGGCGGCAGCAACAACCCCCGGGGTCCTGGCGCTCCCCCGCTGAAGCTGCTCTAGTGCAGCGTTTCCCCGCCCCCCCGCGCCACGACCCAAACGCGGGTTGCAAGAATATCTCAAAGCTGCAGCAGGGCAGAGGGGCAGCCTCCTTGTCCCGGGAGAAGCACGTGCGCTCGGCAGGCCGCGGAGCCCCCTAGAGGAGCGGAGCGGAGCGGAACACGGCTGCTCGCCGCTGCCTGCGCTGTGCCTGGGCACGGAGACGCCGCCCGCAGGCACAGGTGGGGAAGAAAGGTGACGTCAGCGGGGACTGGAGACTGAAGCGAGCCGAGATCAGCCCCGAGAAGGACCCCACTCCTCTGACGTCGCAGAGGGCGTTTCCCGTCAAACGAAGGAGGGGCCCGAGCGCCCGTAGCCCCGCCCACTGGAGCGTCTGCAAAGGGAAGGGGAGAGGAGAGGAGGCGGTGGTGGCGTCACATCCGGGCCCCGACACCTCCCTGTTAAGGTCACAGGCACCCCCCGCCCGCCGCGTTATGTAACAGAGCGG
>NW_005842369.1:1057286-1074023 GCF_000455745.1 Alligator sinensis | reverse complement strand
GTCTGACACTGAAACCCCCGGGTGGTTTCTGACCTTCTGGACGCTTGTGGCTGACGTGTGCTTGCCCGGTGCCGCTGTCTGCAGAGCTCCTTCCCGAGCAGGCGCCCGGAGCTGGAGCCTCTGCTTGGAGCTGGGTGAGATCCTAGGTCTGCGGGTCCTGCCTGGTCTCCTGGGTCACCCCGCGGCCGAGCGCAGGCGCCGGGAGGGAGAGCTTGGGCACCACGCAGCTGCCGTGCCAGCTTGCATTTGCTCGTGAGAGAGGACTTCTCTGGGATTTTGATCCTCCTCTGCTTTCTCCCATCTTTGCAGTTCTTTGTTGTGGTTGGGAGCTTGAGTTATTTTGACAGTAAGCCCTGTCGGAGGGTTTATCAGGGGGCTAAAGCTATTTATTGAGTCTGAGTCTCATCTTAAAACAGGTGTAGTCAGGCCTGTGGAACATGGCGGGCAGGACTGGGGCCTAGTCTCAGGGGTCTAAGGCAAGTTTGGCAGCCTGTGGTACGGGGCCACAAGTGGCGTGGGCCATCTGCATAGCACATGGCAGGTCAGTGGGGACGGGGAGTACAACAGCAGCAGACAGGGCAGGGAGTAGAAAACAGCAATCAATTGAGCAGGGAGCAGCAAGCAGAACTGCAGGTGAGGTAGGGGAGGGGGCTGGTGGGGGGCTAATTTGTGTCATGCCTGCCAGAAAAGTTGTCCCCCCCCCCCCCCCCAAACTCATCTGGAGGTCTCTCCCAGTACAATGCAAGCACCTTTTGGGCAGGGACAATCTGCTTGTTCAGAGCCTTGTAGGGACTAGATTTCTTAAGTGCTTTTTTTGTAGTGTAGGTAATGCAAGATATCAAAAACTCTCTTAAGGAAGAAACAGCAAGAGTAGATGTTTGGAAAAATTTTATGAAAATATCCGTTGTATTATATCATGGATCCTATGTTATGTCCTTGAAAAATGCGACTTTAAGCGAAATGATGTTAACTGAATCCAGTTACATCACAGTAGCCACCTACTAGCAGGTGACGTCCAAACAACGATATAACTGAACATTGTGCGACTTCAAACGAGTGTGTTCTCTAATAGATCAGCGATGTAGTAATAATGAAACAACGTTAACCAGGGCGACATTAAGTGAGGAGTACCTGTAATTGCTTCTTTTCCTTTCACACTCGGTGATCACACTGCTATCTCCTTCCCTTCTCTTGCTAATTCTTCCTTATTTCATTATTCTTTTCTTTATGCACTGCTTAGCTCTCTAGTCCTCTCCTGGTCCCTTGAAGACTCTGTCCAGTATCTCAGGTCCTTGTGCTGTAAACCTGATGATGGGTCCTGAGGGCAGCACTGACATTCTGTATCCAGCAGCAAACCATGGAGGCAGTGAGGCTGGCTGGGTGGCTGGCTTTTGGGTTTAATCTGATTTTACAGACCCTTGCTCTCTTCATAAAGATCAGCCTCATGCCTTCAGAAGCAGCTTTGGCATAAGAATGTGCTCCAAATTACTAGCCAGCTTTCCACAAATCCCAAGCCAGCATTCTGTGGAATCAATGCTACAGTTTGAAAGCCACATTCTTGCCGCTGTAAGGGCCTAATTCAGGTTTTATATGAAAGGTATTTGGACTTCCTAATAACTTCCTTAACCAAATGTGTTCTAAACTTGAATTTTTCTGTAGAAACAAGAACATTATTTTTTTTAAAAACAAGGCAACATGACTGTACTGTTGATACAATGAAAACATACTGAAAAGACGGTCTGTTAAAAAGCACCCCTTCTGGAGTTTCAGACTGGAACCTGCTAAAACACGGGTGTAGGGGAATTCATATATTTGCACCTGAGGTGGAAATGGGGGTGGGAGAAGAATGTTTTTCTTCAGTTCTTTAGATCTACCTGCCTCATCTGAATTATTTTGGGGGGATGGGAGGGGTAGCCATATTGATCTGGGGCTATATGATAGACAGCCATTTGGTTCAAGTTGATATCTTTTATTAGACGAACTTGGAGGTGGGTTGATGTTTCTAGCAAGCTTTCAGATAACACGGTATCCTTTTTCAAGTTAAGAGGAGTGCAGAAGGGGGTGACTCACCTGAGACTACTGACAGATTCCCCAGTATACAATCTTACCTGAATTATGGCACTTGTAAGGCATGTGGAGAGCACGTATGACTTGTGTGTTCGTAACAATAGCTTCTTAGTCAGCTAGCCCCACAACTCGATGTTTGTAGACTAAATGTCCTTCTTTGTTTGTAGATATGGCTCGTGGACAACAGAAGATTCAGTCACAACAGAAAAATGCCAAAAAACAAGCTGAACAAAAAAAGAAGCAAGGACATGATCAGAAGGCTGCAGCCAAGGCTGCCTTGATCTATACCTGCACTGTCTGTAGGGTAAGGAGACCTGAAGAAAAAGCATTCCTGTGGGCAACTCTTCCAGCCTAGCATAGGACTTTTATAGGATGAAGTGGTGGAAACGACAATAAAGTAAATATTTCTGTGGTAACAGTGAGTTAAGTGGCTAGTTGCTAGTCATATTTGTATTTACTATGCTATGTACCCCATATAAAAATCCTACAGCTCAGTCAAGTGATAAGTATCACTTAGTTATGAAGATTAGAAATAACAAAGGCCTGCACTTTATAGTTTCCAGGCTTCTATGTTTGCATTTGGTGTGCAGTAGAAAGCTTCAGTCAGAGATCAATTTGTCTTGATTTATAAATGAAAAGTTGCACTTCTGTTTGTGGGGTTGGTCTGTCCTGCTATTGCCAGTTGCAGAACTATACTAGGCACTTTAACCAGGACTTTGTATATAGTAACTTTTAACAGAATAATTGGCTTGACAGGATTTAAGTCCCAAGATTTAAGCAGCTATTTGGAGTACAACTTTCCACCTTACTGGCTCTCCTGAACATAATAGTTTTAGAGATGAAAGGCAAACCTTCCTTTCCTCTTACAGAATGCCTTCATTTTAAAGGGCCTGTCCTAGAAAAAAAAACTGTCACTTTTAATAAACCTTAACTAGAAGCTGCCAAGTTGAGGGCTTCTGGCTTCAGTGCACACACCTACCTCTTAATTTTTGTGAAATAAACCCATTTTTCCTTGCTCTGTAATTAGAAGTTGCCACCTGCACGCGTCTGAAAACAATGGATTGATGTCCTGTGCCATATAATGAGTCAGCAGATGCTACAAATAACTCCTTAAGACACTAAACACTTTATTTTTATTTTATTTTTAGTACCAACAAAGCAAATTGAAGTTAATTGACTTGACAGCTATGTAAAGGAAAAATATTTATTATCCCTTTGAGTTGAAGAAGGAGATAAGGGTGCAGGCCTCCCCCATATCGGGATCTGCAACTAAAATAGTTCTATGATGTGCTTTCAAATAAACCTCTGCAGAGGCACTCAGTCAAAATGAGCACATTGTACTACTCTTCTCTTGGCAGTGACCTAAGACAAGTGGTGTTGGTGAGTGATTCCCTAAAAATCATATTTAAACATCAGAGAGTTCTGGTGCAGAGTAGGGTCAGATGTAAACTGGTAGTGGTAAGCTTAGCGTACAGCTTGGCTAGTCTGCTGAAAGAATTAATACAATAATAATGAATGCGAGATATCTATTTCATCAAGAATACAGGTCCAGCCCTAGTTCCTTCTTAGAGAAGAAAATTTAGGTTTGAAATTAGGAAGAGCAGTTTGGTGTACTTTTATTCATCTTTTCTTCAATGCATAAACTTAAATGCCTTTTTTTTTTTTTCTTTTCTCGCCCCTTTAAATCAGACACAAATGCCAGACCCCAAGACCTTCAAACAGCACTTTGAGAGCAAGCATCCTAAGACTCCACTTCCTCCAGAATTGGCTGATGTTCAGGCATAAGGTTGTCCACAGTTGTTACATGGTTTTTAAATAAGTGGATTTGACAGATGGCTGTAACCATAAATCATAATATGGGTTCGACATATCGGCCGGCTGAGACCTGAGGATTCCTTCATTTTTTTTTTTTTATTTTTTTTTTTTTCCTACAGTAAAAGTTTAACTAGTGGCACGTCCTTAGACTACTAAGTATCAGAAGCACTTTAATCTTTACTAGTGCAGCAGAAGGGACCTGGCTCTTGATCGAGTTATTGACACCAGCTTAAATGAAAAAACAACCTTGAATGTCATGGTACAACTAATGAATGAAGTATTTGCCTTGAAACAAATGATGTACGTTTTGTCCAAAGCATTCTTATTTTACCTCTTGCCATACAAGACTTAATGGAACTGGGGGCTGTTTAGTGGATGGCCATGTAAGGCTTCTTATATTGCATAGCATAAAGGATGTGCCCTAAATGTGAATAAATGCAGACTTTTCTACATGTGTAGAGGGGGAAAAAATTCTTAAGAGACTCGGGTAGCTAAGGCAATGTTACATAATAGCAAGAAAGCCTCAAACGGTTTGTTACAGGACTGCAGTACCATAGTTTTCATTCATGGGAACTAAGCAAAAGATAGACCGTGTTATGCAACAGTTCAGCTTAACTGCGTTATTCTTGTTTTTTAGGTGAATTCATGGCACCTATTGACTCTTCTACTGTCAGACCTTACATAACAAACCTGCAGCTGCTTTTCTAACAAACTGTTGATCAACAAATATGAAGGGGCTACAGAAACATTCATATTTTTATGCTGTTCCCTCTTGGGCTTCATGCAAAGACAATTCTGTGTAAATGTACAGTTCTGCCCTACTTGGAAATCCTGAAAATCAGTCCATACTTGTTATAAAAATTTTTTACAATTGTAATTATATTGATGTTCATATTGTGTAAAATAACTCATTTAATAAAGTAGTACTTTGATTTTTACAATATCACAGGTTAAATGCTTGTAGAAATTCTGTTAAACTTTCCACATTATCTGCCTTATGAAGTCCTAATGAAGACAAAGTAGAATTCTCCCCATCCCACCAAAAATTGGAATGGTCTCATTCTACTGAAAGTGATGCACATCATAATAAGTTTGATCTAAGAAAAGAGGGAAACTGCTTGTATATTTACCTTTGTGTGCTACCAGCTTGAGTCAAGAAACTTAAATCTTTTGATGATAGCTCAAGTGGCATAGCCAGCTCTTTAGAGCTGCATTAGAGTCATGAAACTTCTACTTCTTGTTCCATGTATTGGGGAGTGTCAGTACTACAAGCCATTTGGAACAGGGTTCCTTTATTGTAAGGGAACTTGTTCCTTAGAGTCATGCACTGGAGAGACTCTTGCTAGACAAGTAAACCTTAATATTTGGTAGACAGCTGGCAGAGCTTGAGAGTTAATAACATCTAACAATCTCTGGCATGCTGGTTTGAATACAATTAGCAAATGCTATATCAGGTTGAAGTAATTCTGCTTTTGGTTGTAAAATTTAATCTAAAAAGTTAGTGAATGCACATAACTAGTCAGTCGCAGGTTTCCCCTCAAATGTCTCTGACTGTTTCTGTAACAACTTTGCAAGAGGATACAAACTAAATAGTGGTATTTTTCAACTAACTTTAAAGTTAGTCTGTTTCTTCCCTTTCCAACAGGCTAACTAGAAATGACATAGCTAGTTAAGCTTCAGTCAGTTCTGACTTACACTTTTCCTCGATAAAACTTATGTAAAATTGAACACACCCAGCCAAGAGCACTTGAGAAAAGAGCTTTAATAATTTAGCTCTTATGATTATGATTTAATAATCATTTAGCTTTAATAATGTGTAATTTGGGCTAGATTCTAATCTCAGATGTGAAAAAGCATTGCTAGTATATTTCAGAGTGCTGCCTGAGGATCTACAGTACAGTAGGACATCCTAAAAGCATATGGTCTAGGATTACCTAACAGTCACTCTTCTGAAATTGATTGCAGTGAGGGACAGTCATACTGTGAATGAGGGACATGTATTCATAGTATGAATTTCTCAGATTTGTTATTTGTCCTTGCTTGTAACAGGTCTTTCATTTCTGGCAGATCAAATAACTCCTGCTACATGATTGGACTCTGCCTGACTTCCCAATGGTTTCCTAAAATACAGGACCATATTCTTGAAGAGTGATTTACTTAAAGGAATGCATGAAACAGATGGTACTTATAATATATCAGTCAAAGCCTTTGTCTCTGTCCACCTATTTACCCTTTAATTTAGCTACTTTTTGGAGGTTAGCCTTCTAGCCATCTTACTATAACTGCAAGGCGTATTTCTGTAAATGTTCACTTTGGCATGAAATTCAACTGCGTTATAGTTGCTCTGGGATAACCTGTATACCACTCTACCTTTTTATAGATCTTGCTATTGAGAATAATCCACTACTGCACTTGCACACCTGACATCAGAATGTAGCCCTTCATTTATTTCCTTTTAATGTTCTAAATCAATCCAATAATTGTATCTTGACAGACTGACTCCCAGGAGGCAAGAAATCTTTCAACTTTGTCCTGTTGGGGTACTTAAGTGTTCTGACTGTGTAGCTTGTCTAAGGAATGAGTATACACCAAGCAAGATGTTTCTTGCACTGATTGATACTTGGTAATCTGCTTTTAACCTGAGACTTATTTTGGGATGCATCCTTAAAACTCAGTCCTAAAACAAAGCACATGTTCTGTTGCTTGAATTCCAATTTGTGTAGCACCAAATAAAAATGACTTTGTTTCATAACAATCTCAGTTAACAAGCAAATAAGCGGAAAAGCTGCATTATGCTGGTAGGACATAACTTGCTTGCATAAGAATCTTTTGCTGTATTTTCAGTACTGTATGACTCTTTAATATGAAAGTATCAGTATCAACTCTTTCTGTTACAGAGTAGAAGGTGTGGGTGATCTTCTATTCTATTAAAATTCCTACTTGCAGCTGTTACAATCTGACATATTGTAATAACCTGATCAGTAAAAACATCATGGAATTGTTTTGGAAACTCAAAAGTGCAGGACTAAATGGGGGAATTGTCCTCATTGGTATTACCTGCACATGCTTGTATTGATTTAAAAGGATGCAGGTAAGGAGTAGGTGAGATCCTCTGCTCTCCTGATCATATGGATGACACCTTGTTAATTCCGGCTAAAAAGACACTGTTGTGCTTTGTAACGTGTCTGATTAAAGACGATTTAAAACCTAAAGTGCAAAATGTGATTTCCTGCCTGTTAAAAGCAAGTGTCACTGTACTTTTCATACACAAATTTTTTTGGTGATGCCTGGACAACCTTGAAGCTTGATGCAATTGACTACAAAAATTAGATATGGTAGGGCAACATTTATACATTATCCTATGAGCTCTAAATGAACTTGTCAGGGGTTGCTAAGAATATTGTAACAAGCATTTGTAGAAAGAAGTAGTTAGCTTGTTCATCTCTGAATCAATTGGTCTGTTATGTGCATCTGTACATTGCCTTCTGCCAGATTTTTGTAGGGTAAAGTTTTGCAAATGGAACAAAGGCTCAGATCCTCAAAGGTACTCGGCTATCTAGTCTTTCCTTGGGACTTAAGTGCTTCTGCAAATATGAGTATTTACTACTCATGACTTAATTCAGAGGTGACTGAATATTCCTAATGGTAATGCTAAATCATTCAGGCAGTGAACCTGATTTCACAAAATAGAATTAAAATGTATAGTTGGCCAATCCTAGGGACTAATAGTTCCTTCCCTCCCCTCATCGCACTGTAAATATCCACCTGCATGAAGACGAATCCCTGAAACAATCCAAATAGTTTAATATGTAGACTTAAGCAATACTGCAGGACAGAGGAGGGATATAATGCTCCGGAAATTACTTTAAAGACTTCCCCCTACCTGTTAATTATTTTGTTGTAAATTGCAATATTCTTGGTATAAAAGTTGTATAGCAATGAACAGATCGCCAAGACTCCATAAACTTGATATTCAAATGCACTTCTTGTCATCCTTTCTGAAAATGAACAGATAAAAAGTACAGCTTATGTATCATTCAAATGTGAGTCAAGGTTTAAGACTAGTTTAGCCTACTTGTTTTTTTTAATTAAAGTGAAAGTTTAGACAGTGTCTACCTTTGTCAAAAGTTGTAGCACATGAAAGGTCTGCCCAGTAATGCTGACTCCAGTTAAAGAATGAACCAAAGTCAGTGGCCAATTTGTGTACGTCCTCACACTACCCTGCTTCTGAGTTTTCTGTGGAAGAGCTTCTGTATTCTACAATATTCAGGGCTTTATGGTATACCTCTTCTGGACTTTAAAGACTTTTCATTCACTTGTATCGAACATGTCTGTGGCCTTTGGATATTTAGTACATGCTATTATGTATTTCATGGTACCACCAGAAATGCAATTCAAGCCCAAATAATGGGGAAGAATATCAAAGGTCCTGCCCATGCCTTTAGAAATTTGCTAGCAGCAGCAATAGTTTTAAAATGTTATGAGTCTTTCTGTTTGTATTTAATAAGGTTTTGACTACCATCATTTTAGGAACTCTGTCAAAGATCTGTTGCTCTGCCAGTAAGTATTATGCACTGTATATATAAATGTAAATGAACTTGGGCTGAAATTATAAGAGTTGAAACTTCTAAGTTTTTTTTTTTTAATTTAATGGATGATTTATTGGTATCAATTTTTATGGTCACTAACATTAGTTGGGGTCTGATTTTCAGAAAGTATTTGGACACTTGCCCTCTGGAAATAATCTTTTCTCAATTTCAGCACCAAAACTGTAGTCTTTGACTTTTGTGGGCACAGCCAACATGCTCCCCTCATTCTTAGCTGTTAGTTTACATTCAGGTTTTTAATTATCGTATTTTCTCGCATACGATACACACCTTTCCCCCAAAAAATAAGCTCCCCAGAATTGGGGGGGGTGGTGTTTTAAGTGTAAAGGCTGACTCTTCAGCCTGGAATGGAAGATCCCCCTTTTATTCCTGCTCCAAAGCCTAACAGTATCAGTGGAATTTCTTTTCAGGCAGCTGAGAGTCAGTTGATTTAATGGCTGATTGTTCTTTACTCCGCAGGTGTTAACAGTTGACTTTCCTTTTCAAAGGTCTTGATGTTCCACTAGTCAAGCTAACTGTCCTACTGGCAACTGTGCTGTCTGCTAGCTACTCCTGGTCTCTCTCCTCCTATTCATAGCCTTGCACTTTTCAGTTCTGTCCCTGCTCTATACAGCCATAACTCTGAAAGTCTTCTTTTGCTTCAGTCTGCCTTCCTGAAAATGATGTGGTTTTTTTATTCTGAAATGTGTTGTATGAAAAAAAAAATGATGTGTCAACTACTGGCTACCTTGCATAGAAATATGAAGCTGAAGATTGATCCTACTTCACAGCAGGTAGGTCTAACTACGTAAACCAGGGGTTCTCAAACTGGGGGTCACAACCCCCTGGGAAGTCTTGAGCATCTCAAAAAATTCTCTTCCCTTTCTAGAAGTGGGGAGCGAGGCCGCCACTGCAATCAAGCACTTCGTGCCACTGCCGTGCACCACTTCCTCACACCCCGCTCGTTGACTGGCTGGACTTGGGAGCATGGGTCCCCAGCAGCAGGATGCCCAGACTTGGGTGTGAGGAAGTGGCACGCAGCACGTGGTGGCAGCCCCACATCACCACTTCTAGGGAGGGAAGAGAAGTTTGCAACCCTCTTGTCATGGTATCAAAAAGTCTGAGAACCCATGATGTAGACTATTCCTGACATGTTTGTGTTTTTAAAAACGTTGAAGGACAGGGAGCCCACAGTCTCCTGGGGTGACTTGTTCCAATGCTAAACTATACTTTTAGGTTATAAAGCTTTCCTTAATACTTAATCTATAATCTTCCTTGCTGCCAACAGACATAGAAACTAATCACAGTTACCTTTACCACATCTTTTACATATCAAAGCCTGGTTATAATGTCTCTTGGGCTTTCGCTCTTTTCTCATAGGTCATAGTTTCCAAACCTTACACTGTTGCTTTCCTCTGGCATGTCTCAAGTTTGTCCTTATCTTTGTTAAAGTTTGGCGTGGAAAACTAGGCACAGTATTCCAGTTGAAGCATCACTGGTAGAGTGGAACAGTTACATTATCACAGTGAGGCAGAAACTATCCCAGAAAAAATGGTTATCTTTTTGTGGCAGCAGCACAATGTTGACCTGTACTGAGTTTATGGTCCTGTTCAGTTTAACCTCCAATTATTTCTGCAAGAACAGTACAGCAAGCTATTTCCTAGTTTTGGGGTATTTGATTTCTCTTTAAATGTAGCATGTTTTTCCCTCTTGTTTTCAAAACATTTCTCCAACTTACCATGTACATCATAATTTTATTCCTGTCCTGCAAACTTCTTGCAACCTTTCCCAGCATGGTGTCACCTGCAACTTTTATAGGTGTATTCTCTATTCCATCCTGCAAGTCATTAGCAAAAATATTGACTATAGCTGGACTCAGGGTAGAAACCTGCACACGGGACTTTGAAATGCTCTCACATCTTTGCAGGAAGGCATTCAAAATTACCCTGAGTGCAAATTCATCATTTGTGCGTTTCCCTTAATTTTATCTACAGCATATTTTTCTTTGATTGCATATGAGTCTGTCAAAAGTCTTAATTTCAGGAAATGATATTACATCTATTACTTTCACCCTTTTCCATTTAGCCAGTTACTCCATTGAAAAAAATTAGATTGATTTGGTTTGACACAATTTATTCTTGATAAATCTATATTGGTTGCTTTTTAATGCCTTATTTCTCTAGGTGCTCATAAATTGATTGTTTAATAATTTGTTTTTGTATTTTTCCAGGTTTTGCAGTTAGGCTAACTGGTCATTAATTCTCCAGGTCCCCATTTTTATAGATAGTTATTATATTTGCCATTCTCCAGTTCCCTGAGCTCTTTCCCAGTCTTACATGACTTCTCAAAGATAACTTTATAGTGCAGAGTAGTAGTCTAAAGCATTCTGTAGTGAATATCATCAGGCCCTGCCAACTTGTATACATCTTACTCATTTAAACCTATTTTACTTCTATTCTAGGCTTCTTTCCTCTTAAAATTGTGTTAAGTAACTGGTCATAAGAAGCTTCTTTTTTTTTTTTTTTAAGATGAGCGAAAAGGCCTCCAATGTGTCAGCCTTCTGTGGTATTTATTTGTTCTCCTTTCCTGTGAAGTAATGGCCCTACATTTTCCTCTTACTTTGACATATTTAATGGTTACTTTAGCTGACTGCTTTGTATGTCCCATATTAGCTATATATTCGCAAATGCTGAAGATGATAATGTCCAAGTTGACTTTTGAGCCATCTAAAAACTACGTACATTAATGTACTGCCAAATGTGGCCAGCCACAGTGGGCTGTTTAAACCAGATTGAAAGATGCTCAGACTAGCCTTTTCAAATATTTAACATAAGTGGTTCCTTTGCAAAGTAGTGAAGGGTTGCCAACCCATGTTAAATGCAGGTTTGGTTAGCTTTATGTTCAGTCATTGTTCTGAAGTTGTACCTAAGGGCCACTACAGGTGGGGATACAATGTCAAACTGCCACCCTTGAAGTGATGTCAGGTCTAACAAATCGAGCAACAGAGCAGTTCACCTGTCTGCCCTGCACCTTCCTCTTTGAATACTTTGCCCAGTGTAAAAAGTACCAAAGCTGTAAACAGCTTGTGGTGATGACCCTGCAAGAAAAAGTTGTCAAGCTGCAAACTCTCCTTCCCCCTCAACCCAAAAGGCATAAACTGTTTATATTTACTTATTCTTTCAGACCCCTCTCATCCCACCAATAAATCTTTCTTCAGGAAAGAAGGCTTACCATAGGTGTACCATGATGCCAATAAAATTCCAACATGAGTGAATACAAGAGAGCAAAAAATAGATATCCTACCTGGGACTGAGCTAATCTCTTACGAAGCCATTTTCAATGTCCTAAAATTGTGTAGCAGGTATTTGATCAGTGCTAAATAGAACATGGATCTAAGTTTACTCTTTGCACTGCTCATTTTGACCATACCAACCTTTTAAAAAAAAATTTCTGGTTTTCAAAGCTTTCCTTAAATCCTCCTTACCTAACCATCCTCATTTTTTTTTCCACGTGGACACCTGCCCCTCCCATCCCACAATAGATCTTTCTTCAGGAAAGACGACTTACCATAGGTCTACCATGATGCCTATAAATAGCTAACTAGTAATAGCACATTTGATGGAAAATAGTAAAGTTCTAGCTAATAATTGCTATTAAGATGTGGCCAATTCCTTTCCCATTCCACTTGTATCCCTGTCCCTTCCCCTTTGTTTGTTTGTAATAGGGCAGGAAGCAAGATTACCAATATGTATTGCACAGTCCATGGCATTGTGGGAATACTACTAGAATACAAGTCAATGTTAATCATATAACTTTTTCTCTAGTTGAAAAAAGCAGGGTTTTCTTTTTTAGCTTATTTTATTTCTGATGCAACTTCAAATGCCAGTTGCTGTTACTTGTCAGTTATTTCCATTCTTTCAAAGCATACATATTTTCTTTGGTATAGTAGGCACTTCATGTTTGCAATACAGATTTGAAAAGCTTGCATTTCTTTGGGGTATTTATTGATTTCAAGGATGAAAAGCAAATGGAGTATTTGTTCTCCCAACCCAAAAAGGAAACATGAGAATTATGTCTGTCATAAAGATCTAAAATATTTGTCAATGTTATGTTTTATGACATTTTAGTGCAATTAATATGCACTATTATTCCAATCATAACAATACTTGGCACAATAGCACCTTGTTTCTAGTTGCAATTAGATCATGTATCACAGTAATAGGTTCTGTGTGAGAACATTTAACAGAACTGTTTTATGAGTTGAAGTGCTTTTTTTCCTCCACGCAGGATTTGAGGGTGGCAGTCATCTTAGTAGACCAAGAAACTTATTTGCATATTCTTAAATTATGCATTGTTCAGATTTGCTGAATACCTTATTTATGAGTTGAGTTTTAGCTGGTTTAAGTATTTGACTTTAAAAATAATTGTATTCATGGTTGGTTTCATTATAAATGGATTCTGTTGTACTTGTGTTTGGGGTCTCACTAAGTTGCTCTTAAAGATGGTTTGCTGATGAGATCTAATATGTTGCACAATGACATGACATGCATAGAAGAACGAATAAACGTGTTCTATCTGTTGTTGCAGGGAATCACTTAAACAATATATTTGATACACCATGGATTTGAGTGTGAGCTATTTATTGGTAATGTAAATATATAGTCCCCAGAAAACCTGCAACTATCTTGAGATCACAATTCTGCAATTTAATAATTAGGAAACCCTTCAGCTTCTAGTTTGCCACCTAGGTTGGTTTGTGCTATGTGCTAGAGCTGATAAAAGACTTAAACTGTATACTGCCTACCTTTTAGGCCTCTAGCTCTTGGAAATGGTATTCAATACTCAGAGTAAGGCATCTAGGCAGCCTGTACAATACATAGGGAGAGGAGGTGCTTTAAGAAATCTGACCCCAATGACTGACATCCTGAGTGGGGAACCACTGAGAGCTAGATGATAGGGAATACCATATTTATTTGAATCCAAGACTAGGGTTCCCCCCTTTAACGAGAAAAAAGGCCCTCATCTTGGATTCAAGTATGAGGTGGTGGGTCAGGGCTACAGCTTGAACTGCAGCAGCTGCCTGTCCCCTGCCACCTCAGCTGCCCCACAGCCTCTGCTTCCTCCCACCTGTTCTCCTGCAGACTCATGCTGTCCACTCCTCCCTTACACTTCTGCACTTCCAGCCTGCCCCACCCCGTCCACCCCCCCACCCTTACCCTTTCTCCAGTTGCAGCATACTCTAGCCCCGCTCCAATCCAGGGTACAGAGCACGTGTTTCCTCGGCCCCAGCCTGGCCCAGCAGCAGCAGCGGAGGCATGGCAGCTCCAGAACAAGAGTAAGTGGTGGGGGAAGAGGGCAGAGACTGCATAGGGGAGAAAAGGGGCAGAATGGGCCACAGTCGGGGTTTGAGGCTGCAGAGGAAGGGGGCAGACGTGGTGGTGAGGCTGGCAGCAGGTGTGAGACAGCAAAGAGCAGGGGTCTAGCTGCTCGATGTGCGCCCTCCCCCTCCCCCCCATCACTTATCTAAGGAGTAATATATTTTTAGAGGAAAAATGTCTATACATGCTGTATTTCCACCATTTGACAGATCTTTATGTTCTCTTAACTGTTTGTGGCACAGAGTATCTCAGAAAATAAACAGAACCAAAAAAAAAAATGTTAACCCCTAATTGATGCCAAGAGCTATTGCTGTACAACTGAGAAACTCCCAAGTAGCGTGTGACTTGAACTTTACTCCAACCTTGCAGCTGTGAGATAAATACGTGCCGCAGACCAGCTCAGTTAGGAATACAATGCTGGTGAACAAATACTGTTAACCAGTGATGCCTTAAACAGAACTCTCCATTTTCAAAGAATTATGAGGAAGAAAATGAAAAAAGGCTCCCTAAAACAAGTTCAGTGTAAGACCTCAGCTCTTACACTCAGCTCATACTCTGGACCCTTTGCATGTACCTGCCTGTAGGTTTTCTTAGGTAGGGACCCCAGGTCTGTCTTTCATCTCCTTCCTTTTTTTCTCTGCATCTTCTCCCTGGGTAATTTCATCCACAAACACAATTTCAACTACTGTCTACATGGTAATGACTTACTGATCCACCTTCCTACTCTAAACCCGCATCTCTGACATCAGCATGTGGATGTCTCAAGCACATGGCTAAAACAGAGCTTTTAACCTTTCAACTCCTCAAGTCTTTTTCCAATCAATGCAAACAACATCGTCACCCAGTCTATCATTCACACCCATTAATTAAGCTTTATCTTCAATTCATACCTCTCCTTTGGTCTTGCATCCAGACTATATCCAAGTCCTGTGGCATCTTTTCCTATGCATCAGTACAGCTAAACCTTTTAGCCAGGCTCTCATCATCTAGCACAGGGGTGGGCAAAGTCTGGCCTGCGGGCCAGATCAGGTCCGCGGTAAACTCCCGCCAGCACTGCTGGGGCTGGTCTCCATGGAAAACCTGGCCCTACACTATCAGGGCCCTACCTCATGGAAACTGGCATGCAGGGGCTGCTGGGAAATGGAGCCTGGCTACTGGCCGGATCCCCCATTTTGCCCATGCCTGATCTAGCACCTCAGTTTTTGCAGCATCATTTGGCATTGGCAAATGCAATCTTGTCCTGCTGATGGCAGTAACATCCTGACTGGACATCTAACTGCTTCCTTTTAAATTCTTCATTCCACAAGTGTTAATGACCCTTTTTCTCTTTAGCAGTCTTGGTATTTCACCAATCAAGCTAGCCTTTCTTCTGCAATTCTGCTGTTAGCTGCTCCTGGTAATGAAGCTCCAGCTTCACAGCCCTGCAGATTGGTTTTTAACTCATTCCAAAGAAGCTATATTTGTTTTTCCTTCAATCTTTAACTGAATAATATATCCCTAGGCCCCTAGTGTGTCAGAAGTGTGTGTCTGATTTATTTTTAACTGGAGAAAAATGTATTGTTTTACAGGTGATGACGCACATGACCATTCACACCTCACCATTTTCAGAATTCTAGATCTACCATGGCTGTATCCATCTATTGTCTTCTGTCTTAGATAGTAAGCTTTCTGGAACAGAGACTGCCTTGTCATTCTGCATTTGGTCATCACCTAGCACAATGGGATCATTGGCATGACTCGAGTTTTAGGCACTACAGCAGTGGTTTTCAACTTTTTTTCATTTGCAGACCCCCTAAAAGTTTGAATGGAAGTGCAGACCCTTTGAATTGCAAGTGTGGGTATTCACATACTTTTGATTGATCATAGACATCTTTCACAGACCCCTTAGACTTTCCCCTCTTTCCATGGACCACAGTGCAGTGGTTTGCAACCTGTGCCAACAGAAACAAATGTGTAGGAAATCTGGTTGTCACACCAGACGACAAGGCTAACCTATTTAACAATTTCTTTGCCTCCATTTCCCTGAGCAGGGACCAGATCAGCCCGTCCACCGGGACCCCCTCAGGCCCCGGGGGAGGCGCACCCAGGCCTAGGGTCAGTTAGGACCTAGTCAGGGAACTTCTGGAGGGACTGGATGCATTTAAATCAGCTGGTCCTGACGATCTCCACCCCAGAGTGCTGAGGGAATTAGCAAAGGTCATTGCGGGACCCCTGGCACGGCTTTACGATCACTCATGGTGCTCTGGTGTGGTGCCAGAGGACTGGAAAAGGGCCAGTGTGGTTCCCATTTTCAAAAAAGGGAGGAAGGAGGACCCAGGAAACTATAGGCCAGTTAGTCTTACCTCGATCCTAGATAAGCTTTTTGAGAGAATTATCCTGGCGCATGTCCGCGAGGGGCCAGCAGGGGAGGTTATGCTTAGGGGCAATCAACATGGGTCCATTAGAGGCAGGTCCTGTCAGACCAACCTGGTGGCCTTCTACGACCAGGTCACAAAATCCTTAGACACAGGGGTAGCAGTTTCAGCAAGCCCTGCGCCACTGTCTCTCACCCCATCCTCAGTAAAAAACTAGGGGACTGTGGCGTCGACACCTACACAGTCAAATGGGTCGCTAGCTGGCTGGAGGGCCGCACCCAGAGTGGTGGTGGACAGGTCATTTTCAACCTGGAGGGATGTGGCAGTGGGGTCCCCCAGTGCTCAGTCCTTGGACCCGCGCTGTTCAACATCTTCATCAGTGACTTGGACAAGGGGGTAAAGAGCACCCTGTTCAAATTTGCTGACAACACTAAAATGTGGGGGATGTGGGCACGCTAGAAGGGAGGAATAGGTTGCAATCGGACCTAGACAGGTTACAGGGGTGGGCAGATGAGAACAGGATGGGTTTCAACACTG
>NW_005842369.1:1045901-1056972 GCF_000455745.1 Alligator sinensis | reverse complement strand
TATTTTCATAGTTTCATAGTTTTAGGGTCGGAAGGGACCTAATAGATCTTCTAGCCTGACCCCCCGCCAGGGCGGGAGAACAACAAAAAACCCTAAAAACAAAAACGGGACTCAAATGAGTCCAGCCAGGTAAGTATCCAGCCTCTTCTTAAAGATCCCCAGGGTAGGGGCCAGCACCACCTCCCTTGGAAGTTGGTTCCAGCTCCTAGCCGCCCTAACTGTGAAGTAGTTTTTTCGGATGTCCAATCTGTACCTCCTCTCCATCAACTTGTGCCCATTACTCCTTGTTATGCCAGCGGGGGCTAGGGGAAACAGCGTCTCCCCCAAACCCTTCTGGTTCCCCCTAGTGAGTTTATAGACGGTCACCAGGTCCCCCCTCAGCCTTCTCTTGTGGAGGCTGAATAGGTTCAGGTCCCGCAGTCTCTCACTGTAGGGTCTGCCCTGTTGTCCCCGGATCATGCGGGTGGCCCTCCTCTGGACCCTCTCCATGTTGTCCACATCCCTCCTGAAATGGGGCGCACAGAACTGGACACAATACTCCAGCTGCGGCCTGACCAGCGTCGCATAGAGGGGGAGGATCACCTCCCTGGCTCTACTCGAGATGCACCTGTGGATGCACGACAAGGTCCGGTTAGCCCTGCCAACCATGACCTCGCATTGTCGGCCCATGTTCATCTTGGAGTCAATAATGACACCAAGATCCCTTTCCGCCTCCGTGCTCTCAAGTAGGGAGCTCCCCATCTTATAAGTGTGCTGCTGGTTCCTACTACCCAAGTGCAGCACCCTGCGCTTGTCCGTATTGAAACACATCCTGTTCCTGTTTGCCCACCCCTGTAACCTATCCAGATCCTTCTGCAATCTCTCTCTCCCTGCTAGCGTGCTCACCTCCCCCCAAATTTTGGTGTCATCAGCGAATTTAAACAGGTTGCTTTCCACCCCAACATCAAGATCGCTGATGAAGAAATTGAACAGCGCAGGCCCCACGACCGAGCCCTGGGGGACTCCACTCCCCACCTCCCCCCCAAGTCGAGTATGATCCATCCACCACCACCCTCTGAGTGCGACCCTTCAAGGGGTCTTTAAGAGGAGGTTAGACGAACACCTTGCTGGGGTCATTTGACCCCAGTACTTTTTCCTGCCATGGCAGGGGGTCAGACATGATAATCTGTCAAGGTCCCTTCCAACCCTACCAACTATGAAACTGTTGACGTTTCACCTAGAAAAAGACTCTCCCCTGGACAAGGTGTGGCATACCCTGACAGAAATTATCACCACTGCTAGAAGCTGACCAGTCAATCTCCTTTTAATAACTGTTTTTTTGCCCTTGTGATTGTTTACTACACGCAAGTTATTTTGTAGGTCAAAATCATGGTGTTCCCTGGGGCACAGTAAGAACCTTGTGTGATCAAGAGTCTCTGAATTTCCCTCACAATAAACGATTATAAATCACTTGTCCTGCATGAGTCTTGCATTTGCACTACAGTTTCAGTCTTTGGAGATACTATTTAGTCTCTAACATGAGGAGTCATACAAAAAACGCCCCTTCCAGACCCACAACACTTTTCATTGGCGCCCTCTGCTTCTCTCCACCATTCGGATGTCTAATTCTCCAGGCAGAAGAATTGAGAATTTGGGAGGATAGTGATGGGGGGAGACTAGGAACAAAAGTGGACAGGAACAGGAAATGCTTGTCCATTGCCCCTTCTGCAAGGACTAATACACCATTCCCAAGCTTAAAACATTCACTATATTGAGCGTCATTGTTTCACAGCCAAGTACCTGAAACATCTCTAAGAAATATAGTCCTGATATTCACGGCTGCACATTGAGATCCTGAGCCTCAGGTTGAAAGCTTACACCTCACATTTTACCTCGGAGCAAATTGTAATCTACTAATACAGGAGTGCTCAACTTCTGACCCACAGGCCAAATGTGGTCTGCAAAGCTATGGTGTCTGGTCCCTGGGGCTCCCCTGACATCAGGAAATTTGGTGATGGGGGAGCAGTGGCAACTAATATGGCCACCTCCCACACTGCCAAATTCCCAAACCCCATGGCACATCAGAGCCAAGCCATGCACTTCTTCCCCCCGACCCATACCAGGCTGAGTTGGGGACACATCCAGTTCTCTTCCCCCATGGGGCTGGGTTGGGGCCAGGCTTCCTCCGCTGCCCCCTGTGTAGCTGGATGGAGTTCTGCTGTGCCCACCCCAGGTGCCGGATTGGGATCACCAGCCAGATCCAGCCTGCGGATGGGCTGGGCACTGCCCCTCTGGCCTGCTGGGCAAAAAGGCTGAGTACCACTGTACTACCACCTGAAACCTGTGTTTTACTAAATTTTTTATTTAGTGCAGAAAATCATCACTGTAAGATCTATTTTCTAATTAACCCATCCTTTTTTGTTCCTCCACTTTCACAAGGTCTCATGTCATGTATTCTTCACTTAACACTATTTTGGGAGGAAATAGGTATTGTACATGAAAGGAAATTAATACAAAAATCCCATACAGGCATGATGCAGAAAAAGAACAGAAAATGCAGAGACTCTAAGAGTGAACCAAATTGTCCAATCCAAGCAGGTAGGGTTCAGTACTGCACATCCCTCCACCTGAGACTAATTACATAGACAAATGTTGCAGGACCCACCATGGCAATTGCCTGAACTGTTTACTGAAGCTATTAGATTTATTTAATTAGTTTTCAGGCACCTCCTGAAGTCACCTAATCTGCAGGAGTTCTCCGTATCCCCCAGCACAATTATACAATGTAGAAAGAATAAAAGATCACATCTACCCAAAGCCAACTATTTAGTTGGCCTAATAAAAGCTATCACCTACCCAAAGAATCTTGCCTGCCTATGTCCTTAGACCAGCATGGGTACAACCAACAAGCCTGGGTCCTAATTTTTTGTAATCCATATTATTTCTTTTCCATATTGCAATTACATTTTTGCCTCCAAGGGCCTGATCCTATACTTATTCAGGAATGCAGGAGCTTTGTCACAATTGTAAGTAGCACGTGGCTTTGCAGACCCCAGAAAGCTACACAAGGAGCTAGCTACAATGGGAGTATGACTGGGCCCAGAATTCCAAATTGCAAATTTGGCAGATGGCTACATGTGCTTGCCTTCTATTCCCCCAATTAACACATTTAATATCCTAACTTATTAACCTTTTTACAGTCGTGGCCTTATTTTATACAGTAACACTTTAAATATTGGTCTCCCTTTATTTTCAGATAGAGCTGAGAGAGAAATGCCCCCTTAGCAGGTATGAGACTCTTGACTTGTTGCTGTTGTTTGAAACAAGCCAAGTGATAATCAATTCTGTCATTAACACCTCCATAAATTCAGAAACAACAAAGCTTCCATTTTTTTCTGTGTTAAACTGACTCATGAGATCACATAATTAAAATCGTTGGGCTAGATCCTGCTTACCCTTTTTATGTAAGCAGTGCTTTTGACTGAAATGGGAGTAAGAAGAGAATTTGGTTCTGTTCTGTATTAATAGCGTCCGCCCATTGACTGCAATGGAACAGGCTGACTGCACAAATGAAAGCACCCTGAGGAAATAGCAAAAAAGGCTCAGCTTGATGATACAAACTGCACAGGCATAAAAGTACATTTTGTTCTGTTATTAAGCAAGGAGATTTGGGATCTAAAAGTGTCTCTTTCTGCAGCCCATCCATTTTCTACTCCTACTAAAGAAGATAAAACTGTCCACAGCTGTAATTGTTGTGTCCAGCTCTCACATGCCAGAGAGAATTAAACACGATCTGAAAAATCTACTCTCGGTTTCAAAGAAACATTCTTTTATACTCTAAATATCTGTTGACCTTTGAGCCTAAGCACACAAAAGACTCCTGTCCCTGGTATTCTGGAAGTGGCTTTTTAGAAGTTGACAATATAATGAATGGTATAACTCATTATGGACATTCCTTCCTTATTTTTTTTAAGAGTTTGATTTTTTTTTTTTAATAATTTATCTGGAAATGGGAACATCGCTCCATCCATTGCAATGTGGGAACTGCAGTTAAATTGTCTCAACAAGATTGAATGACTGTTCCCTAGAATGTGAACCTTGACGACTGGGGACATATATGTAGAATGCCAAGGAACATCAGTATGGTGGCTTGTAGTCTTGGTTGCCCACATGCCGTATATGACCTACTGAAAATCGTTTGAGATCACACACATGCACCAGCTCCTACAACATGTGTGCTGGAACCTCACCACCAAAATAGCCTGGAAAAGGTGACACGTTTCAGCTGTCATGCCTTTTGTGGTTCTTATAATCAAATCATTATTTATTTGCACTTGCTGTTTTGCACATGAAGTATCCCATGGAAATTCATCTCACTAAGTAAATAGTGTGAATGTTACACTATTTTTAAATCAGTGAAAGCAGCAAATCACATGATCTCTAATTACTTCACATTTTGCACTACATAGTCCCACATTGCCCTCATGTCATCTTTTCAAGAAGACATGAAAACACTTTACAGGACCAATAAAGGACACATAATGTACTTGTCTATTTTTCTCACAGCCACCTCTTTCTGACTTTTATTGGATCATTTCTCTAGGTGTGTGTTTCTGCAACCTTGTTTTATTAACCTTGATTTCTACCCTTTCTTAGATGGAAGAGTAGCTTATCTGTTGGAGGGTGGTCAAAGAGTTCAAAAGTCTCCTGGACCCCACAGCCCATGGAGCCAGCTTGATTAAGGCGCACTGATTGTTTGGCCAACAACACAATAAAGGGAGCAATGTGGCTAGCATTAAACTCAGCTACCTTTGAGGCACCAACTTGAATGACCAGGTACCTATTTACAGTCTCTAAGGAAAAGTTTGAATTCATGTCTCTTAAGACCATAGCAAAATGCCTTTAAAAGACTTGTTCCCCAGCCCAGCTATTTCTACTTGTTCTTGTTTTTTGGCCTTCATAGTGAAGCTACAGGTCTTGTCATAAAAGTAGAGGTAATAGAAGCAGTTCAATCAACCTTTCCGTTTTAATTGTAAAAGTGATGTACAGAAGAACAACTGAGGAGTGGCTGTGACTGGAAGTTTCTCATTTCCTTGAACTGTCTGACTTGTGTCACTGTAGAATTAACTATTATATTAAACATTATATTAAAAGAATATTATTTAGGCTGCAAAGCCAAGCACTCCAAGTAAGGAACTGCCTGAGTTAAGGTGAAGGGAAATGGTGATTTATTTCCCCAAACTTTATGTTGCCCCTAATCCCAAAATCTAATTTCATGGGTCAAAGAAAAAGCAATCCCTTGACTTCGGGGATTTCTTCTTGCTGAGTAGCAAGACCTGCTATGAACAAAGCAACCATTGGATCTGCTCACAAAGAGGCTGTAAGACACTTATAATAGAAAGTATTAGCCAAATTTATGTAGGGATTGCTACACACATACTGTATAATTGTTTCAAATGATTTATATAAAACAGTGTAGAAAATGTGATGAAGTATGACGGTAATGAGAATGCCATACACTGCAAGCTTCTTTACGTCTCAAATGGTCAGAGCCTGCTAGGGCTGCTGAGAAAAAGAAGAAACCCAGCCCCACAGAGCTTAGAATCCCAGGGCCTGGGTTTGTAGCTAGCTCGTGGGCAGGCTGCTGCACCTGGGAAGAATTCTACTGATTGCAGCGCTCCACCGTGCGCCGACAACCACAGGACTGGAGTTGGTCTTGCAAATGTTTTGTGTCAAGGTCAATGCTACAATTCACATAGCTCATATGGGTTGTTCCAGAATTGGGCAGGCCCTAAATTAAGACTTGACCCAACAAGCGAGGACAACTAACACAAAGGTGTGGCAGAGTGGAAAGAGGGAAGGAGCAGAGTAATAATAGTAAAAGGACACGGCTCTTCAGTGAGACAAAGGCACATCTTGGGAAGGGAATGATTATGAGTGGGAAGGGCAGTTTGGAAGAAAAGGGATAGAAGTAATTAAGCAGGAAGAAGAAGGTTAAACAGGCCTCAGCATTTTGCCCAGTAAAGCAACCTTCCCTCTGGAACCTGGAATAGAACAGGAGTCCTGAGTCTTCGTATTCACCTGCTGTCAGCAAATATCTGACACCAGATGGCAAAATGTCTCATCTAATTCTAGGTTTAGTCCACACAGAGCATAACAGCATGTGTCTGCTATCTCATCATGCATTAGTCCAAGCAGCAGAGATCTGTTATTGACAGTTCATGTGAGTTCAATATGACAGACTATTTTCAGTTTGCTTTTTAGAGGCCTACAGCAGGGGGGGGTCCAGCCAGCATCCCATAAAAGCTGTGAGGAGTTAACATGAAGCCCACAGCCTCTTGTCCAGGGACCTTCTACCCCTTGTTCTTGCAGTGGTGACTCCATCCTCCAGATTTTGGTTCCTGCCCCCACTCCCAGGGGTGAGGAATGGTGGGATGGTAGGAGGGGGCCAGGCTGCCCAGGCTACACAACCAGCAGGGGAAGGTGACAGGCTGCATGCACTGCTCTGCAAGAGGAGTCTAGGCTGCCTGTGCCACATGTTGCAGGTGCATGGCAGAGAGGAACTGTGCTGTCTCTATTGCGGTAAAGGCCATGCATGTGGCTATGTGTGTAGTGGTGGGGAGCTGAAGGGCAGCAGCCCCTATGGTGTGCAGCCCCCAGGTCTGTGGCCTGTGCTGCATGTGACCCCTGGCTGCCCAAAATCTGATTTCCCCGTCCTAGAAAATTGCACATAGTTGAATATAATTCAGGATGCAAAGTCAAAGACTGAGATAGGATGTGCCAAAAGGAATGTAGTCTGTGCAATCTAAACCCATCCCTCTTATTTTCATGCATCGTGGCACAATCTTTAATTCCATTATTTTTCTTTTCTACAACACACAAGGTCTAAGCATCATTTACAACCCACTGAAATGGGAAGGAGGGTGAAATCCCCTTATGCAGAGGGGCACAGCAAGCATGAAACCCATTCCTGTGCGATTCAGACATAGCAACTGTATCTCTGTCAGAAGAAAGTGCTTGAAGCTCTTGTACAGCAATGCAAGCGTATCCATAGGTGGGGGAAGAATGTTTTTTGGGGGGTGGGGGCTGCAGCCCCCCATATGCCCCTCCCAGCATCACCATTGCCTGCCCCAGCCCGCAGCAGCAGCCTGCCCTGCCCCAAGCAGTTCCAGGGACACACAACACCCCTCATGCCTCCCAGGGTGCACATAGCAGCAGGAGCCCTCACAGCTCAGTCCTGCGCCCTGCCAGCTGTGCAGGGCCTGCCCCTCACCTAGCCCCAGGCCCAGCCCCACTCCCGCTGCAGCTGCCAGAAGCCGTTGGTTGGGCTGCCTTGCAGCCCTACTGCTGCCCCACATTTGTGGGGACTAAGCCCCATTAGCACCCTGCTTCCGCCACCTATGAGTGTAGTAAAGCCACTGAAGATTTAACAGTCATTCAGGGCATGGCTACAGGACAGTTGCAGCATAACAGCTGATGTGTAACAGGTATGTTTACACAGGCTCTTACAGCTAATGTTGCTGAAAAATTCTACCGTATTTGGTTGGAGCACTCACATGTTGGTGCTGCACAGAGAAACATGCTGTTTTGTGTTGCCTCCACCAAAGCAGTGCTTGGGGCTGCTGCCCTGGTCATCTCCCTACCCCACCCCAGTTATTCAACTGTGTCATTCCATAAGCACACAGGACTCAAAGGGGTTGGACTGAATGTGAGCAAGTTTTATTCATCAAAGGAGTGTCCAGTTAAGAGTAAGTCTACTCAAGTTTTCAAAGCATGTAGTTTGCACTGGGCCTGTTAGTAAGAGAGGCTGCCTATACACATGCTTGGTGGTGTGGGGAAGAGCATTTTAATTAGAGTGGTACCTAGACAGCTGCACTAATTAAAATGGCTCACTGTCATGTATTTTATGTCCCCACGTGTTTTAAAATGGCCACAGGACACTTTATCTAACGCTCATTTGACGAGGTTTAAATAAAGTGCCCCTGTGGCCATTTCAAAACATGCAGGGGCTTAATGTACGTGATGGTGAGGCGAGCTGGAGTGTTCTCATCAGACTCGATTAATCAAGTCTGCTCCAGCGTGTTCTAACTAGAACGTGAATGAGCACATGTATAGGCAGCCATTGATTTCTTCAGTGGCGTAGCTAAGGTGGGATGACCCAGGCAGCTGCCCTGGGCTTTGACTTGTTGGGACTGGTTAGAAATAAATGAGTACACTATCACGCTGGCAGCGCAGCCGCAACCAGAAGTTGCTGCTGCCCTGCATGTGACAGCTGCCTCAGTGCCCAGCTACATTGTTACACCTCTGGATTTCCTTATTTAACTCTGTTATGGTAGTGGTAGAGTGATGTTGTACCCATAATGGTCCAGGAATTATGTGAGGGGCAAAGATTTTGGAGGGTGATTTCTTTTATTGCACCAACTGCCTGGTGGGGATGAAGTGAAGAGACTTGGATCTTGGCTTCCTCACAATAGTCACCATTTGTGACAAAAACAGGACAATGCCTATTATAGCTGTAAGCCTTTCCAGTCCTTGGCAGCTGTATTGCATGGATGCTTTTCTGTGCCATCTCCGGTGTTTCTTCAGGGGTATTCAAACCAGGTAGTGCCTTCAGACCTTTTCTTCCTTTCAGCTCTTGTTATTGTTTCCTCTGTCATATTTGCAGAGTTGGGTTGAACTGGGCAGCAGGGTTACAGGAAAATGTTGCAGGTCTCAGCACTGAAGGGTGAGGCAAACCCTGGGCTCCTGCAAAGCAAGCTTGAGAGAGCAAAGGCACCATCTTTAGCTGTCAAGCAACAGCATTTGCAGCAGCTGCCTCCTGCTCTTCTTCCACCTCCTCATCCCCTGCTGGTCTCCTCCAGCTGTGCAGTATGGGGGAGGTGGTAAGGGGAAGCAGCCTAGAGTTGTGTATGGGGGGAAGCAGGCAGCTGAATGCCATAGGGGTGGGACTGCAGAAGGTGCAGAGTGGTAACAGAGAGATGATCAAAGAGGGAGGGATTGCTTGGGAACAGAAGACAAAAAGAAGAGCTTAAGTAGGAGGAAGGAGTGAGGAAAGGCACAGAGAATGAAACACCCACAGATGAGGGAGAGGGGAAAGAGAGAATTGCATCAAGTAGTTGTCATTTCTGACCTCTCTGTGGCAGTAATGCTTCTGCAGTGCCTAGAAAGGGAAGTCAAAGAAGACAGTGAACAGATAAGGGCTCAGTGCTTGTGAGAGCTGCATGCAGGGGCCCAGGCTGTTCTGGATTCCCTGCTCTGTGCTTTACACAAGGAGCAGGTCTATGGAGTGAGGGGAAGAGCTGGAGGGAGTGTGGCAGAGACCCACCCTTGACAGCCTCCTCCCCTTGCTTCAGAGCCACAGGCTGATGCTGTTGGAACCTGACTACTCGCTCCTGTTGGAAGAGACTGAGGAAGAGACTCATCTTCCCTCATGATTAGGGGCCTGGAGGCGCTATGAGGAGAGACTCTGGGAACTGGGCCTGTTCAGTCTGAGTAAGGGAAGACTGAGAGGTGACTTGATAGTTGCCTACAAGTATGTTAGGGATTAGCATCAAGATCAAGGGGAGTAACTCTTCAGAAAGGTATCTCAAGGGAGTATGAGGATCAATGGGCACATGCTAATAGAGGAAAAATTTAGGCTGGACATTAGAAAAGACTTTTTTCCCATAAGGGTTACCAGAATCTAGAACATACTCCCAGCAGAAGTGGTGCAGTTGCCATCCTTGGAGGTGTTCAAGATGAGGCTGGATATGTACCTTGTTGAGCTTGTTTCATCCCAATAACTTCCTGCCCATGGCAGGGGACCAGACTTAATCTTGCAGGTCCCTCCTGGTCCTTTGATTCTGATTCTGTGATTCTATTCTAAGTTCCTTTGGGCCCCAGGAAGTCCTCTCTCCTTGCCCCAGGACAGCCTCATCTCTGTCTAAGTCAGAGATGTCAAACTCAACAGGCCCTGTGGGACGGATGAGTGGTGCGGGGCCAGTCCACAGGCTGAATCAGGCTCACGGATCCCGCCCTGCCTACATGTCTCATCAAACCCACATGGACCCACCCAGGCCTGTCCACAACACTGGCCAGAGCAAGCACCATGTGTGGCACAGCCTAGGACCCAGCCTCAGCAAAGCCTGGGACTAGTCCAGCGAGTGCCACATGGCACAGAACTAGCCCCATGCTGCATGTGGGTCAACAGGGCAACTCCAGAGGCTGGATTATGGGTAGGGATCTACTCAACCCCAGAAGACAACTGGCAGGATGACTGGGGCTGCCCAGGAATGGGCTGGCTTGCCCCTGGGGCAGCATGGGAAGGTGGCAGGAGGTGGCTGGGTTTGCTGGAGGTCAAAGAAGGTGACAGGTATGGTACAAGGGGAGCTGAAATCCCAGGTGGGAATGGGGAAGCACTGGATAAGGTGCTTCTAAACTGGGGCAGCATCTGGCCAGCTAGCAGCCCACCTGGGTTTCTGGCTGCCAAGAGGGCAAGCTGACAGCTGCATCACTACAATTTGCAACATTGCAAACTAAACTATATCAGGATGTAGTTTAGTTTGCAATGATTTAATGATTTAAAACCCCCCAAAAATGCTTGCACATGTACAGCATGGTGCCATTTAGCCACACAGTGACATTTTTGTCACATGTACAAGGTAATGGTGTCACGTGTACAAGTGCCCTTAGAGTACATCTACCCATAACTACTTTTATAAGGCTTCTACCTAAATTCTTAGCAAAAGCACTGGGTCTGATTCTTATCACACATGAAAGTAATTCAGGACTAACTCCCATGCAGTTACTGACTTGATTCTGATCTCAAAACTGTTTTCCCAGGAAATGATCAGAATTACTCCATCTGAAAACAGTTTTGAGATCAAAACCAAGCCTTACATCCAACATGAATGTCAAGTCAATCAATCTCTGACTGTTTTTCCAGTATCCCAGACTCCATCAGCAGAGACTGGCTTCACACCCTGGACATAAAGCAGTTCAGCTGTCACTTACCCATAAAGGTTCCCCACCTCTTTACCTCAAAATTTGAATTCTGTAAAAAGCTGCTGGTGATACAGACCAGAGCCAGCCTTAGGGAAAATGGCACCCAGGA
>NW_005842369.1:1040969-1045870 GCF_000455745.1 Alligator sinensis | reverse complement strand
TTTTGTGCCCCCCCCCCCCCCCCCCCCCCCCCCCCTCACCTGGCATCTCCTTCTTTCTCCAAGACAGCAGCACTGCTGTAGGCAGGCAAGGGCACAATCCAGCAAGAAGGCAGAGTGGCATGGTAGACCACGCCAGGCAAGTGGGAAGGCACCGCTGCTGTTGCTGCCACTGCTGCTGCTGTTCACAGTGCCTGGCTCAGCTTCTCTTGAGCAGCTGTTTGTTGGGTTTTGGGCATGCTGAGCTGGGCACTGCTCTTCCTGCCTGAGATGCAAATCAGCTAGGGCATGGAGGGGCAGGGTGGGGCAGGGGAGAGTGCTGCTGTGAGCACAGGGGCTAGGGACAGACATTCAAAAAGCTTGAGCCTGAATTGATTCAATCTTTGCAGGTTAGTCTAACCTGGCTAGGCTAAATCAGTTTTGTAACCAGACAGACATCCCAGAAATGCAGGCACATGCCTGCAGTGGCTCAGGCTAGAAGCTAGGGGATGCTAGAGCAGCCCTCCCTTCCTTCCACAGTACTGAGCTGAGGGGGGTGTGGCCAGGCTCCACAGAAGCTCTGACTAGCTCAGTAGGGAATTGATAACAGTGTTTATCACACAATTAAGAAAACACAGAGGGACATTACCAGCTACTTGTTGATTCTGCCTATTGATTCATCAGGGACCCTAGCCAGCATGTGGTCTGCTAGCTAATACACAGACACCTCCTCAGCAAGGCAGAGGGGAGGGGGGAATTCCTGCTTAGCAGGGAGTGGGGAGGGGGCAGTCTCTGGAGCTCCAGCCAGGGAGCAGAGGGGGGGGCCAGCCCTGCTGTGGAGCTGAGAACCTGCACAGCCCAGAGAGCATGCTGGAATGCTGGGGGTGTCTGGTTTATCTTAAACCAGCAAGGGGTCTGGGACAGACATTGCATAAACTGGTTTGAGCCAAATCAGTTAAGTCTAATACTGCATTCAACCAGGTTTATCTCAAACCAATTTCAGCCATTCTCAAACTGGTTTATGTGCACTGAACATCTGTTCTGTTACAGGCTTAAACCAGTTTCTGATCACTTAAACCAGTTAATGTGTAATGTCTGTCCCTAGCCAGGCTGCTCACACATGTGTGTGCATGTGTGCATGGCGCCCCCTTGACCACAGCACCCTCGGCAGTCACCACATTGCCCACCCCTAAAGCTGGCTCAGTAGAGAGGAACTGCAAAGTAGTTAGTAGGTCTGTGATATTTACACCCTCAGTTAGGGGGAAGCATGAGAGACAGGGATGTAACCCAGTTCTGCTCCAGAAGGTCCTGTGTGCACAGAGGCAGGCTCTCTGCTCCTGCAGTGTGGCTCTGTGCTGGTAATGCATTTGGAGGATGAGAGGCACTCTGGGAAGCAGATCCTCTCTCTCAATAATCCAGTTGTTATTCCTTTACTAATTTGCATAACTTCATGTATTCCTCTTTAATATTCTTTTTTCACTGCCAAGAACCAATTCTGCAGTAGACAGAAGGGCCTCTGAGAATGGTTGCTGTACTCAGCTTCCCAAACAAAAAAAGATACGTTGCAATCCTGTTCTCAGATCTAGAGGGCAGATAAATCTGTTTGGATAATCTGCCTTCCATATATCTGAGGAACTTCCTGGTGACATCAACAACCATCCTGTGCATACTAGAGGCACAGATTCAGAGCTGAAATCCACCATCCAGCTCAGAAGACGTGCCTCTGCCTTTATTTTGCTATTGCCAAATATTGTTGGAGTTGTCTACTGACTCTCCATAGGTAGCAATTCTAGCTATTCCTCTCTGCTTTCTAACCAGAAAATCTTTGTCAGATTTTGATGCAGTGCAGATGTATTTAATGATTTTCCCTCTTCTCAAAACACTGCATCAAAAGGTCACAGTTGCTGAGCCTCCAGGGTTGTTTATCATCGTGAAATGGACCAGCATCTTGAATCACAAAAGCTGTGTTGATCTCATGTCCTCTTGCTATAGCGTTCTTAAGCTGCAACAACAACGCTCACAGTATTCTTCCTGTTACACTCGTAGGCTGCGTCCAGATAAGCACAGCTGTGTGGTATGTGGCACCACAGACACAGATATCCAGGGCTTAAAAAAACCTGCGGGGAAGAAAAGCAGAGCGGTGCACACAGCGGCAGCAAGCACCACCTAAAGCTGGAGCCTGGCTGGTCGGAGCCACACTCCACTGCCGGCCACACTGTGCGTGGCAAGAGCAATGTGGCTACAGCCCCAGGTAAGGCTGTTGGGGCCAGACCAGTGCTGGCCTCAGCCTCCCCTACCCCATCCAGGGTAACTTGCCATGCACCTGAGGGCCTGTGGCATGGGCATATTCCAGGGACAACTAGCAGCAGCGCAAGGTGTGCTGCTGCTAGTTGTCCCCAGGGAACCAAACTTCAGCCACAGTGTTCTTTCTAATGCATTGGGATTTGCCTAAATTCTTCTGGGCCCTCCTGCAAGCATCACAACAGGGGTGCTTGAACTTTTCAGGCTTAAATGAAAGCTACTTCTGTACTGAGTCTTCCTTTTCCTGAGTGGTCACTAGAAACTGGAGGCTTCTTTTATCTGTAGGTGCCAAAGGCTTAATCCTATGCTTGTTGAAGTTAGCGGCAAAGATTCCACTGACTTAAAAAAATACAGGACAATGGCGCAAGAGCTGTTGTACTTCTTTGTGCAAGTTTAATTTGTAGTTAATTAAAATTACTAAGGAAAAGTGCTATTAAGATGTTTAGCATTCATATTTAAAAATCAGATAGGCTATTTGATCACAAGTAGGAAATAGCAAGCATGCATTCTGCTGACCTTTGCATAACTGATTATAGTAATGTTCATAGCATGGCATGTATGCATCAAAATATTTTTTCCAGCAAAGTGATTCTGTTGATCTGTAATAGCTTATTTACATATTCCATATGATAAGAGAGCTCAATTTGACTAGCATATAAAATAAACTATGTTTGCATCAAATTATAAACTTTAGAGACATTTGGAAGTAGTGTATTTTACTGTTTTTAAGTTAATGCAGTTGAAATTCAGCAGTTGCTTCATAATTCCCACACTAACTACCACATTGTCTTGGGCTGGCATAGTTTGTATGCTCTATTTCACAATTAATGATAACAAGGAAATGAGAGCAGCTCTCACAGAGCTGTTTGGGTGCAGGTTACTGGAGCTCCTGGTGTCACAACACCAAGACCAAAATGGGCAAATCTGAGTGTCTAAAGTTTAGCTCTTGCATCCATATTTATGTACCTGAATAAAAATTTTTGGTTGGCTCCTCTTAATTAAGATAGATGATTCTCAGCCTTGTGAATCAAGCATAGGTGACTCTCTGACAGTGCTATCTAGGCTCCTCAGGCCAGATTCTTACCTAGCAAATCAGCATAGCCCCACCAACAGGATAACTTCAGTGAAGCCAGTTACATAACTAGTAGATCTGGGCTCGGATCCTCAAATGTTTTTAGGTGCCTCCATCTCCCATGTAAGGATCTTGGCCTTAGTCATGAAGGTCACATGGGCCCAGCTATACACAAGACTCAAGAAAATGTTGGTATTTTGGGGTGGTTCCAATGTCCTGATCACATCCCTGAAGGACATCTTCCTGACATGCTATGCACGTGCATTCACACAAACACTTGCCAACAGTGAGAAGAGTGTGCTTTCAGAATATGTCAGCCACATCCTATGCTGAAGGGTCAGATGACGTGACAGTCATTTGACAGAACCAAGCTGTCAGATGTACAAGTACCACAATGGTTTTCTCAAGTGGGTTTTGACAGAGGATACAAGTAGGCCAACAGTTCCTGGGGGGCAGGTATTTTTATATCATTCATGTATATTGTTCAGGTAGGCCATTTTTCTAATTCATAAAGAAATATATTTGATAACATGACTGCCTCTAGTTGGAACATATTTTATTACTTATGAGGCCAACCTTCCACAATAAGACAGAGACCTTTTCCCTCTCTTGATGATGTGAGAGATTTATGAGAACTTCTTATGCACAAAGACAGAGGGGACAAGGCTGAACTCCTCAACGAGTTCTTTGCCTCAGTGTTCCTAAGTGAGGGGCACGACAAGTCTCTCACTGGGGTTGTAGAGAGGCAGCAGCAAGGCGCCAGACTTCCATGCGTAGACCCTGAGATGGTGCAGAGTCATTTGGAAGAACTGGATGCCTTTAAGTCGGCAGGCCCGGATGAGCTCCATCCGAGGGTGCTGAAGGCAATGGCTGATATCATTGCAGAGCCACTGGCGGGAATATTTGAAAGCTCGTGGTGCACGGGTCAAGTCCCGGAGGACTGGAAAAGGGCCAACGTGGTCCCCATTTTCAAAAAGGGGAGGAAGGAGGACCCGGGCAACTATAGACCAGTCAGTCTCACCTCCATCCTTGGCAAAGTCTTTGAAAAAATTATCAAGGCTCACATTTGTGAGAGCCCGGCAGGACAAATTATGCTGAGGGGAAACCAGCACGGGTTCGTGGCAGGCAGATTGTGCCTGACCAATCTAGTTTCTTTTTATGACCAGGTTACGAAACGCCTGGACACAGGAAGAGGGGTGGATGTCGTATACTTAGACTTCAGGAAGGCCTTCGATACGGTATCCCACCCCATACTGGTGAACAAGTTAAGAGGCTGTGACTTGGATGACTACACAGTCCGGTGGGTGGCGAATTGGCTGGAGGGTCGCACCCAGAGAGTCGTGGTGGATGGGTCACTTTCGACCTGGAAGGGTGTGGGAAATGGGGTCCCACAGGGTTCGGTCCTTGGACCGATACTCTTTAATGTCTTCATCAGTGACTTGGACGAGGGAGTGAAATGTACTCTGTCCAAGTTTGCAGATGACACAAAGCTATGGGGAGATGTGGACACGCCGGAGGGCAGGGAACAGCTGCAAGCAGACCTGAACAGGTT
>NW_005842369.1:1037998-1040325 GCF_000455745.1 Alligator sinensis | reverse complement strand
TCTTTCCTGCTTATGCAGGGGGTCGGACTCGATGATCTATTGAGGTCCCTTCCGACCCTAACATCTATGAATCTATAAAGAGAAGTAAGGCATGCAAAAATATCCTTTCTGTGATGTCTAATAGAGGTCATTGGGGAAAATATTGCAGTGATTTACATCCACATTTATCAGGAATGGTGGTAAGAGAGTGTAAATAGGCACAGAATTTGGGCCTATCTTGACAGATGGCAAACATTCAAAAAGAGGGGTATAGTTTAAATAAAGCCCTACAAGTGAGACTGACTGAGTCAGGGAAGTGTAACTTCTGCAGGAAAGAGCTGCTCATCCTCTTGACATTTGGGTGTTCTGCCAGCATTCATTGCACATTAAAGGGAAAGCTCAGTGCTCTTCAGTGAGTGACTGCTCCAACCCTTTTACAACCAAGCATGGTCCTTACAGCCTTGGACACAAGTGCATATGTGCATACAAAGAGACAGAGAATTCACCTGGAAGGGTTTTTAAAGGCCCCAAAGTTGAGGGAAACAGGCCACAGAACTTCTGGGTTCCTCACTAACCGTTTCTTGCTTCTCTCATTTAGTGATTTCCTACCTTGAGGGTGTTGCTGTCAGCCAGGGTACATTTGTCATATAAACACATCTCCAGAAGTTGGTGCAGAACACAGTGGCTCATTTATTGAATGGGATATCATACATAACCCCACTCTTCTGGGATCTGGAGTGGCTGCCTATTGGTCCTGGGTTGGAGTGAATCATGTCCTATGACTCAGACTCTGAATGAGCTGCCTCAAAGGAGCTGAGACCTACCTCTCCCTCCATGCTGTACTGTTACAGTTGCAGTCAGCACCAGTGTTCAGACTGGATCCCATGCCTTCTGAAAGGCATGGGAGCAGGGGTGGAGAGAGGGGTTTGGCAGGATGATGTCTGCAATAGCCCCTCAACTCTGGACGTTGATCTCCCACCTCAGTCTGAGATGGTCCAAATTTGGGAACCTTTAAGGCACACTGCAAGAGCTGTTTGTTTACTGTGGTTTCTGAAGGTCAAGAGTATGTTCCAAAGACAATAGCAGAGAGGGGTGGAAAGGAGCTTTTCTGTTGCTGATTCGCTAGCTGGCTAAACTGAGTTAATTTGTTCCTGTTTTAATGTTTATTTTCAATGCTGCTGGGTATGTTATGTTGTTGGAAGATCAACTGTCAGGGTACCTACAGCTCTGGCACTCTTTACTGACCATTAGCTCTAACTAAATGCATCAGTTTAGTCCGCTCTGAACTCTACCTTCCTAAAACTTGGTCAAATTCATTCCCATGTAGCTGCAGTACAGTCACTGTAGTTACACTCACAGTTGGTATCACTTGCTTCTTCGATACCCTGTCTGAAGAACATTGCTTTCCCCAGGCACTTCAGTCTCATCACACTCCCATTCCATTGGTATTGCTTCATGCTTGCCTGTGTGGCCAGAGCTCGACCCACACCTCCATTTCCACTTTCCTCTCCTCCTGCTGCACGTGCTACCCAGATTTGCTTTTCACCACTCACTTCATCTCACTGCTGACTTCAGCTCTTTTTCACATTGCTCCATATGGCCTCAACTAATATATGCCAAGACTCCTCCCTTCCTTCTTCCTGAAAAACAACCCCACCTATTCCGTAACCATTAATCCAAGCTCTCTAAACAAACCATTCATATCAGGTGGTTTTCCCTGACCTAAATTTTGCCTGCTCTTGTCTTAGCCCTTCCTTTGTTTCATGGTATGTCAGTACTTCTGGTGAAACTTCTGGTAGATTTTGTGTATCCAGGTAACATGGTGCATACAAACTGGTTTGCCAGCAAAGCGTACCCAAATTGTTATCAAGGTACTGCTGTCCTGTATGTGTGTGGCCACACTGCACAGGAATATTTCAAAATGGCGCACACCACCACTCTGATCTAGTACTCCACAATGGGTTGCTCCACCACTGTGCTGTACTCATTATGGGATTGTTTGTACCATGCACTGAGGGAGGTCTTCCATAAGGCAATGGAGGCTTGAGGTTAAATGGAATAATTCCCATGATTCCTTTTGTGTCATTGCATCATCACTAATCTTGTTTTCATACAGTCAATGGAGAAAACACTGATGGATGCTGAGATACTCATGGAATGGGGTGAGCATTGTGGCGGGCCAGTAGGGTGCGCTCCTGCGTTGAGCCGCCCACCTCCCTGCGCCCGACCACCTTCCAGGCTCCGAGTGCCTCCCTCAGGGTGCCTCCCGTCCGGCCGACCCCTTCCCTGGAGCACACCCGCTAGCCTGGGGGTCCCGCTGCCACCATCCAAGGCTCTGGACTCACCTC
>NW_005842369.1:1035116-1037615 GCF_000455745.1 Alligator sinensis | reverse complement strand
AAGCTGCCAATACTGGCTACAAACCGTCCAATCTGCAAAGCATCCCTGGCTACCTGGGCCCGCGCTCAGGGCCGGGTCTTCCCCGCCCTGCCCAGGTGACCAGAGCATCGCCTCCCAGGCGCCAGGCTTTTGTCTGCGGACAAGGTGGGAGATCCCCGCTGTGAGAGATTCAACAGCAGCCTCTCAGGCTGGCTGAGACAGATCTCTGGAGAGGGGCACTGACGGGGGCATTTCTGCCACAAGCATACCTAAAGTTATGCAATGGCTTCAGAAATAGGGGAATAGTGACATGGTGGAGAAGGCTTAAGTCAGACACTTCTCCCATACCTCTTCTGGGAGCAGGTTCATGTGGTATAGTGTCACCTTTGAGTTTATCCAGCTGGCACTAACTGGTGAAACAGGATCAGGTGGAAGACATAAGAGCCACTGACAAACATGGGAAAAAATAATGCTTTACTGGAAAAGTAGCTGTGTCAGTTTGACTCGACTCGCCCAACGTCTGTATAGATCGTGTGCTTCAGCAGGGCATTTTGGTGCTTTTATCTAACAGCTGATTCAATCACCTATTAGATAAGAGTGCCAAAAAGCCCCACTGAAACGCATGATCTATACAGATGTTGGGTGAGCTGGGTCAAACTGACGTGGCTCCTCTTCTGAGCACAAGCTGCACTTGGTACAGGGGCGTGCCAAGCTGAAAGTAAAGTGCCATTTTTTTCCCTCACATCTGTTAGCAGCTGAGATGACCAGCAAGATTGACAGTACTTCAGGATGTCACATGCCACTTTTTTAGAAATCTGTGTAGAGCTTTTCTCAGAGGTGCAGCACCAGGACACCTACACAAGTGCTCCTCTTAGTGTGGAGAAGCATTTGGCCATCTCTGTCTGGAAACTCACTATACCTAGTTGCCACTAGTCAGTAGCTAATTGGTTTGGTGTTGGTATATGAGCCCTCAAAACTCTTGTAATGGAAGTGTGTGCTGCCATCAAGAAGTTACTGTCTCCACTCAGGATCATTAGAGAAGATGGAGCACAGGTGATTATTAACGGCTTCCCATAGTCTGAATTCCCTTACATAGAGAGGAAACCAGTGGAGGCCTATGTGCCTATTCTTACCCAGTCCTACACACCAGACCTGAGAATTCATATCTTTATGATGCTACCAAGCCTGTCCAATCAACCTGGTATTTATGGGGAGGGGGTCTGGAAAGATTTGTGGCTCCAGGATCTTTAGAAGCCCTGCATTGTTTCTGCAATGAATAATGGAGCTTTGGTAGTGATAGCATTGCCATTCCTCCAGTCATTCCAGAAGAACCAGCTTGCTCCATGCTTCCCTGGTATACTGAGCTTTTTACAGGATACGTGGACAGGAGAAAGGAACTTTTTGATATACTTTTCAGAATGGCAATGAAATCACTGGAATGGGTATTTGGAAGACTGAAAGGTGGAAGGAGAAACCTGGATATTGGTGAGGAGCATCTCTCATTTATGAGAACTGCTGGTGATCCGTACAACCTTGGGGAGAACAAAGGAGGGAGCCTTGCACCTAGATAGGGGCAGGAGCCTGGCATCCTTGGTGGGTGTTTTAAATAACCCAGAAATGTTGCAATGCTGCAGCTACTACAAACACAGAATGAGAGATCCAGGTCCATGATCATTCAGGATACCTGCAATGGCCTCTGGTACAGTGGTAGCACTTGCATGGATCCAGTCAAGGAACAGCAAGTCATGGCACTCTTCTGTACAGTCAGAGCGAGCTTCACATTTCTCAAGTCCAGCCAGAGCTTCTTTGGCTGTACTCTGTTCCTGGAAATTGTCGTGGTTGTGCCCCTGAACACAGCACTTGTGGTGCTACCCACTGGTATTCTTATGTTAAGTTGCAGCCAGATAGCTGGGGAAAGTAAAGCTCCTCTCTCTAGAGCTTAATACAGTCCAGTCTTTCAGCAATGGACAACAGTAAAGCAAGAGACATTAGTGGTGAGTAACTAGGAGCATGGTACAGGTAGGGAAGCTTCCCAGGAGATGGAATCACAGAGGGCATCTGCTGACCATAAGCTAGCATTTAATCAGGGAAGTAATACCCTCTCAGGATGGTCCTGAAGCAGCAGCAGGCACACAAAGAAACAGATGGAAGATCCAGATAGTCCGAAAAGCCGTGTGGGGTGCTAGAGGCACAACACAATGCTTAGTCGAGGATAGGAATGTATCAATGCTTACTTTATTGAGAATAAATTCATCCCACATCTCAGTACAGTTGCTTCCAAAGTGCATTAAAACACCAGATGATTTGCAACAAAAGGATTTCCCTGGATGGAAAGCCCTTTACCTTGTCACAATTCATATTAATCAGCAACACATTTAGAATAAGGCCTGATGATTCACCCAATTGTCATTCCAGGCCTTTTTATGCCACCCTCTGTGCCACCTCCTGTGTCCCACCAAGCTACTGACTTGTCCTTCACAGTTCGCCTCACTCCTCTACAGCTTTCTTCTCTCCATTCCT
>NW_005842369.1:1031574-1035034 GCF_000455745.1 Alligator sinensis | reverse complement strand
TTCCTGCTCCAGGCCTGTCTGATCATGTATGTTGAATACAAACAAGCAATACTGTTCCTTTTTAAATGATGCCCTCCCTAAAGCAATTCTCTGTTGTGTGCCTTCCTTTCTCCCTCCCTCTCCCAGTCTGGTGAAGGATTTCTCTACATGGGAAAGCTATATCTGCATATGATAAAGGGTGAATTTTAATCAATATACTTATACTGGTATAACCACCACCACCCCCGCTCCATCTGGATAAAGCCTTAAACTAAGCTCCTGTGAGCAGCAATTCTCTTGTGTTTGAAGCACAGCTTAGCCATGGTGCCACAGAAGTAACGATAAAAATACTTGTCTGTAGCTTTTAGAATGCTTTATGGCAATGATCAAATGACACGGAAGACACACTTAGGAAGAGTGAGGATATACTGGCCAGCATTCAAAACAGAGTCACAAAAATGACCTCTGGATTGGAAAACAAGCTATGCAATGTCAGGGTTGAAGAGTTTCATCTATGCAGAGAGGTGACTCAAGCCCTGACTTACACAGATGGTTACAAATGGAGAAGAGACGTGGAAGTGGGGGGCTTTCCCATAGACCAGCAAAGACACGAGATCCAATGGTTGGAAGTTGAAGTTAGACAAACTCAACCCGAAAGTAGAATGGGTTTCCTGTCAATAAGCATAATTAACCATTCAGCTTATTACAGGAGGCAGTGCTCACACTGATGGGAGTCTTTAGGATAAGATATTTCTTTTTAAAAGACATCAGAAAAATTTAACAGTCTATGTATGCAGAAGGTAAGAGTAGCTGGTCATGGTGGTCCTCTGTGGCCTTAAATCTAGTGACTCTATGAAGAGAAGGGCTAGTGCTATTGGTACAGAGATTAAATGTTAATTTAATGTTTATGGAAGTTCCAGAAACAGCCTATTAATGCGTAGCTGCAGGACTATTATACTGTCCTAGTTATCTTACCAGCCATAGAAAGATGCCGGTTGTTTGCTCACAGACTTTATGCTGTTATGTTTACACTTCAAGGCCTGCAGGTTATGACAGTCACCACAATAATTTGGGGGTCTAACTGAATTTGAATAAACTGCCTCTGCATCAGCCTTTCACTTCCAAACAAACATATTACTCTGGCTGTCATCATTTATGGGGAGAATTTTCCCCTTATATCCCTTCCTAGTCACTTTTGGTTTGGGGGTAACAGTGCCCAGACACAGCCGAATTTGGCCTTCTGGCCACATCGTTAGAGTCCTACACCCTGCTTGGGGCCAAGCTTTCAGTGTTTGGGGCAAATGGAGAAAGCAGTGAGGTCAGCTGCATACAGCTCACTCCTAGAGAGAAGTCACACCTATAGGTTTCTCTGTCTCACACTCCCTCATATCCATGTGCTTTATGTGTAAGAGGAATTATATTTGACCTGTTAGACATAAAAAGTAGTACCCATGCCAAGGGAAATGTATCAGAAAAATGCATATTCTACATTTACAATGAGGGCAATAAATAGATAGCATTTTTCTAATGCAGTAATAAATACCTAAGTAACAAAGTATAGACCAACGGAAAGGGGGTGTAATCATAAGTAATATACTTTGATTAGACCACAGCAACAGTGGTGCTAGATTGCTGTGTAAGCAGATGCTGAGATAAAGTTTCTTTCAGCTCTACAGCTAGATTATCGGCAAGCTTCCAGAAATTCCCTTTTTATAGTTGTGCGCATAACTTATTGAGACAGTAATGGAGCTAAAGGAAAAGTAACCTGGACAACTACAAAAGGGAGGCAACAGCCAGTGTTACTGGAGAATTGTACCAGAAGAACATTCAAAAGAAATCTAGCTTCATTCTCATTATAGTCTTCACTCCAAAACGTTAAAAATGCCCCTACGCCATGCATTCCAGGCTGGGTTTCACTTTAAAGATTACCAAATGGATAATGGCAGCTGAATCCAGCTAACCCACATTTGACAGAACAGGGCTTTCAGTTCAAATGCTGACAGCACATTTGCTGTTCTGACTCTTGTTATTTGATACGTGGTCTTCCCTCTCTCCCTGCATGCTTTCACAGCAAAATCCTGCTACTGTCATATTCTTACTTATATGCATATCTATTCGATCCATTCATTCCCATTGAGGCTACAGCCATATTATCATATGCCCCATGTATAAATTAAGAAATATTAAATGCATCATAAAGGGGATCAGTTTCCCCTCACTCAGTAAAAGCTCCATTCCAGGAGGAAGAAATCTCAGGGGCTCTCCCAGAAAGGTTGCTGCTAAGATGTTCTTTCTGGAAGATCACCTGGTCTGTAAGCACACATGCTCTAGGACAGGCCTTGGCTTCTGTTCTCTGGCTACATTTTATTGTTTTATGACTAGTGCCTTACCCAGTCCTGGGGCTGGTCAGAGCCAGTTTGCAGATTAAGACAGCCCTCATCATCCTGCTACAATTACCCCTAGGGAATATGTGATGGCTATTACTAACCAACCAGACTAAAGTACTTGCCCCTTTAACCAGTGAGAAGCTTGCAGGTTCCTGCAATAGCAATAACTCCAGAGGAAAGGCAAACAATCTGGCTACAAGTCCCCACTCTATCTGCTTCACAGAGGGTGATCATATTCCATTGCATATCCCACTGAAGGCGTAAATTAGAGTTGCTTTTGGCCAATTTAACATGTATTGGTGGGAGATGTAATATGATCTCCACCCTTTGCAGAAAATAATCCACTAGTCCCTTCTCTAACCTGCACTCGCTCAGAGTGGGGAGGAGAGTAAAGCTTTAAGCATGAGTTAACAGCTTTTGGGGGCTGCTGATAATGTGTAGCACGCAGCTCCTCTCTGGATGCACGGGACTCAAAACAGTTCCATTCCATTTGCTTTCTCCCCTGGCTGATATGCCCAGCAGCACTAAGAGGAGATAATGTACCACAAGGGCTGATTAACAGGATAAATGAGCACTGCAAAAGGCAGCTCTTCCCCTGGCATCACTGGGCAGAGAATGCATTTATGTCCTCTTCTTTGTGCATGGCTTTTGCCATGGAGAGTCATTTGTTTTACCACAAGGTGGCTGTCAGCTACTCTTCTTGTGTGGCAGTAGTACCTTTCACTCACTTGGAGGGAGGAAAGGGGGGAATGGGAATACCAGAATAGGGCTGGGATCAGCAGGGATAAAACATGTTCTGGCACACAAAAGAACTGCCTATACCTATCTTCTCTGTTAAAAAAACGCCCAACCACTGAAGGACAAATTCATCTCTGGTGTAACCCCACTGCCATCCCTGGAGATCCAGCAAGGGATAAATCTGCCTCCTCTCCCTCCCCAAATGTGCCACTTGGAAGGCTATGGTAGGATGCTAGCAGTGCTGCCTGCAGAAAGGTCTAACACTGTGGTCTCTATGTGGGATTTTATTCAACACTGTTCACTAAGCAGAGTGTGTTACCATGGCAGCAAGCAAATCACATGACACTCATGCTGTA
>NW_005842369.1:1027671-1031543 GCF_000455745.1 Alligator sinensis | reverse complement strand
GGAAACTTAAAAGACCATGCAGCAGTGCGCTGTGCACAATGTGCTGAAACTCCACAGAGCCATTTGCCAACTGTCACAGGCCAAGATATTTCTGGCGTTTAGTAGCATTCATTAGTTGAGCCTAATTGTTCATGACAGATTCTTGTCTCCTTTTTATCTTCTTTAAAAAAAGCTGGTCATTGCCCAAGCCCTTGCTTATAGCCTATGAGCAGGCTGCAGCAGTTTAAAGCCCCCCACCAACTCAGTGTCAGGAAACGTAACATTTTTGTGCATCCCTTGAATGATCTGTTAATAGAGGCAGATACAAGAAACGGGATTTTGTTGCAATGGCACGTGTGGTTTGCTGATCCTTCACAGGATCACACGCTGCAGTGACAAGTGGAGGGTGGCAGGGCTGTGGGGGAAGGGAAAGCTCCTGTGGATCTCTCCTGTTCTCTAAAAAAAGCACTGAACTACAGCAGTCTCTCAGGACATTACTTCAGAGGTGGATGAGCAGGCAAGATGCTGTTAAACTGGAACTAACGTTTTTCCAGACAACACCAACAGAAATGACTTGAGTGTTTTATATTAACATAGGCCGCGGAATGGGGTGGGCCACCCAGGCCATAGCCCGACCGACTTGTAGCACATTAATTTAGCTAGCTATGCGGTTAAAAAAAATAACTATACAGTTTTAACCAGAATGACAATTGCACATTTGTGGGTTATATAAATTAGTGTGCTAAAACTTGGTCGGGCCATGGCCCAGTGGCTCACCCCATTCCACGGCCTATGATTAGGGATTCCTGCTTGAGACCTGAAGCAGCAGACAGACCACCACTTGCCCGTTCTCCTGCTACTGTGATAAAACAGTCATACTTACCACGATATTCTGGTGGTAGATACTTCTCACTGAAGCTAGATGAAAATCTGTGAAATTGACAATGTCAGCAAGGTTTTTCATTAAAGTGTCACAGTTATATTTGCAAACATGGTATTTTGGGGAAAGTTATATTCCATTTTTTTCAGCCAGTTGTGCCCAAAACTTATGAAAGAAAGGTGGTCTAGCAAGTGTGGGGAGGCAGGGGGTAGCTTAGCAATTATAGGGGATTCTCTCCACTCCTCCCAAGGAACATCTCCTTCAGGAACTGCTTTTTTTTGGATGCTCTTGTACAAAACACACTGTGCCTCTATCTACTATGAAGGTATTTTACTGTAATCCAATCTATTTGAGATTAAAACAACTGGCATCTGCATTTCTTCTTTCATCTAATTATCACAAAGTGTTGACTTTATATGCTATTGTAACACCCACACACACACGGGAGTTGTATATTGTGGGGGGAGGTTGTGGATGTTTTTTATGTGGACAAGATGGCCCCTGTGTTTTGACCATGTGCTTATTAGCACAAGGCAAGCTGGGGCCTATTTCTGGGGAAAATATATAAAAGGAGGGCGTTTTTGTTTATGTGGGACACCCTAGTAATTCATTTAGTGTTTGCCAGGTGATCTGGATGGGAGCTTGAGCCAAGGAAAAATATACTTAGTACCTCAAAATTGAATCCAGCCCTTGCTGCGGTGCTGGGCAGAAGGGTTACACTATGCATGTGTATACGTTACATAATATAAATTCTGAGATCACTTCTGAGCCATCAGTGGCACGCTGCCACCTTTGCAAGGAAGGTGGCAGCCTTTAAAGAGATCACAAATTGATATTACACAGTAGTTCAGGAGAAAGCGTGTAGAAAAATGCTCTATTTAGTTTAAACATGGAGAGAATGTTTAGTACTAAATACAATCACCTGAACAGACTTTGACTAGGATGTCACAGCTAACACATGTACTTCTGTGAAAAGTGCCAGGGTGTTTTCATTCTTCTGGAACCTGCCTATAGATTAATAGGTATTAAACCACTAGTTATACAAAGCAGTACCATAATAAAGCGATATAATCATTTTCCAAAGCCTAACAGTATTTAACAGAGCAGGATGCTGTTCCTCTATGGTTTTATAAACTATCCCATAGGCTATGTGGCAAGGATGGCATGCTTCATTAGATCTATGGGATTGTTCAACTGCCAGGGAGGGGATATCATTTCTGCCAAATTCCATGAACGTTGCAGGGCATAGGCCAAGGACAAAGGTGATGCTACACTTATGGCAGAGTGCATAGCACTTCATCATTCATGTGCAAGGCTGTTCCTGGGGAAGGGGAGGGGTAGAGGAGATGTTTGAGAAAATAGAGAGGCTGTGGTGAGCTATGTTGTTTGGAGTTGGGAAATATTTCCCCCTCATCCTCCTCATCTGTGGGTGTTGCTATGGCTTAACATTCTGTGTTGCTTTTACACAGCATTGTATAACATTCACAGTGTTTAGATATGCCTAGGGAATACTTTTAAATTAATCCATGTTTATGGTTAGCAGATAAACAGTATATCATACACAGCACTAGTGGTAACTATTATCAATTTTTGCTTGAGCTACAGTGATGGAGGACTTTGTTCCTAAATCCTTTTCCCAAAGCTGCAAGGAAAGTATTATTATTATTTGCAAAACAGCATGTAGAAGCTTCAATTATGGATCTAGGCCTGTGATGGCATTTACATACTCTGCTGGGCACCAGCCAATAAAGGGGTTGAGAGACAGCGCTGTTAACAGTTGCATAGAAGAAGCTGCAGCCCAGTCAGATGCAGTAACTGTTAGGGAGCCTGAGAACTGCCCAAAGAGCAAGATCACAAGCTTTTCCAGAGTTGAAGAGAGATGATGAGTGCTAGCAAGGTCAGGACTTTCCCCTGCTCCCCATAGGAGCTGTAGGGAAGACCAGACTTTCTGGGGGAGATGAGATATTCTGTTTTCATACCCGGAAAAAGTATTATATAGGGCTAGATACAACAGAAGACTGGGATGCCTAAAGGCTAGTGGAATTCAGAACATGCCATGAGCTGTCATAGCTCCTTGTACAGTGCCTAGCGAAGAGTGATATGCCTCAAGATGGGGTCCCAAACAGCCAGCATGCTGACCTGTGTGGTGCCTAAAGTGAATGCAGCCAGGTATGCAGTTGCCTAGAGCTACTCCATGAGTAGGCTTGGCAGGATTGGTTTTTATTGGTAAACAGTGATAAACGTTGATTTCACCTCACGCACACAGACTCGCCTATGACTAGACTATAATTCTATGATTCTAGCCAAAAAAAAATCCTTCTATTGTTATTAATCAAAATTTATAGGAAAAGGACATAAGAAAAATGATGGCTGATGGAGGTGTGTGACGACGGGGAGCAGTCCTACAGAACTGTGCTGACTGCAGTTGGGACTGAAACTCCCAGAAACCCCAAGGAACTGGGAGCAAAGGAAGAGGGAGTGACAAAGTGGACACGGGAGCTACAGGCAAGCGGAGCTGGACTGGTGGCAGCTCTGCCACTTAGCTGTTGCAATCCTACAATATTACATTTGTCGTAGGGGGTGGTTAAACTGCACAACCCTGAAAATTTAAAATCAATAAAATTGAAATAAATGCTTAAAAATAAATATTGATATTATCCAGCAAAATTATAAAAAAAAAAAAAAAAATAGAATTTTGCCAAGCCTAGCTCTGGGTAATGCTGTGAATAGGACACCCCCCTCAGCATGGGATCCAAGTCTCTCAATACCAGTGCTCATGCCTTTCTTTCACTGCACCAAACATGGCTCACTCTTTTCTTAAAGAATGCCGGGTGGTACCTCAGTTGAATATAGCAGCCGGCAATTGAAAACTCTCCCAAAGAATGGGGAACCCAGGGTCAATTCTCTCCTGAGCTTGAGGAAGTTCAAACCCACACCTCCCCTCTCCCAGGAGCATGTCCTGACCACTGGGTATAAGCTATTCTGAGTTGGAGGGACATTCTCCAGCTCTCCT
>NW_005842369.1:1009479-1027612 GCF_000455745.1 Alligator sinensis | reverse complement strand
CTGAAGCTGTGCCGTAATGCAGGAGTGAATTCAAGATTCAGTGGAAAAGAAACAAAATGCAAGAGGAAACTGAAATCTACAGCCTAGGGGTTGGGACATTCACCTGTAGGGAGGAGACCCTTCTTTCTGGACTTTGGTGTTTTATCTAATGACTGCTTAATATAAAATACACATGGTTCCGGGAGCAGGTTCTCCCCCCACCCCCCCAGCTGAGGGCCCTTAACCTAACCACTCGACTACAGACAAACTGGATAGTGGATAGCTTCCTGAGGACTGGGAGAGGGGAACTCCATGCATATAACCTCACAGTGTCTGGAACCCTCTTCCAGAAAAGATGCCTCCCTAAAGAGCTCACAGTCTGAGTGAAGCACCTCAGCAGAGACTGTAGTGTTGCACGCAGCATGGATGCAGCTACGGATGAGTTACTGGAAACCTTTCACACCTAAAACCCTTTTCTAGAACCCTAGAATACTGAGTCAGAGTATTTAGTGTGTTCTGTACCACAGTCATATTTTCATGAATTGCACTGGTATTCTTTGTGGTAAAATTGTTCAGCAGAAAATAATTTAGACTTATGTGCTGTATTCCCTTGTTTCTGAAGTTATGTGGAATTTATATTCCTAAATTAACCAAATCATTTTAAAAGAGGCATGGACTATAATTAAGGAGGAGAGACGACATATAAAATCCTGCCACTTCTAGTCAATAATTCTTGAAGCCCTTCACCAGAGCAAAACTATTGAAAAACTGGAGAAATTCCACCAGTAAAGAGTGATCACCGCTGTGGTGATGCAAGCACTCAGTACTTCTGCAGTTTCAGTCCCTTAAGTAGGTGTCATTAAACAAAAATAAAAAAGCTTTCAGTGAAATAAAATTACCAGGTACTTTTGGAGCAAAGAAACCTTTCTGAGCCTCCGTAGCAACAGCACAAATCTCCAGCTGGCTGATTGACATCTTGTCTTGGATGTCCTGCTGCCATATCAGACTAACATGTCAGCACTGCATTTACGTTTTCTTCTCCTCCCCTCCTTTCTCCACCCTCCTCCCTGTACCACAGACCTGTCACCTAGATGCCACACGTGACATCCCTTCTCTCCTTCTCCCCTTCTGAGCAATGCTGCTGGCTCTCATAAGCTCTGTTTCATTTAAAAAATCTGCCCAATCTTTCTTTCCCAGTGTAAAAATATTGGCTCCAACCTTTTAACTGCTGCCTGTACTACTTCAGCCACTTCCTCTTTGATCTTTCAGTGCCCATGTCCAGTCCATCCAAACTTCTGCCCAAACAATCACCTGTCTCTCCTGATGCTAGGGTGGCAGACCCTCCATGGGCTGCAACATCAGCCCCCGAGAGCCTCTCAAATCCAAGTCGGACTCCTTGTCCTTGCAATTAAGCTTCTCCTAGGTTCTTCCCTACCTCAGCATGTCTTTTGTCCTGGTTCCAGGTTGGTCTCTGTGCCTGCTACCATTTTGCCAGCTGCTTTAGATTTGGAACTTCTTTTTGACCAAGTCCACCCCATTTCTGTCCTCAGCTAAAACAAAAATTGCTCCTTTAAAATGGTTTCATTGAGGAGAATTGTAATCTCCACCTTGAAAGCAGAACAAAAATGCTTGTCTTAAGTGATTACAATGATTGTCTTCTCTTTTCTGCTGGCTAGTGCCCTCCCCTGTGGGGGTCTCTCCAAATGCTGTTCCTGTCTTATCTCAGGATTTGGATCTTGCCCTCAGAACAGGACATACACAGAGTCACTGGAGCTACCTGAACACACACACCCTATTACAGTGTCAGGACTCCACATAACATGCTCTAAGGCAGGGACCCAGGCCTAGCTCCTGAGGGCAGCAGCAAAGGAGATGCCACCACAGGGCCTTAGAATAAATGTGGCTTTGGGCTATTCAGATTGTGAGTGCTGTGGAAGTCAAAAATGGTAGCTGGTTTGTAGCCATCGCCCCACAGGGACATTCTTCAGCTCTGATTCTCTGTAGGACAATGAGGCTAGGAACAGACATTGCATTTGTCTTAGGACAAGCTGAGCCTTTGTCACAGAACAGAACTGTCCCAGGATTGCCACGTACACACATCTCCCTTCCAATCAGGGTTTAGTGAGCAGCTAAATATGCTGCCACGTTTCTGCAGCTGATTCAGTGACACAATCCCAGGACAACTGTTCAGATACACTTTGCAATGTCCTGAGGCAAACTGTTAGCACTTCCTATCCCATGAACCTGTTTAGTGTTTGTCCTGAGACAACAGACTTGGACATCTGAGCAATTGCACTTTGTCCAGGTATTAAATGACTTCTCTCAGGACAAATGTAACATCTGTTTGGAGCCAGACTGACTGTAGCTGATTACCTCCATGACCTGCTGCCCTCTATTGCTAGCACTGCACTTCCTTCAGCCCTGCCCTGCTCCTTCAGAGGGAGAGTTTCTTTCTAGCCTTCCTTCCCATTCAGTGATGCTGAAACAGAACTAGGGCTGTGCGAAACACCATCGTTTCATTTCAACATCCGTTTTGCCATTTCAAAGGGACAGTGTTTCATTTTGTCATTTCGTTTCTAAGCACTGTCCCGTTTCATCGAAACTGTTTCACTGTTTCAACTTGTTTTGACATTTCACCCATGGCCTATAATGGGGAATCATGAAACTTCCTAAAACATTATCATTTGTTGCTTGATTAGGATGCAAATTGCTAGGATGGTAGCCCCTTCTGAGGGCATGAAGCCTGCCAAGTTTCAAGGAAATAGGTACAGAAGTTTCTCAGAAACTGCACCTCAAACCCTTCAAAGCAAAATTTGCTGGCAACAGCAGCCTCCTGTCATGCAACGCACAGATCTGGGGGCTTACACTCCTGGGAGGGCTGCGGCGCTATGCGAGACTCCTCCCAGGACTGCGGACCCTCAGATCTGTGCCGGATGACAGGAGGCTGCCACTGCCGCCTGGTACCGGCACTAGGCACAGCCCATGCCCAACGCCGGGCTCCGTGGAGCTCAGCCCGACAGCGGGAGGCAAAGCACAGCCCCGGCTCTGTCTGCCTCCCGCTGCCGGGCTGTGGTCCGATCGGCTCTGCCAGCCCCATGGAGCTCAGCCCAGCAGCAGAAGGTGGACAGAGCCGGCGCTGTGCTCCATGGGGCTGGCGGAGCTGATCAGAGCGCAGCTCAGTGGCAGGAGGCAGGCAGAGCTGGCGCTGCCCTCCAGTCAGCTCTGCCAGCCCCACAAAGTGCAGCCAAGCAGTGGGAGGAGGGGAGAGCCAGGGCTGCACTCCCCGTTGGGCTGAGCTACATGGGACTGTGGAGCCACTCGGAGCTCAACCCTGGCTCTCCCCTGCTTCCCACCACCAGGCTGCTTCAAAACTCGAAACGTTTCGAAGCTTTCAAAACGTTTTGAGTGCCCTCATTTTGTTTCAAAACTGCTTCTGTGCTTTTTGTTTCACTTCAATTTTGCTGTTTCGAAATGCATAGAAACAGCTTCGAAATGAAACACTTGGTGAAATTTCGTGCAGCACTAAACAGAACATTGGACCAGAACCAGCCTGGCTTCTTATTTTTTCTTGTTGTGCAAAGCATATTAATTTCAATGGTGCTATACCAAAGTATAAAGTTCCTGTTTCTTGGCCTGTTGGCAAAGAACAAATATGGATAGTGCCAGGTTAAAAGCTGATATTTCCCACTTGCTGAGGGGGTGGACCCAGTGTTCTAACAGGTCCTTCTTATTTCTTTATTCTCTGACTTGGACTAACATAACAGGTATCTTTGTGACCAGGCAAAAATATGTAAAGTGAAGAAAAACAGCAGGGAAGACACTGAATAAAGAATATGTCTGGTGAAACACAGAGATGACAGAACTGAGAAGTCAAATGCAAAGAGGCTGAACTGTGATAGAAAAGATGAAACAGGACAAATTCACTGAGCTATGCAAAACCAAGGAAGGAAAAATAAACCCCAAAGCAAACTGCAGTGCCATAGTGAGTCTTGGGATACTCCCCAAAGAAAGGAGAATGAACACAGGTTAAGGTGGAGAGCTACACTTGATCAGAGATATTGAATGACTATTATAGACAGCAACATCCCTTTCACTCTCCATGAATTGAGCCAAATTTTGCTTTTATAGAATCATGGCAAACAGGATTGGAAGGGACTTAAAGAGTTCATATAGCCCACCCCCCTGGCCCAGGGCAGGAACTACTACACCAAAACCTATAAATACCACCTTCCTTTGCCATGCCAGCATAAACTCCAATTCTGAGTGCAGAATCTGGCCCACATTGCCTCTGAATCAGTAATTTCCTCATGTTGTCTTTATCTCATTATTAAAGCTACTTTATACAGGGTAAACTACAGGCTCGATTCACAACTGCATCTTTACTGAAGTTCCTCCATAGACTTCAGCAGAGTTTAATCAGTAGGTTACTTTATTATACAGAGCCCAGTGTTTCATTCCACAGAGGAAACTACATAAAACTGGGAATTGCTTACTTATGCAATATAACAAAGAGCAACATCATAGTATTATAACATGCTTGTATGAATTACTCTGAGCTACCATGTCGTAGCCTTGCCATGACCCTTTAATTCGATCTCTGTTTAATTACTTCTTATCTCAGTATTGTATCTGCCCTGGAATCTTGATTTCCCTCCTCTCCTCTTTTCAATCCTTTGATTCTCCCCTCACCCCAGTTATCATCTTTGAGCTACAGTTTAACTAGTCTGAAAGGATCCAAAATGGCCTAAGGAGAGAGGTAGAGAAGCATTAGCTGTCTATGACAAATAAAGTACTAAATAATATTAGTTGTTGGCCCTCATCCAGCACCCACTGTGGGCAATGAGATTTTTGCCACTGACTGGAATGGGAGCAGGCCTAAGCCTTTATTCAGAGCTAGAAAATCTCTGAATAAATCTGCCTGTAATCCATTTAAAATGATAGGGCACAAGTGATGAGGGGCTAATCCTTTGCTCAAGTCGGCAGCCTGCTCACTGGGAGATGTGGGTGGATTCGGTGGAAGAAGAGGAGGAATTCTCCTTCAGCAAGCTATGGCAGGGCTGCTCCATAGCCATTACTGCAGCTGTCAGCCTGCAACATTCCTTGTGCCCCAAGATTAACCTTCCCAGAAGGAAGAGAATTCTTTTAGCAGCAGCTCCTCCAGCCCTCCCCATGCCTGGCCTCCTGCACACGAGGTCACAGATGACTTTAGTCTAAAAGAAGTAAATTCTTCCCCTGTCTAACTCCATCAACTTGGTGCAGTTGCACCATGGATGAATTTGACCCATATACCGTTTCTTACGCCATCCATTTTCCAAATAAAGCTACAAGCAAGGTCTGGTGGTGGTTGAAATCTGGAAAAAGAAATGGTCAAGTGTGGACATGGACTGAGTGAAACATGGCTACAGCCACTGAAAGGAAGGGACAAGGGAGGTTAAATTCCCAGGCACAGGCAATGGTAGCGTGAGGGAGAGAAAGACATCCACACATTTGGGTTGTATTTTGACCCTTTGCAAGGGCTGTTCATCCTGCCCTCTAGTCCACTCTAGTGAGAGTGGATGACCAGGATTTCATAATCACTCAATTGCAAAATGTACAGCACCGTTCACATGAAACCTTATGCTTCCATCCCCAAATATGTTTGGGCTACCATGGCAGGATTGTGGGATGGAGAACAGTGTGGGAAGGTCAGTTTATTACTGGACTATTATTTACTTAGGCAGCCATGAAAGAGGGATATAATGAAGAGAAGGGCTTGGATACATGGATCAAAGGGACCCCAGATATGTTTGGGTATGAGAGATGAAAGCTTGCTTAATCTGACTCCCTCTTGCATATGAGGATTCTAGCAGTGCATACAATCCACTGACTGCATCAGGGTTGATCCTGATTGCTGGTGCAGTCTGCACCTGTTTCATTCTTGTCTGTAGTTGGTCATTTACTCAACATCGTTTCTCAGGCTGCTCAGTGAAGATATTTAAGTGTCACTCTGTGATCTTAGAAAATTACAAGTTTGTGTATATGCACAGCCTTCCTGTCTCAGTGCTCAGTATCACTGCTGGCAGAGATTTAGCAAGGGACAGAGGTCTATTTTTCATGAGCTACTTTAATATTGACAGCATTTCACATACCCTGTACTGCAAGTACATTTATTTGTGGATACAATCCCCCTCTTACAAGGTACTAATGAGATTCCTGTGTATAGCTGCAGTATCTTTTGTGGCAGATGGTGTTGGGTTAGATTCAGACTGTTCTTGTTTTGCTGCTGAGTATCTAAAATGTGCTAACTCATCTACTGCTTGATTATGTTTATTGCAGGGACACAGTCAAGGCCCTTTTAAAAATAAACAGCTTCAAACATTTATTGTTCATTGTAGCTTCGTCTAAAACTCAGACTTGCAACTTATTAGAATCTGGAAAACAGTTTCTCCTCAACTACTCCTTGACCAATGATGCACTTGGGGAAACATTGATTTTTTTTCTGCTTAAATTAAATGGTCCTTTGTTACTGTTTGTAGTTTCTGTGTTTTGAAATCAATATCATGGACAAGGCCATCAATGATGTCAGCATGGTTGCGGGACTAAGGATGTCTGGTAGGTACTCCCTCTGTTGGCAGCAATGCAGATAAAAAATGTGTAGGAAAAACAACATTGTAGGCCCTACTATAACTTGGGTTCATTTAATTTTATAAAGAAAGAAACCCTTCTGTAGCAGCCTGGGTACCAGTGCTGAGCAAAATGGACTTTCAACAGAACATTGCTTTGATCCTCTGAAAAGGATCATGGAGCGGGATGCAAAGCAAGCCATGTTTTCTAGGGTTATCAGTGTTGTCGCAGGAACTGCAGTGCTGGCAAAGTTGCAGCTGGAAGATCCCAACACTAACCTTGTCTTAAAGAACAACCATAGCTTCGGTTCAGTAGCAAAGATTTGGCCAGGTTTACTGTCTATAAGCACAGCCCTAACATGTTTTGGCCTAACAAGTACATCAGACCAGGAGCTAAGGCATTTGTACCCGTGATTAGGTATTCAGCACAACACCATGCAGGCTCCCCTAAGCCACTACGAAGTTTCCCTGCTTTCCATTTCTCCTTCTATTCAGCGATCAAAACAAATTACACATTGCATTCCACCTGTATCTTGAATGTCTCAAACTGTCCTATACCGTGGGCTTTTTCACATTCTGACCTGTGTGTTCCCATTCCAGCCTTATCTTGGTACTAGCCTATTCTACCTTATACCATCATCTCCCATTCCCATCTCTTAGCAGGCATGCACATCTGGCCTACACACCAAGTTTTGTTTATGTGATAAGTTCATACATCAATTAGGTTTGCTGGTGAGGCCTACTCTAGCCAGTGCTTTAGCAAAACCTTTGTGTGAACAGCATATAGGCTAAGTACAGACAGTCAAAAAGCTCAATGCTGAATTGATTCAGTCTTTGCAGGTTAGTCTAAGCTACATGGATTAAATTGAAACAGAAGTGAACAAACATGTACCTTTGATTCAGGAAATGCAGCCACATGCCTGCAATGGCTGTAGCCAAAAGCTGGGGAGGCACTACAGCACAGCTGTCTGGCACATAGCCAGATAGGCTGTGTGTTTACTTCCTCTTCCTGCTGCCCCTGAGGTCTCTGGGGTTTGTAGTCCAAAATCACAGCAGCAGGACTCTGCAGGATTGCTTATCACTTCCTCTTCCTCCTTCCAGGTGCCTCTGGGATTTGTAGTCCACAGTCACAGCCAGCAGTAAGTTTGAGCAGGGGGAGAGGTATTTAACCCCTGTCTCTTGCCTCAGACCCCCAGCTAGGGTTTGCCTGGGAGGGACAGTTCCTCCCACCACAGACCGGGCTACATCACCAGCTGGGTTTGCCCACTGCTCCCCCTTGTCAGCCACCAATCACTGCTCCACCTAGGGAGCAGAGGGGCGGAGCCAGCCCTGCTCTCTGGTGTAGACAGCCCAGCCCAGCCCGGGGCTACAAAACATGCTTGGATGCTGGGGAACTCTGATTTAACTTGAACCAGGAAGGGGTCTGCAAAAGAAGTTTCATAAACTGATTTGACCCAAATCTGTTAAGTCATTCAATGAGGTTTACCTTAAATCAATTTCAGCTATTTTGAAACTGGTTTATGTGCACTGAGCTTCTGTTCTGTTACAGATTTAAACCAGTTTCTGATCACTTAAACCAGTTTATGTGTAACTTTTGTCCCTAGCCATAATGATCAATGCCCCAGTGAGGCCTACAGGCTGGTCTGTAGTTTGGCACAGCAGTGTGCTCCTCAGTTGGCTCCCTGTCCTCGGGTCCTGGCCTTCACATCAGAAAGTGGTAACGAACACAGTGCATGGTTCAAATTCTGAAGTCACCCAGCTATGAGAGCATTCATTTCAGAGTGACTGGAAATTGCCTGTGGTTTCTGGTGGCAAGATGCAGGAACTCTGTTGTTAAAAGCACATACTGGGAGTAATGCTTACACTCTAACCAAGTTAAGGAGCAAAGTTAACGTGCAGTGAATGACCATCTCTGCCCTAAGTAGTTTCCAATGGCATGAACTTTGCAAGAGCATCTGGTCCCACTGAGACAGATTTCAGATTTCTTTCATATAGTAGAAAAGATCTGTACCTGCCGTGAGGCACAAACAGATGAGAATGAAACATGAGTGAAGGGAAAATTAAATGGAGGTTCCAGATAGCTTCTACAGTTTACAGCATGAGGTCCTAAACTGCTGGACTGTGTTTAGTTAGGATGAGATCCTCTCCCCGTGAAGCCAGTAGCATTCATGTATTCATTTTTTCAATCAACTCCCATTTATTAAAATGATGCAGGAAATAGCATCTCATGTTCCTTATGTACTTTTCTCCTGTGCAGTATGTAGATCTGGCAATCTCAGTGGAGTATCTGTCCGCGTGAGCTTTGGTTTGTGATTGATAGTACTATGCGATTTCTTACCTTCTCTGCAAGGTGGCTTCCTTCTTATGAAGAAAGCAAGCAAATCTGAGTATAGATATGTGACTTTTTTTCTTCTATATTTTCACAAGGACATCCAAAAAAGATTTCTTCAGCCTTTATGAAACCTTCTGCTTAACCTCTTGAGACAAATTTGCTCCATATGAGCCTTTTATGACACTCCCATCTGAACAGAAACTTTCAAAATGTATGTCACAAAATATGTGCTAAAGAAACAACCTGATTTTAAAACCAGGCTTCTGTTTCATTAATTGTTAGTAAAGTCTGTGACAATAGTGCTTTTGGCCCTGTATGCTAGAAGCTGCAGTCAGAAACACTGAATCTCACAGTAACTACTCCATTTTCAAAAGAGCCAACCCCTTTAATTGCGCAGCTCCCAGAGCAGCTTCTAAATTCACATCTAAGATTGTTGTTTGTCTCCATTCTAAATGCTAGATTGCAACCTAGCTTCCCAGAAGGATTCAAGAAGGGAGGAAGGCATTATTCACGTCACAAGCTCTTTGTTTGAATGAGTGCGTAATTGCTCAGAGTAAAAGGAGAACTATGAACATAACCTACACAACCTATTCTGCTGAACTGTTCATGGCATAGCTTGTGTCAGGAGACACCATGCTATTCCCAATGTGATTATCTATGCACTCAACAGTATATGCTTGTTTGCTCTCCCCTACTGAGGAGAGAACAGCCTGGTTGACAGATTTATTGTATGCTGGAATCCTTATTTTCTTCTGGGTGATGCTATCATTGACTTGAACAAGGGATTAATCATTCTCTCAAGCATCATTGAGCAATGTGATCACAAAGCTACTGTATGCAGTTATTGATTAATTCATGTTTGCACTGCAGTGACACACAGGCTCCAGTTGGAATCTGGGCCCCATCAAGGTAAGGCGCTGTCCAGACATGTAGGAAGACCCAGTCATTGCCCAAACAAGGTTACAATCCAACAACAGATACGGGAATTACTACTATAAGCCCCATTTATTCAGGGATGCTCTCTGGCTGATGAGAACAAGCTCCAGACTGAGAGCCACCTCACAAGATGTGAATTGGTCCTCCTGTGGAGGAGCTGTTTCTGCTGGAAGCACTTTTCTTTCACACACAGCTGTTGCACTTCATGTTGCTTAGAGGGTCAGAGAGAGAAAGACTGCACTGTGCTTTTTATTTTGCATTCATTTTTAATTTTGAAAGTGAGTTGAGTATTGTATTGCAAGCCCTTGACTCTGAAGCCAACTTTATCCAAACAATATGCTAGTACAGTATGAAGGACATGGGTATAAATGTAGAGAGAGTCAAGTAGCTCACAAATGTTTTATGGATTAGCCATGGATTGGTTACCTATTTCCCTCATAACACCCAGTGATGTTAGGAGTTTTGTATCTGGGCCTGAACAGCTGAGTCTCCAGGGCCATTCAGTCCTTAGCCCCTATGCTAAACGGGCACTTAGGATGGCTGTTTTCATTGTCTCTGTGAGCTTAGAGTACCAGTTCAATAAAAAGCAGGCAGCCAACAGACACCTCTCAGAGAGTGCAGTTAACATAATGCAATAAACTCTGGAGCTGTTTGATCGATCCCAAGGAAACTGCTCCCAGGTGCAGCATCTATGCATGTGCCTCATCATCAGCAATTTAAACCAGGGCAGATCAGCCCCTGGCTCTGGATGGCAGTGTCAGGCAGTGGAGAAGCCATCTGGAGCAGGAGGGTGCTGAAGTGTGAGGCAAGGCAGCAGGCAGCCCCTGTGCTTTAGCACCCTTGTGCCCCAGCCAGTCCCTGTCACCATATACATGTGTGTGTCAGAGTAATTACTTACCCTGCTGTAAAATAGTACGGTCACTGACAGTACTATCTTATGGCGGAGTTAATTAGTTCCCTGTGCCCTAATAGCGGCACACGTGTAGATGGTGACACTTTCTGTGGAGCTAATTTGTCTACTCCACAGTAAAGTGCATGTGTAGATGCACCCAGATTGTAACAACTTGCAGCACTACTGGCCAAAGCTAGATTCAAAACACAGGTAGATGCTAAAGGCCCTGTGTCCATTACCAAGCCCTGAGCCTATCTATCCCCATCTTTTGTTTAAAAGCCCTGCTTCATTTCCTGCTGCAACTACTCAGAGTAATCTTCATGTAAAAATCATTTACTCATTATTATTAATTCCCCCTTGTCTAGTCAGACAGGGTGACGGAGTCACTTCTTAAAAGACAAGCTCTGCAGCTTGTCAGATACACTCAGAAATTGCTTTTCTTTTGAAAAGCATCTAAAATCTCATCCTTCATGAGAGATTACTTGTTTTGTTGTGTTTTGTTTTTTGTTTTTACTGTTCCTCTTTTGAAAATCCAGTCTAAAAGACAGTTAAAATGGGATGTAGCTGAGGTAATATAGAATTCAGATTTCCTGGGACTTCCAGTGCCTCAATATGACTGTCTTACAGTTTTTCCACCAGCTCTTGGAACCTTCTCACAGTAGAGCAGGTGCAGGGGAAAATCACGGTCATATCTGGGAGGCCCATATATGCATACACACAACAGCATAGTGTCTCAAAGAAAGAATTGTGTACAATGTTCCAACTCCCCTGTCTTTGTTTCCATCAGGAGGCACTGACAATTCCACTAACCCAGGGGTGGGCAAAATGCAGCCTGTGGGCCGGATGCAGCCTGCCAGGCCGTTCTATCCAGCCCGCAGGGCCCCTAAAAAATTTAGAAAATTAATATTTATCAGCCCCTGGCTGCTTGTCATGCGGCCCTCGATGGCTTGCCAAAGCTCAGTAAGCGGCCCTCCACACAAAATAATTGCCTGTCCCTGCACTAACCCCTGCAAAATTCAGTGTAGACTACAAATGCCAAGTAAATAATCTGTTATAAATCTTATATAAAGAACACAAAACTAATATTATAAAAGGCAATAGGACATTTAAAAAACTTTTATTTTTACTGTTTTGCAATATCCATGAAACAAAGCTGTTCAGCGCATATTAAATATGCTGCAGATTCAAAGTCTGTGTATGACTGGCAATTGTCTCTCTTCTCCTTTACCACCTGAAACACCTTTCAAAACATCCATGCAGTGCTAGAAACAGCTTAGTAAGTGCCAAGAATGCCAATCGTTTACAAAGTGTCAAGAGCAAATTCATACCCACTCGCTGGAAGAAAGCGTGTCTGTGCATGAGCCTTGAAATCTGAAGAACATGCAATCAGTTCCTTATGACAAATCTTACATTTTGCTTTAGTTGGCTCCACTGGGATTGCAGCCAATCACCTTTTAAGTAATGCTCAACCATGCTTAGCAAAACTTCTGAGTGTAAATTTTTTGATGAGCAGGTAACATTAGAACACAAAGAACCAAATACTTGACGAGAGAATTGCCATTTTTACGGGACTGGTTGGAAACAGAGTTTCCATTCCATTCCAAATCTTAAAGCATCTAATCTGCCAAAATAAATGCCAGACAAAAGCCAAAGTAAAGAAAAGAGTCAAGCTGTATAGGTAATAGAATTCTATCATTTAGAAGGAAATTCTTAGTTTCCCGTTTAAAATAAAGATCTGCAGAAAATTCACTGAAACAATACCCCATGAAAATTTTAGCCCTTTACAGGTAAAAAATCCCCTAAATTTAATGGGTAACATTTTTCAAGTATGGGAGTGTAATTTGAGGACTCTGCTCTTGTTTCTTATCTGTGGGATGTTTATTGCATATTGCAAGTCATCCAGAGCCTTTCTGGATAGGGTGAGATCTAAAACTAAATAATAATAATACCTATTATCGTCACCATTGCTATTGGGAACACTAACTTTGCAGTCTGCATAACATCATCCTTTGCACTTCACTTCCTTTGCCAGAATATGGGTTCTCCAGATTACTAAACTGCACTTTCTATATATTATTTTTAAACAGATTCCAACAAGCAAAGCCACAAAATGTGAAATTATTATTATAAAAATAGTCTCTCTGCCTATGCTGCCAATTCAATTAGTTTCCTTTTTATTTTTAATCATTTACCCAACTGCTAGCTTACTGGGTTCTGCCAGAATTGGCCCAGAGATGAAAACTTAATTGTCAGACCCTGAAAGACCTAAGAGTTGTAATGCTGGTATTTAAAAATAAAAGTGGCAGAAAGTTGTTATTAAATAGTATTTAATTCTAAGGTAAAATCCTGCTATTTTCTGATTTTGCTATAATTATGTAACATCATAAAAACAATCACTTTAACAAAACATGATTATTAATCAGGCAGATAAAGCAGTAATAAGGGAGGACTCCAACCCTGTATCAGGATATACTTCGAATTAAAAAACCCAGTCTCAAAAAACACCCATTTTACACTATTTTATCTTATTACTTAAGCTACTTATACCTATCACAGTGAGTTATTATGCATCAAACATACATCAAGTATATATCAAATACACACACTACCTTACCAATAGTCCAACAAAGAGTTATACAATTTACTTCTAGAACTAAATCACATTGGCTATGTCGACACAAGACACTGACTGTGCCTGATACTACTGCACAATAGCATTGCATGACAAAAACCATGACATGACACTACTGCAGAGTAGGGCTGTGCAAAATTTTGCCGGCCATTTCATTTCAACACTTTTTCAACTCATTTCGAGGTCAAAACAGCAAAATTGAAATTAAACAAAGGGCTTTGAAACAGACTCAAAATAAAATGAGGCTAGTCGAAATGTTTCAAAAGTTGAAACATTTTGACCATCCCCAGCTAGATTGGACTGGGGAAAGGAAATCAGCCCAGCTGGGCTGAGTTCCCAACCCCAGCACAATGATCACACTGGGGAAATAAACTCAGCCCAACTGGGCTGAGTTCCCATCCCCAGCCAGCTCTAGTGCCGGGGATGGGAACTCAGCCCAGCTGAGCTGACTTCCCAGCCCTGGCTGATATAGCAAAATGTTGAAACAAAGTCGAAACAGTCTCACTGTTTCAACAAAGCAAAATGGAACAGCTGTTTCAAATCGAAATGAAATTTGACATGAAACGCTGTTCCATGGAAACCTTGAAACTCAAGGCGAAACGGAACAGTGACAGCCCTACTACACAGTAGTATTAGGCTACTGCACAGTAGTTTCACAAAAAAAGCCATTTGTTGGCACTCCTGCACAGTAACTCTGGTTACTGTGCAGTAATGACTGCACAGTCAGCATCTCATGCAGATACGGTCATGATGTCTAAAATTTTCTGCTGTGCTTTTTTCTGTGCGTGCATGTGTGTGTGCACTTGTTTTTACAAGGATGCTACATATAATTTCCAAACTTTCAGTGTCCTGGAACCTGACTTTTGTTTCATATAACTCGGCCTAATAAACAGTACTCCTGCCTTAGTTATATACAATTTCAGGCCTAGCCTGATTCTTATTTAACCCAACTCATTACTTTCACTAAAATGTGTGTTCTATAAGCAATTATTTTAATTTTTCTTAAAGCCTTTTTGGACATCTTGCAGCATGCAATGTAGAATTAAAAGCAAAATTGGATCCTACTAATTAGCTGGGCCATAATTAATATAATATAATCATGATTAAAGTTACATCTGGTTACATAACAAGCTCCTCAGGGAGGAGTCTATGAGCCAGATTCTTCTTATTCTTACATCGTCTAAATCAGGATACCCTGTATCCTGGAATTACACCAACGTAAGCAACAGCAGCATATTGTGAGCTGTTGGCTCAGGCATGAGCCAATATGCAAAGGTTTGCCAGATATTGTTTTTGTCAGTGGAAGAAACTGACGATGGAATTTAAATAAAACTTTGGGGCAACGTTCATGTTCTATACTGAATGCATAAGGAGTCCTGTTTTCTTGAGGATCCTAAGAATAACTATTTTCTAAAATACTGCAGTTCTTTGTTCAAAAGTCCAAGTGTGCCATACTAGCAATAACTCTCCCCAAAATAAGTTTTGTTCTTTGGCTTCGTCTGAAGACCATATACACCTACCTCTCTACTATCTGCTTACTTCTGTCTTGCTTTCTGGTCTCTTCCTTGTATACACAGTTGTAACCAATCAAGCCCTATCTCCTGAGTTTGAAATCGGTTTCTTGAAAAGCACCTCAGTCCACACAGCTTAACCTTTATTCAGGCCTTGCCAAGTAATAGATATTTTTTTCCAAAAAAGTCCAGAAGGACAGTCTCTTTGGTCTTATCCATGCCCTAGGCAGAAATCACCTGTAACAGACTTAGGATCTTAAAAATAAAATAAAATAAAATAAAATAAAATAAAATAGTGATGCCCAGTATGAATAATGTGGAATTATGGAATACTCCAAAGCTATCTTTTTAATTATGTAATATGGGTTGGGTATCTTTGTGGATTTGTTAATCATCACATTGCTAGGTCAATGGATAAGCTAAATGATATTCCCTGCTTCCTGCTGGAACTAAAAGCTGAAGGGTAATTATTGCTAATTCTGAATGCTGAAACAACAGACCTTTGAAGTTTCATCTCCCAGAGAGATATAAAATACCCTCCCAGGTAGCATGTAAACTAATTTGACCTGGTTCAACAGCCGTAAGAGTACGAAAGGCTTGAAACTGCATACATTGAGGATCCTGACTTGGTGGAGAGGAGAGACTCTCCTAAAAACAGGCTGTGATGGAGAGAAGTTCTGCACTATCACCATCACCTTTCAGAGGACTTGGAATACTTCTGCCCCACCAGCATCTCCATATGGAACCCTACTAAGCTAAGTGTGCATATAAATTGCTTATTATTTTAAGGTATATTTTCTTTAGATATGTTTTGTTCAGATTAAATAGCACTTTGTTTTATGGTAGCCATCTGGCTTCTGGAAGTCATGGCCTCTGACAGTTCCATTATACCTGGGAGTAATTCAGGATGGACTGAAATCTGACCTGCAGAGGCAATCGCAGTTGCAGAAATCTGTAGCTTTAGACCCCAGTCTGGAGTGTGGATTGCATGATTCAGCCCTGACAAAGATGGCAGCCACAGGCCAGAGAGCTAAATGACATTTGCCACTTGCAGCCACAAGTGGACTGGGGATCAGTTAACTTGGCATCTGTGGGTACATCTACATGAGATGCTTTACTGCACAGCATACTAATTAGCTGCACAGCAAATTATCACTTTCAAAATGTGCATGGCAATTACGGCACAGTAGACTAATTTACTGTGCTGCCATATAGTCCCATCAGATACAAGTGGTATCTGGCTGCTCAGTAAAACTACTGTGCTTAAACACATGTGTAGATGGTGATGTCAGGATTAGTTTACTCTGGCTCAAATTAAGCCAGAATATATTCAGCCACATTAATTGCACCTGTAGACATGTCTGTATGAAAACCCAGTGTCATCCTGTATGAACTTTCTCCAACAAAAAGAAAATCATTAATTTAGCAAATTACAAATGTTACGATCTTGACAGAATGCTTTCTCATCCCAGCCCAAAGCAGTTCTATTCCCCTCCAAATTTCCTTGAGCTTTCCTTCCAACTTAGTTTTCTTCCAGTCATTCAGAAGCAGCCTCTTTCAGCGGGTCCCTCATGAGTGCCTGTTATTTCTCTATGCCAGTGGTTTTCAATCTTTTCAGGGTCACAGCACCTCAGTGTGGCAATACACCCGACTGAGATCCACCGTGGGTACTGCAGTGGCTTACCTAAGTGCTTCTCAATTAGGTGCTGCTGTCTCCAGATGAAACTGCTCCACATGCCTGCTGCCCAGCCAGCCTATGAACAGCTGTGCTACATGCATGCATACCCCTGCCTGCATTAGGGCTCTCTCATCAGCCTAAAACAGGCAGGAGCTGCTTCTTGCTGTATTACCCTTCCTGATCTGTCACCCACTACACTCCTCTGGGAAACAGAAGCAAATGGAACAATTCCACTTACAACTGTTTCTGGGAGAAGCGTAAGGGGTCACCAGATAAGGGACCACTACGCAGCACAAGGCAGCTTCACTGCCAACTTTAGGCTGATCAGAAAACCCTAATGCATGGGGTGGTTTTACCTGTCTTCTGCAGCACCCCTGAGGGGGTCTTACAGCACCCCAGTTGAGAACCACTGTTCTATGCTTACTGGGACAAACGTTGCCAATTTTGTTCTAATAATCAGCTCAATTCTTGTCTTCAAGCCTTGGTTTGGTCTCGGGTTGGGAGGTGACTGATCTGAAATCCTATCCTCCTTGTACCATTTCTCACGCTACTTTGAGTCAGGCCCGCACCACCCCACCATGCCAGGATTAGGCCCCAGGCCCCCAGGCCACTCCCATCCATCCCCATGTGCCAGGAATAGGCCTTGGTGCTTCATGCCACTCCAACCTGGCCCCCTGCACTGGGATTGGGCTCTGGGAACGCACTCCTGTTGGCCATGGTCAGGCCCTGGGGCCTCACACCACCCCTACCCAGCCCCATGTGCCAGAAGCAGGATCCACAAGCCAGGATCAGGCCCTGGGGCCCCATTCCACCTCTGCATGCCAGCATCAGGCCCCAGGGCCCCACACCAACCCTACTGAGCCCCATGTGCTGTGATTGGGCCCTGAATCCTCAAGTACCCCCCATCTGCCCAGCCTCACATGCAAAGATCAGAGCTCCAGTGCACCAATATTGGGTCCTGGGGCTGGCACTGCCCCTGCTTGGCCCTACATGGTGGGATCAGGGGATCAGGGCCATGTGCTGCCCCCATACACTGGGCCACACTCCCCAGCCTGTGGGGCTCCTCATGGGTCTAGAAATTTGGCATCCAGGAAGTGATGGCACTGCTCTCCCACAGCCAAATTCTTGGACATATGGGGAGCCCTGCAAGTGAGTTGATGTGGCACTGATATGTTGCAAGTTCAGCAACAACACTCTGGACACTCCTAGGTTAAACTAACAGTAATTTATTATTATAATTCTCTGGAATCATATCCAGGGTGGATCTTAACAATTGCCCTCAGTCTGTGTATGCAGAATTTATACTTGCTCTGCCTCTGACTTGACCCAGTCTAGTCCCGTGGCGGGAGATGAACCAAGAATGCCTCTGGCTCCTCATGGCAGAGAACAGGGAGTCCCCAGTGCTGCAAAACTGCCACAAGCAAACTGGACCCTGCAGTGCTGAACATGAGGGCTTTGGCCTTAAAGGGTCAGTACTAGGAAAACAAAATAAGACACAACACCCCTTCCCCCTAGACAGAATAGTCAGCCAGCCATTTGGGAGGACTCCACTTCCACTGTGGTCTTCCAGA
>NW_005842369.1:1006083-1009448 GCF_000455745.1 Alligator sinensis | reverse complement strand
GTTGCAGCAGATGTCGGCCCTGTCAGCCTATCTGGAGACTCAACAGCGACGCTTCCTTCTGATGGTGACGGCAAATGGTTTCCATTGGTGGAAACAGGTAGGCACTTCCCCAATTAATCCATGTTTGTCAGTGATGGATTGGTGCTTGGAGATTGCTCAAATGTAGGGTTATCACTCAGTGCTTGGCGATTGCTCAGGTGTAGGGCTATCAGAGTAGAAGAATGCCCATGCAGCTGGTCCACATGACGTCTCCAAAGTTGTCCCTCATCAGTCTGGACTGTATATGATATAGGTCCTGTGGCGCCTACAATTTTAGATTGAACCCACCGTCAGCCTGTCCCATAGTTCTAAGCAAACACAGTCTCTTGTGGAACAAAGATGTAAGGTACCAGGTGCCAATAAAGAGTCCAACTCCTTTTCTTTCTGAACTGCATGTCTCTCACAAGGTCTAGGTTAACACAGTCAAGGCATGTCTTGAGATGATGACCCATAAGAAGCTCTGATGGGCTGGACCCTGTTGTATGACAAAGAATTATATGTTGAGCAAACAGAAATCTGGCCAGTCTGGTAGGCCAGTCTCCTACAACAATCCTTTTCACTTCATTTTTTGTAGTCTGCACCATTCGCTCAGCTTGCCCATTGGCCTGTGGCCTGAGGTGCAATGGTAACAGTTCAAATTTGGTAAAATCTTGGAACTCTGCTGAGGTGAACATACTTCAATTATCAGAAACAATAGTGTCGGGGCACCCCATGGGTTGCAAACAGCTGACAGAGAGCTGTTATAGTGGCAGTTGATGTAAGAGTTGAGACAGTAATCACTTCAAGCCATTTTGAGTCTGAGTCAACAACAATTAAGAAATTCTTACATTGAAAAGGGCCAGCAAAATCAATGTGGATGCTTGACCAGGGTTCCTTTGTCATTTCCCAAGATAATACTGGTGCCTTTGGTGGATTATGACTGGTTGTTTCACAAGTGCTGCACAACCCTTTCTATATCATTGTCCATACCTGGCCACCATGCATACCTTCTAGCCAGTGCTTTCACCCTCACAACGCCTGGGTGTGTTGCATGCAGCGTTGTCAGTATGATTTGGTGTCCTGCTTCTGGAATTACGACACGATTTCCCCACAAGAGGCAGCCCTTGTGGGCAGACAGCTCACACTGATGTGATGAAAATGGCCTGAATCCCTCAGCCAATTTGTCTGCAGGCCAGCCCCTCTACACCCAGTTGAGGACATGGGCAAGGATAGGGTCTTTTGCAGTCATCCTTGCTATCTGATCAGCCCGAAGAGGGGCTTCTGACATGGATTCCAGCATGGGGACTTATTTTGGCAGAGGAGTAGCACAATCAGGTATTTGTAGTGGTAGGCGGCTCGATGCATCAGCATTTGCAATCGTTTTCCCAGGTCTATACACAAGTAGCATGATGCTCCAGCATTGCATATGTAGAGACAAAATAGGAGGAGTTGGTTTATCCATAGCAAAAATTCCAAGAAGTGGTTTGTGGTCTTTTTGGATTTCAAATTTGCAGCCATAAACATAGTTGTGACATTTTTTTAACTCCTGCAATGATTGCCAATGTTTCTTTATCAATCTGTGCGTAATTCCTCTCGGTTGAAGTCATTGTTCTTGAGTAAAAAGCAACGGGTGTGTCCGTGTCATCAGGCAATGTGTGACTGAGGACAGCGCCAACACCAAACAGCAAGCCATCACAAGTAATGGACAGTGGCTTCTGCTCATCATGGCGAACAAGGACAGAGTCTGATGTCAGTAACTTCTTGACGCCCCGGAAAGCTTGGTTGTTCTGGCAAGTCCACTTCCACTGAGCTCCTTTATCCAGTAAGCAATGAAGGGGCTCTGCTATGGTGGCTTTGTCTTTCAAGAAGATGTGATAAAAATTGAGAAGTACTAAGAATGCTTCAAGATCCTATCTGCATTTTGGTATAGGGCATCATGTATTGCTTTTACCTTGTCTTCAACTGGGTTAATGCCAGAAGCATCAATCTGATATCCCAGAAAGTTGATACTGGAAACTCCCAATTGACATTTCTTTCTTTTTACTCTGATACCTGCTTTATCGACTGTCTGTAAAACTTCTCTGCATCTCTTGTGTTGATCATGGGGCCATCTGTAGGCCAGGGGTTGAGCACCCCAGCCATTCATTTGACCCATGACATTGGAATGGCTCAAAATCCTCCTGGGACTTTTACAGCAAAAGTAGCATGCTTTTGTATTACTTCAGCAGGGATAATACCACCCTCTGGCCCTCTGTGGGTAGGGTAGAAAAGTGCTGTGCCTATCCTCTTGCAAGTTTTCTGACTGGCTTAATTCCTCATCCAGTATAAGGATGGGGTCATAAGCAGTCTCAAGGATTGCAGGGTTAACCAAGCACCTGAGCCTGCAGGGAACCCAAACCCCAGGGCTGAGACTGAATCAAGGGGTCAGAACCAGGGAATCAAAGTCACATTCCTAATCCAAAACAATACCTGTGTCTATAGCCCAGGTCAGGTCAAAGGTCAGCAGCAAGACAGAACACATGACAGAATAAGCATGGGAAAAGTACTGGAGTCCATGGGGATGAGAAGGTCTTATAACAGGGCTGAGCTGCTACAGGGTGCGAGGCATTGAGCATCCAGAGCCCAAATGAAATTCTGTCAAGCTAGCTTTGCAGCCAGTCATAGAATCATAGAAAATTAGGGTTGGAAGACACCTCAGGAGGTCATCTAGTCCAACCCCCTGCTCAAAGCAGGACCATTCCCAGCTTTGTCATGCCGGGCCTTAAAAACCTCCAAGGATGGAGATTCCACCACATCTCTAGGTAACCCCTTCTAGTGCTTCACCACCCTCCTAGTGAGGAAGTTTTTCCTAATATCAATCTTAAACTTCCCCTGATGCAACTTGAGACCATTGCTCCTTGTGTTACAATCTGCCAGCACTGAAAATAGTCTAGCTCCACCGTCTTTGTAACCATCCTTCAGGTACTTAAAGGCTGCTCAGTGCTTGTAAATGTGCGGGCCGGTCGTGAGCCGGGCCCTTTTTTGTGCTGCACGCGGGCTGTGGCCAGCAGCCCGAGCACGCGCGGTCGGAGAGAGGGCGCGTCAAGCTAGAATTAGGCACAGACTCGTAGCGGTAGATTTAAAGATTGTTTACTTACACCGGAGATGGTTGCGGTGCAGGCTGGAAAACTTGCTTGAGTTGCGGTTACAGACAGGAAAGAAGAGAGGCGGACAAGAGTTCTAAACTCGCGAACTCTAGCCCAATCCGGTTGGAGGCTCTAAACCGCGAGCCCGTCGCGCCAACCGAAGAAAGTACTCGTCCGAAAGAGCTCTGAATAAACTCACACAAAGTTTGCTAGGCTCCGTGG
>NW_005842369.1:1004308-1004614 GCF_000455745.1 Alligator sinensis | reverse complement strand
CTCCCCCCTTCTCTTCCGGCTTCTCCACGTGGCTCTCCTCTGGCTCGGTGCCATCTTGGGCTGGCATTTCAGGATCCCTTCTCTCAGCCACTTTTTTGACTGCCTGAATAGCCATACACAGCTGGGCCTCTAAACTTAAATTCTTATTCATTAAATCAGTAATTGTACGAAAAGTTGCACTGGATTTTCCCCCCTTGTCATACCACAAAGCCAGTCTCTCATCTGCGGCGCGTCTTTCCGTCTTTTCTCTAGATCTTCGCGGAGCTCGGATGGACGCTCACGACCCCCTAATCTACACGCCCTGCG
>NW_005842369.1:993275-1003570 GCF_000455745.1 Alligator sinensis | reverse complement strand
CTTAGAGATCCGTCTCTCCGTCTCTCTCCGTCTTTCTCTCCAACTTGGGCGGAAACCACCCAAGCCTTTTGTATGGCTAGCAAGCCAATAACTAACCGCCATGTGTGCCTAAATTAAGACCGGCCAATAATGTGGCTCAAATCTCAATACAAATGGCGGGAAAACTCCTTTGCAGCGTGCATCACTAAATGCAAAAGTAATGCACAATGCAAAGAAGGCTACAGAACAGCGGGAAACACTTTTGTGCACGCGGGTTCTCCATAACAACAGAACACTCCGTCGTGCAAAAGAGCTCCAATTCGGTGGGAACATAATTTAGCAGTGCCGAAGCACACACAATTAAAAAATCCACAACTTTGGGTTGTGACAGTAAACGGTGCTGCCGTAGAGCCAGGTGAACATGTTGAGAGGGTAGATTACCGTCTAATGTCCAGAAGGCCAACTTCCACAGAAGTCAGTGACCCCCTGGTTTCCTCCTTGTTCTGGTTTGCAGACTACTGAAGTCCTGGTTACAGGTCATGTCTGACACTGCATGAACAAAAGGCAGGCTTGATCCTGGACCCTAACACTCAGCAGAAATTCCAGGCTTGCTCTGAACTGCTGCCAGCAGGTGCACTAAGGATTTTTCACTGTGAATGGTTAGCAGTTTGGGGCATCTAAAGAGAAAGCTATGGAGTAGAACTCAGCAGTATACACATACCCATTACGACCACTGCCGTGAATTGTTCTCTCTGCCACATTGAAGAGACTCATGACTGCCCCTTTGGTCAGCAAGAAATCAATTCAATAATAATAACCTTAGTTTTGGAAGCAGCTTGCTGTGGTTCCTAGTGTCACCACATTGGTCAAACTCTGGCTGTGTTTTCAAGCTTTTGTTGGCAACCACAAGTTATAAATAATCTTTTATGTGAAAGCTCAAATTCTGATAACCAATAGGACCCAGAAGCAAGGTTCTTAACCCTGATTTGCAAAGAGGGAAGCCTTCATGGACAGAATCCCAGAAAATCTGCTCTGCTCAGGCAGAGGTTGAGTTTCCTTTACTGCTTTCAGATAAGAAAGGAATTTGCAGAGTCCATCTCACAGCAAACCATCCTATTATAAAGGCTTCACTGAGTTTGATGATCTGAAGCAAACTAGGCTCAATGAGGCCAGAGTGAAGAACTGTAATCTGTCACTTACAATTTTCAAAAAATAACTGTGGCAAAAGGATCTTTTGAATTCTGTGCCCCAGAGCAAATCATTAAAAATTATGCCATGAAATTACTGTATAGTCTGAGGAAATAAGTGAATATTATTTGAGATATTTAAGATCAGTCCAACTCCATGTGAATCCTCAAATATGCCAAAGGAATCCAGGGCCTGTTAGTCTAGAGACAAATCTCAAAAGTGAGAATTGAATTTTGTCTAATTCTTCATTAGTTCAGTGCATCTCCAACAACTTAGCCTCATATTTGCAAAATAAGGGTTAAAGTTAAGGCTGAAATGTGTTTCAAAAAAGGTTATAGAAACCTATTATAATAACTTTTAAGAGCCTGATAACCTTACAATGTTTGAATTGGCAAGAGACAAGGATTTTTCTTTATATCTTTTATTAGACCAACTGTATCATTGGCAAAGCGGTTGAACAAGCTTTTGGGCATCAAGTTCCCTTCCTCAGGTCACAAGGGAAGCATTTTTTAATGGAACTCAGAAATATGTAAGTTCAAATGAAGTATTTTGCTCTTTTAAACTTTGAGCCTTGTACATAGTTATTCATTGTTTATTGTACCAATTGGGGCTGTGCAAAGCTTCGGGTACTGATTCAAATCGGAAGCGATTCGGCCCGATTTGGTGGCCGAATCACCAATCCAAATTGAATCAGGGGACCAATAAAAAGGTCCGAATGAATTCAAAGCTCTCCAAATAGATTTGGAAAAGATTCAGACAGCTTCAATGATTCGGGTAGTCCCCGCCTGTTGCACCAGGGAGCTGGACCTGGACTCAGAACTGGTAAGTAGGGGGCAGGGGAGGGGACCATGGGGGTCCACTGCAAAATCGGGTAATTAGGAGGAGTTGCAAATAACTGCTTCCCTTTAGTACTCGTGGCTATCCCAATGAATTAAGCAAGAGCAGCATGAGTCCAATAATTTCATGGTGGATGGAAACTCAAAGTGAGAAGTCCATGCCAGCCCTCATGGCCAGACCTGTTTGTTTCAACTCAAGTGGAAATGAAAGACACTGCTGAACTACAACTATTCTTTTTTCATTCACTTCTGCTGGTGAACAATCCTAAGTGCCAGAGAAGTGGTCAGAGAGCTGATCTTGCCCCTCTGGTACTGATGCCTAAACCAGGATGAGGTACATGATGAAACCATTTATATTATTGGCCTTTCCATGCTGGACTGTGGAAAAAGATTGCAAAAGCTCCACAAGAAGATTGTGCTCAAAAGAGTGAAGAATGTATCTTTTGCATCCTGGGGGAATTTGAATTAAAGGAAATTCCCTCCTTATAGATTTTAATATTGTTGATTACAGCATCCAAAAGCTGCATTAAATAGTTAAAGTAGCACCCTCCCTGTGGCTGGGGAGCAGATATAAGAGTTAAAGTAGCACCCTCCCTGTGGCTGGGGGGCAGATATGGGGGACTTCTTGCTTTGTTACAGTAACCCCAGGGAACCAAACACATTAGTTTGGACAATGTGAAACTAGCTGGAAACACTCCATCCATTAGCAGCATGTTTTAGACATTGGGCATGTTCTTATTTACCTACAACAATCATTAAGCCTACTGGGATGAATTGTCTTACCCTCAGTGGGCCCATTCTTACTCCAGCCTTAGGTTGGACTTGAAAAACAGTGACAGCAGGGAATCAAAGAGATGGGAGCAAGCAACTTACTTTCATCAGAGCTCTAAGAAGCAAGATTTCCAGCTCCCTGGTTAACAGCTTTGTTTCTGAGACCAGTTTTGGCACACTCCCTCTCTGCAGATGAGAGAGTTGAGCAGAACTGTCCTGATGGTGCTTGAGCCAGTATTAACATGTGCAGGGTAGTCTCTCTGTTGGCAGCTCCATATACAGTATGGCAAATGACTTCAGCTGTAATGCCCCACCTGGAACTGAGGAGGGAAAAAGGTGCCTATTCAAATTGTATTCAGCTGCTGTAATGTGAGGCAGGTTCCCAAACTAAATGCAAGTAAGCCTCAGTGGCCATAAAGGCTGAGTGTACCATGGGCAATACTCAGATGATGTCTGCTTCCTGGAATAGGACTGATGGGCATAGTCAGCAATCACTACCACCGAGTGCTGCTGTTCCTGTTGCTTTCCAAATATCTAGGCATTTTAAAACCTAGAATTTGAATCATCTGTATAGTTCCCTGTTCTTTTTCTTTGCCGGCCCAATGCCTGTACAGAACTGAAGGTCCCTAAATTCACCAGAGAGTAACTTTGATCTGTCTGTCATGAATTCCAGTGAGAGCTCCACGAGCAAGATGACACTTGTCTGTTTGAATGCTATTTTTGTTACATCTCAGGCACATCATTTTATTGTGATTTATTATTCTTTGTAGCTTCCTGGTGGTTAGAAGGTTTTTGATATTGCATACTACAGTCTTACATTTAAAGTGTCTACATGTTGCTACACATTGCTAAGCTGCAAAATCTTGAAATCTATAAATTTACAGTAAAAGAATGATACAACAGGGCTATTATTAGGAAAGGGGAGGAAGAAGAGAAAAAATATAGAGGGGAAAGGGAAGAAAATTTGAAAAAAAATAGAAGGAAGGATAACAAAACAAGATAAACATTTGCAGTTATATTTTAGCTTCCAAAAGTATGCTCAGCTGTTCAGAGAAGGCATAAAAGAATAATATCCCTGCCCTAACTAGCTGATGTTTTAAGGACCTAATTCTTCAGCCCGTATACAAGCAAATCTCCTATTTCCTTTAATAAGTGTTTCCCTCCTTATATAATGGCATAAACCATAACCTCCGATATATTGGGGTGATGATTTTTCCACCCCAAATCTGCCTTCTGTTACACAAGTATTACCCCACTGCAGGACACCAACGCAGCCAACTGAAGAACCAGTTCCACTGCCCTCAGTAGGAGTGCCATGTACATCAAATTTCAAAGGGCAGATTTTTGACTCAGCTGCAAGACTGGGCCGTGTGATGGTGTCCCCCATCCCTGTGCTACAGGAGCTCAAAAATAGGTAAATGTCCCTTTAAGAGCAGCTGGCCCGCCTACTTCCACCTCCTGCTCCTACCCCATCACCCCTGGGCATATATAACAGGTGAGCTAAAGGCTGGTCAGTTGTTGTGGGCCAGCAAAAAATGAGACCTCTCTAGGAGTTGTGTTGAACATCTCCCAAAAGGGCTGAAGATGCCTGAATCAAGAGAGGGCTGGAGACACGAGCACGATGTCTGAACTGCTGAGTGGAAAGAAAGGGGAAAGCAACAGGGGTGATGTTGTGGTGGGGGTCTGCCATAGCCCACCAGACCAGGAGGAAGGGGTGGATGAGGCTTTCTTCAAACAGCTAGCAGAAGTTTCCCGATCACAGGCCCTGGTTCTCATGGGGGATTTAAATCACCCAGACATCTGCGGGGGGGGGGAGGGGCGGGGAAATACAGGAAGTTTTTGGAGAGTGTTGGGGACAACTTCCTGGTGCAAGTGCAGGAGTGGCCAACTAGAGGCCATGTTCTTCTTGACCTGTTGCCCACAAAGAGGTATGAATTGGTGAGGAATGTAATAGTGGATGGCAACTTGGGCAGCAGTGACCACAAGATGATTAAGTTCAGGATCCTGAGGAAAGGAAGGATGGAGAGCAGCAGAGTAAGGACCCCGAACTTCAGAAAAGCAGACTTCAACTTACTCAGGAAACTCATGGGCAGGATCTCCTGGAAAGCCAGTTTGAGGGGGGAGTGGCATCCAGGAGAGCTGGCTGTACTTTAAAGAAGCCTGACTGAGAGTGCAAGAACAAACCAGCCCAATGTACAGGAAGACTAGCAAGAATGTCAGAAAACCAGCCTGGCTTTACAGGGAACTCTTCAATAAACTAAATCACAAAAAGGAAGCTTATAAGAAGTGGAAACTTGGACAACTAACTAGGGAGGAGTATAAGAGTATTGCTCAGGCATGCAGGGATGAAGTCGGGAAGGCCAAAGCACAACTGGAGTTGCAGCTAGCAAGGGATGTGAAGGGTAACAAGAAGGATTTCTAGAAGTACGATGGTAGCAAGAGGAGAATCAGGGAAAGTGTGGGTCCCTTACTGAATGGGGGAGGCAATCATGTGACAGAGGATGGAGAAAAGATTGAAGCGCTCAACGCCTTTTTTGCCTCAATCTTCACAAGTAAGGTTTGCTCCCAAATACCTGCACTGGACAACACAGTTTGGGGTGGAGGTGAGCAGCCCTCAGTGGTGAAAGAACAGGTTAGGTACTACTTAAAAAAACTTGACATGTACAAGTCCATGGGGCCAGTACAGGCTGGGGGCTGACTGACTGGGCAGCAGCTCTGCAGAAAGAGACCTGAGGGTTACAGTGGACAACAAGCTGAAGATGAGCCAACCATGTTCCCTTCTTACAAAGAAGGCTAATGGCATACTGGGCTGCATTGGTACAAGTGTTTCCAGCTGGTCAAAGGAAGTGATTATTTCCCTCTATTCAGCCCTGGTGAAGCCACATCTGGAGTACTGTGTTCAGTTTTGGGCCTCCCACTACAGAAAGGATGTGGACAAATTGCAGAGAGTCCAGCAGAGGGTGACAAAAATGGTGAGGGGAGCTAGGGGACATGACCTATGAGGAAAGACTGAGAGAACTGGGCTTATTTAGTCTACAGAAGAGGAAACTGAGAGGGGACTTAATAGCAGCCTTCAACTACGTAAAGTGGGGTTCAAAAGAGGATAGAGCTAGACTGTTCTCAGTGGTGGCAGAGGACAGAACAAGGAGCAATGGTCTCAAGTTGCGGCAAGAGAAGTTTAGGTTAGATATTAGGAAGAATTTTCTCATTAGGAGGGTAGTAAAACACTGGAACAGGTAACCCAGAGAGGTGGTAGAAACTCCATCCTTAGAGGTTTTCAAAATCTGGCTGACAAACAGTGGCGGATTTACCATGAAACAAACCGTGCAATGACACTGGGCCCCCAATGACAAGGGGCCCCAAAATGCAGGAGAAATCTAACAAATGACTGAACTTAATAAGCGTTGCAAGTCACAAAGCGTTCCAGGCTTTCTGCATTCTGCAAACTTCTGCGAACTGTGCTCTAAACATGGGTTTTTTAAATAGTCTAGCAAAGAATTTGCTTTGCCATTTTTTTGCTGTCTCGACAATAGCATAACAGCAACTAAGGGAAATTGTCATTTACCAATCACAAAGTCTGTCTGCTTGACCAATTATTCAATTGAACAAAAGCACCCTCCCCCTCACTTTGCAACAATGTGCATGATTTGTCACTAGTATGCAATGGTTCAAAATCCCGTTTTTACAGACCCTGATAAAAACACAGGATTAACTGTGTTAAACCTAATTGGGTGGTCCATGGCCCACCTGTGGCTATACCCTGCTCTTTCAGACATTTTTAATCTGCCTAAAATCAAGGTCAGTTTTTTAGCAATAATGAAGCAAGACGATGAATCTGGCAGTCAAAAACACAAAAAAAATCAAGGCAAGGCAAGAACAACGAAGCTATGCAAAAAGATAGTTTGTCATCTTATTTTAAAAAGCTTGAAATATTGAATAGTGGACATTCATCAAGAAGTATGGGCAAGGAAACATCTGAATTATCTAATCACTTGCCGAGTTGTGGGGATACCACAACTACTGCAAAAGTTGAACAAGTGGACTCTGAAGTGACAATGGAACTACAAAATATTGGTAATTTTGTTGAAGTAAGGGAAGAAACCTACCCTGAAGACATTGCATTATGGCCAAAATCTGTTTCATTGGATATGATAGAATATTTCTTAGTAAATAAACCAAAAAATGTAGGTAATATGGAAAATTTGAGAAAAAATTATGAGGTTGGAAGATGAAGGCAATTTAGAGGTCTTCATGAGTCCCATTTTCTGAGGATGAAGAAAAATGGGACAACAGAAATGAGAATTTGGTTGCTTTTTTTTCCGGAAACCATTAAGGCAGTCTACTGTAATGTTTGCAAATTATTCCCTGACCATAGTAAAGGAAAACAACAAAAAAACAACTTTTTAACACACCAAACGTACAATGAATTTATTACTATAATGGCAGAGTGGTTCAGAAACCAATTCACTGATGAAGTAAAGTATGCCAAGTACTATTCCATAATAGTCAATTCAACACCAGATGTGAGTCATGTAAACCAATTAACATTCATTTTAAGATACATGACAAGCAATGGTGAAGTTGTAGAGCAATTTCTTTGTTTTGTCCTGCTAAAATCCCACACTTCTGAATGTCTAGAGACAACTGTTTTGGAAATCATTGCAAATTTAGGTTTTGACACCAAAAATTGTTTTGGGCAGTGCTTTGATAACGCCGCAAATGTGGCAGGAAAATATTCAGATCTACAGGCAGGACCAAACAATGCAAGCCCCTCTGCTTTATTCATACCATGTTCCAGCCATTTCTTACATTTAATCTGTAATGCTGTAGCTTTCATCTAAACCAGAAGTTCTCAAACTGTGGTCCAAGAACTCCATTCAGGTGGACTGAGGAAAGGTTATTAAGGGTTTTTTTTTTATAAAGTGCTGTTATCCAAAGCACTCTACAATAGTTAGTTAATGGTAGAAACAACATTTGGAAAGATCATTAAGTGGTCCGCTGAGACCCTCAGCAATTTTCAAGTGGTCTATGAAAAAAACGTTAGACTACAAAAACAATCAAGGTACCTCACTTTATTTTCATTTACTTCCTATTACTTATAATATAGGAGGAGGAGGAAGAAAAAAAGAATGAAAAATCGGGGAGGTAAGAGAGAATGTTCTTTTTCTTGGCTGGGTCCTGGGTGGGGGGAGGGGCTGCAAAAATGAAGCTGCGCACAGGGCCCCATTAACTCTAAATCTGCCACTGAAGACAAAGCTTTGGCTGGGATGATTTAATTGGGGCTGGTCCTGCTTTGAGGAGGGGTTGGACTAGATGACCTGCTGAGGTCCCTTCCAACCCTAACTTTCTATGAATCTTGTGTTGGAGGGAGTGAACTGTGGAAGTGATCTTGAACTCGGTGTAAGCTTGGCTGTAGAGGTGTGTGGCCTGCTAGGTAATATGCACAGCTGGATAGTGTCCTGTATTGGGGCTAGTGGAGCAGGTGGATCTTTGTTCCAGGAAAAGTGCTTAGACAAACAATACAGAGTAGACAAAGTACAGTATATGTATACACCCTGTGAGGACATTATTGTTGCAGAGTATGCTATGTTGGGAGTCCCAAAGGTTTATTAAAACTGGAGATGCTGGTAAATGTTGGGTTTCTATAACTTGGGAGAAAAGCTATGCAAAAAGTCAAAGAGGTACCCAAATTCATCCCATCAGAGGCTGTAAGGAACATGAACTAGAGAATTTAGTGGGCAAAGGAATGTAAGAATGAAGAGAAAGAACCTACAGGAATTGGAAAGGATGACTGGAAAAAAACAGAAACAATAAAAGAGGGAATTAAATTGGAAGAAAGATGTGTGGGTCAAAAAACATCAGGTTAACCCTTCCTGAATGTAGTTCCCAGTTCTCTGGCTAAGAAATCTTTAACTGGTGTTTGCCTCCATTCCAACATTGTTCGATCCAAAATGTATTGGAAGCAGTTTCTAGGCTATTGAAGAGAGGTCACCAGAAGCACAGGCTGAAATGGCACACAAAGCTTAAGTATGGAGAAATGAGAAATATCTGTTTTAATACTGTGCATAGCCTACGTGACATTCTGGATGGATTACTTCCAAAAAGGAGACTTTAGGGGGACTGAGTAGGAAAAGTAAAACAATTCCCTAGATAAAGAGTATTCTGGCAGCAATGGTAAGCTCACTAGCTACCTCATGCCAGCAGAAGCATACCACTCTTTTGCAAAGACTAAGACAGATAACAGGTTAAAGGATCTATTCTGCAGGAAGGAAAAGAAAGGAGGGTGGATTCTTGGTGTGCTGGGAAGACACATGAAGAAAGAGTAACCGGAAGCCTGCCTAGAGCCTGGGGCTAGGGACAGAAATTGCATATAAACCAGTTTAAGCTATCAGAAACTGGTTTAAACTTGTAACAGAACAGAAGTTCAGTGCACATGAGCCATTTTCTAAATGGCTGAAACTGCTTTACAATAAACCTGGTTGAATGTAGTACCAAACTTAACTGATTTGGGTCAAACTGGTTAATTAAACTTCTGTCCCAGTCTCCTTACTGGTTCAAGTTAAATCAGTCCCCCTGCATCCCAACATACTTTCCAGCCCTGGGCTGGGCTGTCTGCTCTAGCAGAGAGGGGTTGAGGGGGGAGAGTGGGAGGGAAGGCAGGAACTGCCCCCACCCAGCAAACCCCGGCTGGGGTCTGGGGCCAGGGAGGGGGGGTTAAACACCCCTTCCCCCACTCAAACTTACTGCTGGCTGTGACTATGGACTACAAATCCCAGAGACACCTGGAAGCAAGAAGAAATGATGAGCAACCCTGCAGGGTTCTACTCTACTGCTGGACTGCAAATGCCAGAGACCTCAGGGGCAGCAGGAAAAGGAAGCAAACACACAGCCCACACTGGGTAGCCATGCTCTGGTGCCCTGCCTTCTGGCTTGAGCAACTGTAGACATGTGGCTGCATTCCCTGAATTAAAAGTGAATGTATATCCAGTTGTTTCTCAGCTTAATCTGCAGTTTAGACTAACCTGCAAAGACTGAATCAATTCAGCCTCAGGCTTTTTGACTGTCTGTACTTAGCCTGGTGGGAAAAAGGGGTGAAACATGCCATGGGGAGAATAAAGAAGAGACTAAGACACCTCAGTGTTTTAAGCCCCTGCAATCATGATGGGACTGTATTAGGTAAAATTCAGTTAATCAAGAGAACAAATGTTTTCCCATGCACTTGCTTCTTCGCTTGCAAATGTGTAATGTTCCACATCATCCTTGAACTATCCTTGAATAGTAATTCCTCTACATGATCAAGCAAACATACTTATGAGAATGGCAAATATACTAAAAGTTAACAAGGACTGGAAGTATGGGGCAAGAAGATCTCACTGGAGAGGTTTGGCAGGAAATGATTTGAATGAAGATGTGTGTGCAGCAACACTTTTACACAGGCCAGGGGAGCAGGCCTGGGGCCAACCCCATCTTTCTTAATTTGAAGAGTAATCCAGTCTCAAGGTATCTCTTCTTACATGACTC
>NW_005842369.1:972714-993265 GCF_000455745.1 Alligator sinensis | reverse complement strand
TTCCCTTCTTCCCTAGAAGGAAATATTTAAATCAGTGGTTCTCAACCTTTTTAAACTAGAAGCACCCCTTGGAAGATGCCAGCTCTTTGTTTTCACTTTTTTTTTTTTACTACAGAAAAATAGAGCACTTCTTCTGTGGCAAAATAAATCTATTCTACAGGAAGGATTTCTCCTCTAGGGAGAGTAGGTTGCATTACTGGTAGAGATTACTGAGAGCTGAGCAACCCTTCTTGCTGGGCTGCCTGCCTCTTGAGCTGTATTGCTTCACAGCTCCCAACCTCTGTGTGCAATTACAGTTTCTTTGCTCGATGCACCTTTTTGGTGCTGGAGTTCTTGACCAAGGTTTATGTCTGGATAAACATTGGCTGAAGTATCTAGACTGGTTTTTGTTACATCCCACAGTTAAAAAAAGCCAAGATGGGCACTGATAACTTTGCCCAGGTGCTTTGCCACAAGTCAGTCTGAAGTTCCAGTGGAGATCCAATGAAATTTAGAATAAATGCTTTCATAGGTGACGTGTAGAAAGCATTCCCCAGCATCTAATGAGCTCCAGTGCCCCCCCCTGAAAGCGAGTGATCCATCTAGTAGGAAGTGCTGGCATGCAGAAGTGCTGGTACTTCTGCCGCCGTGCCACTGGGGGACTTCCCCTCCCCCACTACCCCTGGATTGCCACCTGGCTGCTGGGGAAGACTTGGGAGGCACCAGTTGCCCATGAATGCTTTGTCTCTAAGAGGCAAGGGTTTCATAGAATGTTATCTTTTATTAGACCAGTGGCATGGTTGGAATAGTTAGCCAAGCTTTCAAATGAAAGATGAACTTCATCAGGTCTGATGCATAATTCTTGGACCATCAAGCCTATAACATGGTCTCCAAGAAGAACACAATATTTCTAGATATTGGATGTTGTGCTATGGTCAAAACTGGTTATCCAATTGCAATAATACTTTTTATGCATTTAAAAAGGCTTGGAAAGTATTGGAAAAGGGCATTTTGTAATCGGTTGACCTAAATGTCTTCTGGAGGCTGTGAAGGAAGGCAAAGTCTATCTGAAGGAACATTGTCCAAAAGTGTTCACTATAGAGCAGGGGTTCTCAACCTCTTTAGTCTCTAGTCACTCCTTGATAGATCCAAGGCATCCCATGGAAATTCCAGGGTTTTTTTACTATTTTTTTTTACTATAGGAAAATAATAGAGCAATTCTTCTGTTGCAAAGAACTCAGAACAACTACAACAGATCAGAATGCTTTTAACACTAAGAATTCCTATTTGAAAGATATGGGTTTATCTTATTGTCACAACCCAAAGGTGTGATTTTTGTTTTGTGTGTGCTTTGGCACCACTGAATTATGTTCCCGCTAAATTGCAGCTTCTTTGCACGGTGGAGTTTTCTGCTGCAGAGGAAGACCCCGGTGTAAAAGAATTCCCGCCAATTTGTAGCTTTCTTTGCAGTGTGCATTTCTTCTTTGCAGCACAGAAATGCACTTTGCAAAGAGTTCCCGCCATTCGTATTCAAATTCGAGCCCCATTATTGGCTTGCATGAAATTATTCACACATGGTGGCTAGTGATTGGCTTGCTAGCCGTATAAAAGGCTTGAGTGGTTTCCACCCAAGTTGGAGAACTCCGAGGAGAACCCCCACAAGGGAGGACTCCATGAACACCAGGAGGAGGAGACTTCACGCTGTGTGAAGATCTCTAAGCACTGCGGAGCCTATCGGACCCAGTGCATTTTGGAGCCTCGACAACTCCGTGGGAGTGATCCGAATATTGTCTGAGTCCTCAAACGAGGATTTAAGCGGAGCTGTGCCTGGGAAACTGTCCAGCCTACACCGCGACCATCTTCGGTGTAAGTAAACAATCTTGAATCAACCATTACGCGTCCGTGCCTAATTCCAGCGTGTCGCCTGTTCTCTCCGACCCAGCGTGCCCGGGCTGCTGGCCACAGCCCGTGCGGCGCGAAAAAGGGCCCGGACCGCTCCCGGCCCGCACACTTATAAATCGTGTTTGCACACTGAACAGTGCTACAACTGTATGGCACCCTGTGAAACCCCTGAAAGGATCTCAAGGCACCCCAGGGTACCATAGCACCCTAATTGTGAATCACTGCTATAGCAACTAATGAGTAAGGACAGCAAGTCTGAAAGTACATATGACTTGCCTATCAGCAAGCCAGCCAGTAGCACTAATAGAAGAAAAGTAGCTGTGATGAAGTGCCTGCATTGTAAAGTGGACAGCATTGCAAGGTGGGGATGTGGTGACCCATTGCTAGAAATATTTGATTTTTGCTCAGTAAAATCAATTGAACAAATAATGAAAAACAACAAATACATGGGATAACTTCAATAAACAACTGTAACAGAGCCAGAAGCTCCTGTTACTTTAAGAGAGAACCTGTAGCAGGTATGCCCACAGGCAAGAGAAGGCAGCTGAACTTGGGCTAGCTGCAGGAGAGTAGGCAGCCAGGGACCTATAGGTTGCAAGAGCCTACTGCGGGGCTAGCTGCACAGCGATAAGGCAATAGGGTAGAGCCCCGGGCAGGGCCTATCACAGGGTGGGGCCAGGAGGACCATTTGGCCCGGGCCTCTCATTCACGGAGGGCCTCAAATTTAGATTTTTGACGTTATCTCCAAATGAGGTTATACATACAGACACAGAGATACACTGACAGGATTGAAAGAAGAAGAAAAAAGCTAGAAAAGCACTTGTTAAATAAAAAAGGAACATTTATTACAAATTATTGCATTGTATTTTGAGCCTCAAAAAATGGAAGTGACCCGGGCCTCTCTCGACCTCTGAGAGGGCCTGACCCCAGGTAGGCAGCAAAGGAGTAACTGCAGCTTAGCCAGAGAACCAGCTGTAGGCTGCCCTCAAAGCTGAGAGAACACACATATGGCTGGTCAGAAGAACACATGACTGGCAGAGGAGGAGCTCAGGGGATATAAGCCTGGGCTCCTGAGACAGAAGGCCAGTACAGCCCTGAGCTCTGTGAGAAGAGCTCCTGCCAGCTCAGGCTGGCAAGGAGTGAAAGCTGCAGGCCAAGTGAGGTGCTCCCAGGGGCTGAGAGCCAGGGAGTGGGGAGGTGGCATTAGCAAAAGTATGATGACCTAGAGCGGGGCTTTGAGTGTTTTAGTTTGCAACAGTTTCTTGCATTTCTGCTTTAGGTTTCAACCACATCCCAGTACTTTGCTTGTCGTGTGATGAAGAGGCCACACAGGAGTGCTTGAGGCCACACAGGTGAGCCTGCAATAAAAAAAAATGGTGGTGATTCTATCCTATGCCTCACTTGTATTTTCTCCACTTTTGGTGGATGAAGTAGTCATACAGGTTATATTAACTCAATTCTCATACTATAATCCTCAGACCACTGCTGCCCATAGTAAATGGTCTGCAGATGTCACTGCCACTCCCCTTTTTAATTAAAATGTTTAACAAAGCTTCATGATAATCAATAACTGAGAGTTGGTCAGTGTTTCATTCATGTGAAATATAGCATAAATCAAGGGTTTTCAAATAGATAATAATGTATCTGTTAGAGCTATTTGAATAGACTGAGAAACAAAAAATTATCAAGTAGAGGCTTTTAATTGGTTGACCATACCTTAATCTAAACTATGCCTAATTGTGTTTGTTATCCATAGGTATTGACAAAAGGCTCAAGCTTTAATAGAGACTTCACAGCATGAAAGTTTCGTCCCAACTATTTGACAAATTCTTTACTATTTGGTAGGCACATAGTCACTATTTGATAGTCATGTTTTCTGCTGTAATAGGTATCTGCTCTGGGCCGATCTAAACATGGCCCACACACCTGTTCCTGGCGCAACTGCCCACCTTCTCGCCTGCCATGCCTTGCTGTTAGTTGGTTAATTGATGTTAATTAGCGGGAGGCTGCCCTTTTACTGCCCCGATGCCAGGGGGCGCTATCTGTGGCTCCATTTCCTCCCCTACACCACAGCCTCGCCGATGGAATTGACTTTGTTCAGTCTGGGCCTTGTTATAATCTGGCCCCCTTTTTCTCTCTCTGGGTCCTGTGTGGCCTTGTCTTGCTCTGTCCCCTCTCCTGGGGCTTCTCAAAGTGCTGCCTCCCTCTCCTGGGGCTTCTCAAAGTGCTGCCCCCCTTTCTGAGACTGGGGTCAGTGCACCCCAAATGCTGTGCCCTTGCTGGCACTGGGGTCCCCACACTGCTGTGGGTCCCCTTTGAGGCCTCCTCCAACCCCTAATAGCCTCACCCAAACCACCGGTATTTAAACAGCAACAAAGCACAAGCTCCTGGGCTGTAACATAAATTAAAGCTGCCCAGCTAAAACATCATTCATGCCTACTGGGGAATACTCCATCCCTCCACAGTGTCAAACACTGCTCCTGCAGTCAGGCTTCCCCTATGTTCCCTGAGAGAGCTCCTTCCCCCTTGGCCGCTGGCAGGGAACTGCCCTCCTGGCCTCAGCCCCTGGACTTTATATGGGAGCCAGGCCCTGCCCCTTCTGGTCAGCTGACATCCTCTGGTTGCCCTAGCAACCAGCAGCTGTGCTCATTACTCACTGCTAGGGCTCTTCACCTAGCAGTTTTCTCCCTTCTTAGGAGCAGGGCACCTCACTGCTGTGTGACACTGCCCCATGACTGGACAATGAACTTCATTAAAGAGGAGAATAATGAATGACAAATATAGACCAATGAAGAGCATGCTTCTAGTAAATCTATTTGGAGGCTCCTGGATTCATTAATAACTGTATGAGTATCAGTAATAGGGTATTTGGGTTAAAGAAGTTATTTTTATACTGGACTGATAATGGCTTGCAGTTGCTGTGTGAGAAATTGGTAGGATTCATAAAACAGTCTGGTTCCCTTTCTGATTCCTGGCCAACCGCTTTAGACATGAATGTAGTGCTTTATCTGAATTAATGGATGGGACATTGGGAGGCTTGCTATGTAAATGATATGTCTAACTACTGGTGAATTCAACAATGCACCCACTGGATTTCTTTAACAGATGCTTCACTTTCATTTAGACTCAGAAAAAAAGATTTTAGTGTCTTTAGAGTTCCAAAAAGCCTTCTCATGGTGTTCTCTGTACCACTCTGTTTCCGATCCAATTAACTTAATACAATATCAGGCTAGAACAATAATAATAATTTAAGGATCAGTTTTTTATATCTTTTCTAAGGAATTTCCACTTGCCAGGTGCCTGCTGTGTGCATGTTATTTCAATTAATTCTTGTGCCATTCTACAATAATTAACAGTCCCAATTACTGGGTTACAATTCTATGCAAAGCACCCGTCTAACAGACAAGCATATCATCCATCAGTACCACAAATAACTTAAGTGTACAAGATCAAGCAGCTCAAATTTGTTTACTGTTTTTTTTTGTTTTTTAATAAAAAAATAAATTCTTAATCTAAGGAGATTAGAATTTCTTCCAATGATGAAACTGCCATATAGGATATGTGCCTTTAACAGTATTCTTAATCAGCCACAAGAACAAAGAACAGCAGCTGAGATTTTAAGGGAAGATAGAATTTTTATCTGGAACTTCCTCTTTCTTTGTTTCTGGAGTCATGCTTAATGCCGCTCTGCAGAGTCTGCATGTTCTGGCCTGGTGGGGATGATGGCAGATTAATGGAACATGGCATAGAAGGAAAAACATGAAGACTGAATCAATTGAGTTGTCCATACAAAGATGTTGAGAAGCCCATCAGGGGAAAGAACTCATCTAAGGCCCAAATGGAAACTTCACTAAATTTGTCAAGAAACATATTGGAGATTATTTGAATAGTGAGGGTTTCATTCACTTCCTCTGGTACTTTGTGGACCTTGGCAAAGCAAATACAAAGTGGATGTAAGACTCTAGCAAATTATACAGGGATCATTCTATACTGACTCTTCGCAGGTGTATTAACACCATGAGGTGTAAGGCAGAAGAAAAACACCCTTTTCAGAAGATGGATATGAAAAAACTCCAGCCCCAACTGAATGAAAAATATAATGTTATCATGATAAAACCTGGAGGCTTTTGGATTCTACTCTTCCATCACTCATGCAAATAGATACCCACTTGGAAATGTTTTTATGAAAAATAAGGGCAGTGAAGAGTCAGGCAGAAAAACTTGCAAATAACACACAACTATTTAAATTTTCAGACCCAGACAGCAGTGAGAGGAGCCTAAAAAGACCTAAATAGACTACATGACAGGGCATGCTAGGAAAATGAAAGTATGCAAAGTTATAAAGACTGGAGAGGAAAAAATAACTACTGGGATGTGTTAATGTAGAACCTTATAGCAGCTCAAAGGCATTATTGTCTAAAATGAAAACCCCTGCTTATTGCACAGGTGTGATCAAAACCACAAACAAGATTCCCAGGAAGCAATAAGGATGAGATGGGCTGAGAACAATATGTAGAATATTATAGTAATCAGTTGTGAGCCTCATCTGAAGTAATATACAACACATTGCAATAAGATGAGGGCACATTGAGGGGTGGGGTAGAAAAGGGCAGTAAGAGTCATTAAGAGCAAGGAAAATATCTACTAAGAGATGGAAAAGACTGAGTTTCTTTTCCTTAGAAAGGAGATAAATAAGCAGAGCCATGATAAAAGTATATAAAATAAATATGTCTTCAGACCAACACAGCCACAATCAACAAGCCTAAAAAATAAGGAATGATCCAGGGAAGAGAGAACAGATTCTTCTTGTCGTAGCACCAGAACTAAAAGGCATTGAATAAAATTAAAAGGTAGCAAATGCAAAACTAGTAAGAGGAAACATTTTCACATGATACCTTGCTAAAGTGTAGCAAGATTCAAAAAAGGATTGGACATCTATGGGGGCACAGAAAAAGAACACAATGATAAAAATTGGGAGGAATACTAAACTTTCCTTGAAATAATAGAGCTCTTTATTGGAGATCAGGATGAGGTCAAAGTTTGGGGTGGCTGAGACTTACCAATAAGTGTGAAATAAGGGACAGAGGGCAGAATAGTTTTCCTTTGCCTGGTACAATTTTCTACATAGTCCTCTAAACCACAGATCACTATCAGAACCAGGGAGTACTGGACTAGATGGACATAAGAGCTGCCACACTGGATCAGACCTAACATTCCAACATCAGAACATCTGTTTTGGAGCTATTTGAGGAGCAGATTGTTAAAAAAGAAAATCCTACTTACAGGTAAACCATGGCTCAATCCTCACATGTAATTATCAGCTGATTACATAAAAATGTACACCAATACGGATGTGATTTCTGGGACTGGATAGTTACTTAATACTGAATGTGTGTTGGCTGATACATCTGCCTCATGCCCTCTTGGGTATCACTCGTAGAATTGTTAAAAACATATAAAAATAAAGTAACCCTTGATGAATTGAACATTGGCTTGCAGGCAGGCTATTTAATAGGGAGAGATACTGACAGAAACATCTTTACTATTGTAACCGTGTTTTGATGTTCCCTTTTCTCCTTGGACATGAATAGCTTGGAATGAAATTGTCTCTAGCAAAGAGAAGGTTTCTATTGTAAATGCCATCAGTTTGACTAATGCTACTATTGCCTGGTCTTGGAGATTAATGGCAGCCAAAATACCAAAACTCCAGCAAGCTCAAGGAAGTAAGGAGTTTCAGATTTATACATAATTTGTGAATAGAAGTCAATCAGAGCAAAAGCTCTTTGGAGAACAATTTCATCCTCAGTAGCATCATTAAAGTTTAAAGCTCATTATTCACTGAGCTAATTACCAGGGTTTAAGGGCAGGCTGTTCCAGTTTTGATGGGAAGGGAAATAGTAATTCAGTAGATGACAAGTGTCGAGACCTCTTAGAAAGGGAGCTCATATTTTAACTCTGATCTTCTTACCTTAATGGGTTGACATTTGAAAGAATTGTATTCAGTGTTTTATCATGATTTGTAGGTGTTTCAAAAAATTATGGAAACTCAAAACAGGAAATAGTGGGGATTTTGTAGTAAAAGATTCCTTCAAAAGTAGACTCCAAAATGATGACTGAGGCATTGGTGGAGAGGACACTGGCTGCTTGGGCCACTAAGTATCTCACTGAAACAAAGTGCCTGCTATTGCCAGTAGCCCTGCCTCTTTGAAGCCAGAGGGCTGGGGTCCACAATCTAGTCTGTGGGGGTATAATTACCACCCTCCAGCAGACTCCAGCGTCTCATGTATCAGCATCTCTGCACTTAAAAATGGCAGCAGGGGTCCTTTAACTAGAGGTCTTGGAGACACTCTAATTAAAGCGCCCCTTCCCCTCCCCCACACCCAGAACACATGTATAAAACGACCTTTATTTCTTCACAAAAATGAAGAATGTGGCAGAATTCGTAGTACTGGAGGCCCGGAAGTTTTCCATCCCTGCACAGATGCCAGATTCACTTTTCCTAACTGATCCCTCTTCCTGAAACCTACCTAGGAAGGAGCTACCACAGCTTCCACGGGTACCTAGTTCCATTGCCCTGCTGTCTTAACAGTCAAGATTTTTTTTTCCTGAGATTTGGTCTAAGTCTGATTTGCTGAAGTCCAAACTCATTGGCACATGCCCTGCCCTCTTAGGCAGGGGAAAACAGAAGCACAAAGATACGTATGGTTATGTGAACCCCAAGGCTTTGTAGACTAGGACAGTTTGGATAAACATCCAAATCTTAAGGTTGCTTCACAATCGCAACATAGTCTGAATGATCCTAGTAATGACATGGTTTTGATTTTATTTTCATAGTACTAGAAAAAGGGAAAATACTGTTATGGTAAGTCAGATGCAAGGAAGAAAATATTAATTCTTTGAAGACCTGAACGTTTTGGTCACAATCATGCTGTACTTAAGTGCTGAGCACAATCATCCTGTAAAATGTCTGGGGACCAATTCAGTTCTCCTATTAGGCATGTATTGAAAATACATTAATGTAAAAGCTGGGTGGATCATTTTCGTCATCACTTATGGCACTTGGTCTTCAGGCCAAGTGAAGGTGCATTACAAAAGTAGACATAATGGCTGCTTGCAGGCTTGAAAAGAAAACGACAACAAAAAATGGTGCTTTACCTTAAACTCAGGGCATGCCCACATGGAGCCCAGCGCATGCCCAGAAGAGGCATCGCATTAGTTGGACCCAGCACACCCAATGTCTGTATAGATTGTGTGTTTTAGTAGGGCTCTTTTGGCACTTTCATCTAATAGCTAACTGGCTTGGCTTTAAAGTGCCAAAAAGCCCTGCTGAAGTGCCTGATGTATGCAGATGTTGTGGAGTCTGATTGAACTAATATGCTGTTTCTTCCAGTAAAGCGCTTTTTGATTTTGTTTTTTTTTCATGTCTGTTAGCAGCCATTAACAGTATTTTAGGTGCTTGAGTAAGTTGAAACACAACAACAATCAGATGCCTACGAGGTGAAACAGGATTTAGTTGTTAGTCTCTACTAATGCAGGTAGTGATAAACCAGGCCTGAGAAACAAAACAAAGGCCAAACTTTCTCTATGGCAGTCCAAAGAAGTACCATTGAGCTGTTTGAAATGCTGAGTCTTCTCCTGTTAGATATCATTTACATAACCAAGATAAAACCCATACTGCTATCTGATCTATACTATTGTATCTAGGGATCAAAAGTATAAAATCCTCCAGAAGTTGGAAAGGTTTGACCTCATCACTTACTGAATCAGGCAGGAAGGACTAGATCCAGAAGCTTTCTTTGCAACCAGATGTACTTATGTTAGTATCTTCCCTAGGGGGATAAGCATATTCCTGTCTGTCACTGCTTATGTTAAATGCTGTAAAACTATGTCTTGTAACAAACACCACTGAGAGCATTGGATCTGTACAGCAGATGGGCACAGAACACGTGTGCTCCAAGAAACACAAGAGCTATTCCTAAGGCATGCTTTCAGATTGCCTCTCTTAAATTGACACTTGAAAGCCCCATATATCATTGTGCTACTAAACCTGTAGCAATTTTACATCCTTGCAATTTATCTGAGTTGTGACAAGTTTGGAAGTTTTGTTTCACCTTCTGTACATATGTTCCTTATTTTACACCTGTAAGAATAAATGTTGTACTTCTCAGCAAACCTGTCTTTTGGCAAGATTTGAAATTACACTGTTCTGGGCCTTTTTGAACTTAAAGGACTGAACACAATCTGTCTTTCCATGTAAATGCCAAAAATGAGCATTATTGGCATCTAGAACTGCGTAAACGTTCACTGAAGGTTCCATTCTGTCATTACTCAGGCTGGGCTGGGTAGTTTCTCACTCAACAAGTAATCCTATTCAGTTCATCTCAATCATTCAAGGGGGGCAGAATTTGACCCCTAATAACTTGCTCAATTTTATGATATGGAAGAAGAAGAAAAATAATTTAGCATTTCTACATGCTGGACAAATAGAAAAGCTTGCCATATACACTATGATTATTCATATTTCCCATTTGTGTGACTGTTTCCCCCAATAAAATATTTCTTGATAACTTGCCATGGATTTACTCTTTTTATTTTATTTAGACAAATTACATGTACAGTGCAAATGTTAGACCCAGACACAAGTACTGCCTTACTGTGACTATTATCACTAGGGTCTGTTTGTTTACTATACTGAACTAGAGATGTAAAATTTACCTAATGAGGACCATGACATTTTATAGTCATTTACCACTATAGGAAAATATTTGTTTTGCAGTTATTCAATGTAGTTGAATACAATGCATCTTTGCAGTTTGTAAAATCAAGATTTTACATTTCTGTTAGTGTGCTGCTCTGGTTCTGTTTCTTGTAGAATAAGGTATCTGCTACTGAAAAGACTGGTATGAGTGAATGTGTTTAGTAGTACCAAAATATGTGTGTCTGTGTATACAGCTGTTGCCCATGGGGTGTTTACTTGCACATGAACAGGATCAAGAATTAAATCATGACAACTCCATTTTGGAGCTGGGAGTATTCTAGAAGCTCAACTTCTGAAAGAGCTGCTAAAGTCCATCCAACAGAGGGCAGTGGTGTGCACATGCATGCATGTGCCAGTACAATAGGGAGTATGTAGTTCCTAATATGAGAAGAACATGTTTTGTTACTGAGCTTAACCCTGCTCCTCCCATGAGCAAGACCAGCAATGCCAAGGACTTGGCTTCTGTATCTGTGCTAGTCACAACAATGGGTGCAACCAGATGTGTGAAACGTAGGGGAAAGTGTTCTGCTCAGTATAAATGTTCAGAAGAAAATGGAGGCAGCTGGAGTGGTGCCAGCACTGACATGCAGTTAACTGCCTACAGGTTGCAAGTTCAAGGCCATAGCAGAAGCACTCACACTCAGCATAGCCTGTTAGATTCCAACAAAATCTGAATTCATCTAAATACTTTGTCATAAGGACATGAAGGAAGAGGAATATGGAAGGAGCTTCATTCATCACACAAGGTAGGAGAAGGAGACTGGATCACAGATGCTGGGGATATCACATGAACCATATTTTCACAGTTCACCAGCTGTTTAACTGCTCTGCTCATAGACATCCTGGAGGCAAGATTTCTAACAGAAGGAGCTTCTGTAGTTAAATGCTGAATGGAAGGTGTGAAAGGCATGGAACACTTCAGCCCTTGTATCATAGGATTATATCAGTACTTACTGGACTTTAGACGGATGCTCATCAGAAGTATCTTTATTGACAAAACAGCTAGGATAAAAGCTGTGAGGGCCTCTGTGAACACTTGAACAACACTTCTTTAATATTGTACCTAACTTCTACAAGTTTCCCTAAATATGAGGGACTCCATTTCAATGATTAAAGCTTTACTCCACAAGGAGTTCCAGCAACTTCCACAGGACTATCTGCAAATTCATCACTGAGCAAGGATGGCAGATTAAGCCATCCCTGAGAACCTACTGGGGGGAATCATCCTGAATGTAAAGGTGAGTTTGTTTTAGAATAATAGAATCATAGAAAATTAGGGTTGGAAGGGACCTCAGGAGGTCATCTAGTCCAACCTCCTGCTCAAAGCAGGACCATCCCCAGATAGATCATTCCAGCCAGGGCTTTGTTGAGCCAGGCCTTAAAAACATCCAAGGATGGAGATTCCACCACCTCTCTAGGTAACCTGTTCCAGTGATTCACCACCCTCCTACTGAGAGAGTTTTTCCTAATATCCAACCTAAACTTCCCTTGCTGCCACTTGAGGCCATTGCTCCTTGTTCCGTCATCTGCCACCACTGAAAACAGTAACTTCATTCTCTTTGGAACCACCCTTCAGGTAGTTAAAGGTGGCTATAAAATCTCCTCAGTCTTCTCTTATACAGACTAAATAAGGTCATTTCCCTCAGCCTTTCCTCAGCAGTCATGTGCCCCAGCACCCTAACCATTTTTATTGCCCTCTTCTGGACTCTCTCCAATTTGCCCACATCCTTTCTGTAGTGGGGAGGCTCAAAACTGGACACAGTGCTCCAGATGTGACCTTACCAGTGCCAAATACAGGGGAATAATTACTTCCCTTGATCTGCTGGCAGTGCTCCTACTAATGCATCCCAGTTTTCTGTTAGCCTTCTTGGCAACATATCCAATTTATTGTCCACTGTAACCCTCTAGGTCCTCTTCTGCAGAGCTGCTACTTAGCCAGTTGGTCCCAAGTATGTATTGGTGCATGCAATTCTTCTGTCCTAAGTGCAGGACTTCACACTTGTCCTTGTTGAACCTCATGACTAGAGACAGACATTCAAAAACCCTGAGCCTGAATTGATTCAATCTTTGCAAGTTAGTCTAACCTAGCTAGTCTAAACCAGTTTGTAATTGTTCAGACATCCTCTCTGGACTAAAGAAATACAGGTACATGGCTGCAGTGACTCAGGCTAGAAGCCAGAGGAGGGGGTGCTAGAGCAGCCCTCCCTTCCCTTCTACAGTGCTGAGCTGAGTGGGGGCAAGGGCAGGATGCTCTGATTAGGGAGGTGTCCCATCCCCCCCCCCCTCACTGTTGATAATAGAGCACTGAGTTACACATCAGGGAGTTGTTTAGCATTTCAGTCTATCAAACAAAACAATCTCCCATTAGTTCAAGCTCTTCTTAAACATTTTTTTCCGAGGAAGGAATGGAGGGACACTACCAGCTACCTGTTGATTAGCTCCAAAAAGCCCTAAGCTGACTTTGTCCTGTGTGCCTCCATCCTGTCTCCCACAGCATGGACCATAGCCAGCATGTGGTATGCTAGCTAATGCTGAGAGGTGTCTGCGTAAGACAGAGGGAAGGGGGGAATCCCTGCTTGAGCAGGGAGTGGGGGTAGCAAGGAAGCCAGGCATACTCCACTGTACTTGCAGACTCTGCTGAGCTGCAGCCAGGGAGCAGAGGGGAGAGGCCAACCCTGCTGGGCTGGAGCAGAGAGCAGAGCCCTGCCCAGAGCTGCAAAGCTTCTGGGGTACGGGATAATTCTGATTTAACTTAAACCAGGAAGGGATCTGGGACAAACATTGCATAAACCGGTTTAACTCCAGTCAGTTAAGTCTGATACTACATTCAACCAGGTTTATCTCAGACTGGTTTAATCCATTTTCAGACTGGTTTATATGCACTGAACATCTGTTCTGTTACAGGTTTAAACCAGTTTCTGATCACTTAAACCAGTTTATATGTAATGTCTGCCTCTAGCCCATGAGATTCCTTTTGGCCCAATCCTCCAATATGTCTATGTCACTCTGAATCCTAGCCCTACTTTCCAGAGTATCTACTGCTCCCCCCAGCTTTATTATCCATAAACATGTGTCCTGCCTTTGCTTTTTGAAAAGGTGGTCACCCTATTCCTGAGGGAGTCAAAGTCTGCTTTTCTGAAGTCCAGGGTCCTTACTCTGCTGCTCTCCTTTCTTCCTTTTGTCAGGACCCTGAACTTGAGCATCTTGTGGTCACTGCTGCCCAAGATGCCATCCACTACTACATCCCCCACCAATTCTTCCCTGCTTGTGAGCATCAGGTCAAGAAGAGTATGGCCCCTAGTTGGTCTCTCCAACACTTGCATTAGAAAGTTGTCTCCAGCGCTCTCCAGAAACTTCCTAGATTGCCTGTGCACTGCTGGGTTTCCTTCCCAGCAGATGTCAGGGTGATTGAAGTCCCTCATGAGAACCAGGGGTTATGATCTGGAAACTTCTGCTAGTTGTCTAAAAAAAAAGCCTCATCTACCTCATTCTCCTGCTCTTGTGATTTGTAGCAGACACCTACCAAACCATCACCCTTTTTGCTCTCCCCTCTAACTTTAACCCAGAGACTTTCAAGAGGCCTATCTCCAGTTTCAAGCTGCTGTATCAAAAGATCAAGATTAGTCTGTTGAATCCAGTGGTCAGCTACAGTTTCGGGGAAGCTGAATAAATCCACCTTTAAAATAAAAGAAGATCAGAGCTGCAAATCTTAATTTGCCAATGAATCCCAAAATATCATCCTTAATAGAAATTCTCTTGACTTGCAAGCTGTAATATTATTCAAAGCTGGGATTTATGAGGACAAATGTTTCTTGCAAAATGCATATAGTACTTTGCATTTATCTCCCCCTTCTTTCTGAGGAACTCAAAACACTTTACATATATGAATGAGCCTGCACTTAATGCCCAGTACACTAGCTGCATCTCCCAGAAGTTTGAAAGAGTAGCCACTGTTATTCCTCCATGTAGACATTGGATTGGAGAATGGAACCCCAGGGAATAAAAGCAAAGATGAGCCCTCCCCATCCTCAACTGCTTTGCTGCATAGTTAGTTTACTGAAAACATCCTAAAAATTACTGTAAACAGTGCACAGAGGCCATCAATTTTTCCTTAAGGAAAAATCTCTGCATAGGACCAAAAAGCAGCAGTAGGATAACAATAACACTGGCTTCTATAGCTATACAAACACTTAGTTTTCTCGTTGCTGATAATGAGGCAGCTGGTCTGATTATGTTGCACATATAACAAAGACAGTATAAATTAAGTTGCCATGTGAGTCAAGAATGAATCCCACACAAAGAGAGAGATGTAATACCTTTATTTAACATTGTGCACTGGATGTATTCATAATACTGAAATTTACCATCCTGCAGTGAAGGAAAGATACATATTGTGCCACTTCTTTGAACGCTAAAAATGTTCTTTTGCTTTCTGGAGCACATATAGATAAAATTAGCTCTAAGGAAATGTGCTACACCATTGCTGACCTTTTTTCATCGATATTTTAGTTTTAATATATTTGATCTCTGTATGAGTACAAGTACCTGAGGGCATTATTAAATACATAGTTCTGATGATAAACGGTACCCAAATGCTCTGCATTGTATTGCACTGATGGAACACCGCAAATCTCTTACCTGTAACTATGGAGGTATAGATTAGGAGCCCTCTGTGTTTTCCCTATACTGAAGAAGTGAATTTAAGGCTAGGGACAGACATTACATATAAACCGTTTAAGTGATCAGAAACTGTTTTAAACCTGTAACAGAACAGACATTCAGTGCACATAAACCTGCTTGAAAATGGCTGAAACTGGTTTGAGATAAACCTGGTTGAATGTAGCATCAGACTTAACTGATTTGGATCAAACCAGTTTATGAAATGTCTGTCCCAGGTCCCTTCCTGGTTTAAGTTAAGCCTGAGTGTCGCTGGTAGGTATTGTATGTTTTAGGCCCCTTTTTGGTCAGCGCCTTCCTTCCCAATGATGTCAGGGTGAGACCACTCCCTAGGGCCACCTAGATGTTCCTGGGCACTGCTCCTACTCACCTGCCATGACTTTGATGTTAAATAGATGGGGAAGCAGTTCCTAGTCAGTGGGCCCAGTGGGGTCACTGCCCTGGGTCTTGCTTCATGGGATTCCAAACCTTCCCTTTACCTCACCCTTACCACATCCACAGCTTAGGAGAGTTCAGCCTTCCTTGGACCATTCCTCGAGGTGAACTCTCCTCACCCCAGAGCCCACCCCGGGCAGGGTAAGGTGTCCGGCCTTAAATCTCCATGGGGATGGTCCTTACTCTTCAGGCCAACCCACACGCCAACTAAACATGCCCCAGCCTGGGGTAACAATAACTCGAAAAGGCCCTTCACACCCTATGAAGGCACTAGTCATCTCTCGGCCCAATACAGGGGCCTCTGGCTCCCTAGACCCTTCTGGCTCCCTGAGGAACAGGGGAGGCCTCAGCATCGATCCCTCTAGTCACTCTTTTCAAGAGAGAGAAAAAAGGGAGGGGGGGGGCGACGATTCTAGGAACTAATCACTCTTGCTCCCACCAACACGTGGTAGTCACCCCTTCTTCGCTGCGTGCCAGATCAGTTGCCACCTGCCCCTTTTTGTTCGCCCAGCTGCCCATCAAGCCTTGGCGTCACTTGCTGCCCCTCTCTGTCAGGGTTCCTGGCCGCTCCCACAGGGCTTGACTTTCACCCGCGACTGTGGGGACCACCCTCATCTCCCTACCGTGCCTCTCCGGCCAACTCCAGCTCCTTGATCTCTGCCCCGGGGTCTTTCCTGTTGAGCAGCCCCATTGGCTGCTGGGGTTTCTCGCCATGAGTCCCGCTCCATGGTTCTTACCCAGTTCCACCACCTGTGGCCCCCTGCCAACGTCCTGCTCCTCCCCACCAGTGTTCTGCCTCCTTCCACTTGGCTGTGCCACCCAAGGCTCCCTGCCAGTGTCCTACTTTTCTCCGCCGGCGTTCTGCCTCCCTCCATCTGGCTTCTCCGCCTGAGGCTCTATGCCGACATCCTGCTCTTCGCCACCGGTGTTCTGCTTGGCTCTGCCGCCCGAGGCTCCCTGCCAGCATCCTGCTTTTCTCCACCGGCATTCTGCCTCCCTCTGATTGGCTCCGCCATCCAAGGATCCGCACTGGCGTTCTGCTGCTCCTCCCTCGGCCCCCGCATGCCAGCAGCCTTTGCCTCGCCTCCTCAGCAGCTAGGTGTCTCCCCAGCTGCCTTTTGAGCAGCCCACGCTGCTCCCAGGCTCCGCCCACAGGGATCGCCAGTCCACAGGCTCAGGCAGCTGTGGAGCCACCGAGCCTACATCGGCGTCTCTCCCCTGCTGCTGTTCATCCCGACCCCTGTGGTAAGCCTGGGGCTTACCACAGGGGCTCATCAGGCAGGGTCCTGGGACATGCTACATGGGGAGCTTTTGCCTCCCTTCCCACACTGAGTCCCCCAGATGCTTTGCAGCTCTGGGTGGGGCTGTCTGCAGGAGCAGAGCAGGGTTGACCCTGCCCCTCTCCTTCCACTATCACTGCTCCGGCTGGCTGAGGAACTGCAGCAGCTTCCAGGCTTCCTCCTTCCCCCCACCCCACTGCCTGCTGGCTGCTCAAGCAGGGATCCCTGCTTCTGCACCTCTCACACAGCAGGCACCCCATTGCAGAGACCCAGCATTGGCCATGCCCCCCGCCCCTCCCATGCTAGCTAATGCTAGGAGGTGCCTGTGTGGGTCTCCAATTTCACTGGAAAAAGGCAGACAACTAGTGGCTTGCAAATGCAAATTCACGCTGCAGAAAAGAAACTTGCAGAGCTTGAAACTAATGAGAGAGATGTTTTCTTTTGTAAGGCTTGATGGGCTGATAAACTGGCTACAATTTGTCAGTCTTCAAGAGGGGACAGAGAAAGGTGTTAGAAATGACCTGGTTTGGAGACAGCCTGAAGAAGCCAGGAGACAGAGATTGAAAAGCTCGGCATCAACAGATGCAGGGTCTGGCAACACTCTCGCCCCTTGAGCAGCCAGCGGGGAAAAGCCTGGGACTGCAGGTGAGGGTGGTGGTTTACACCCCTCCCTAATCAGAGTGCCCTGCTGGGGCCTGGCCACACCCCACCTCAGATCAACACTGTCAAAGGGAAGGGAGGGCTGCTCTAAATCCCCCCGGCTTCTAGCCTGAGCCACTGCAGGCATGTGCCTGCATTTCTGGAATGAAAAGGGAATATCTATCCATCTCCAAATTGGTTCAAGCTTTGCAGGTTCAGTTAACCTGCAAAGATTGAATCATTTCAGGCTCAAGCTTTTTGAAAGTCTGTCCCTAGCCTAAAAGACAGTGTTTGTTCAAGTGGCAATCTAGCATTAGTGAAAAATATCTTTCTAGCCTGAAGTATCACCTAGGCAGGCTTTCCTAAATCAAGATGGTGTTCATTACCTATTTAACATGCATTCAAAAAAGAACCAAGTTCAGCTTTTCATCAAGCTTGCAAATGCTCCTGTGCTGCTTCAGAAGTGCTTGCATCTTCAAAATGATGTTCTTGCTCAATTCTAGGCTATAAAAACAAAGCAGAGAGAGGGCCAGGACAAAGGTGGTCTGGAAGAGTCTTAGGTATACAGCTCCAGTGTCATTGCACAGTCATGTTCAATTTGTTAAAAATCCATTCTTCATTTTGATAACCCTGGGTCTGGTCATCTCTGCTCTCTGAAACAGCTGCAGCAAAATGACTACCAGGAGGTTGGGCAGAGCAGCAGAGACCTGGAAGGGACCCTCACAGGGAATCATCTTCATGTGGCTTGTTTAATTGTGAAGGAATTCCATTTCAGTGGAATGCACAGCAGTTTTCCTCCAACATACACACATACTCTTTGAACCCTACAAGTTCTGGGGGATCAACAGTAGGGCCAGGCCTCTGCACATGAGCATCACAGATGCTCATCCACTGGAATAGCACTCTCAGAATTACCCCCTATGACCACTGCCTTTAGAAAGTGATCACCCATTTGGAACAGGCCAGCAGAAGAATTGATGCAGTCCCCAGGTATAGCAGCACTGAGATCTCTAATATTACCTTTGTGGGCAGCAAGCTGTCTCCAGCTACCCATCCACAGAAGTGTTCTACAGGGTCAGAGCTTGGGAGGGGGTCAGATGGAGGAACTGTCATAATTATTTGACCCCACCAACCCAGGAAAAGGAGTCTGCATGGAGAAGAGACTTTGGACCAGTATATTATACCAATCATCCATCTGACTGAATTTAGGATTCCTCTCTGGATCCAATTTAGAGATGGGCCCAAGCCAAAAAGCTTAGCTATTTTTAGCCACGTCTGTTACAAAGAGGCTAGGGACAGACATTCAAAAAGCCCAAGCCTAAACTGATTGAGGCCCAAGCCTCAGTCTTTGCAAGTTAATTTAACCTGCAGAGATTGAACCAATTTGCAAGTGAATAGACATTCACTTTTGAATGGAGAAATGCAAACACATGTCTGCAATGGCTCAGGCTAGAAGCCAGGGGGTGCTAGCATGAGCCCTTCCTTCCTGTCCACAGTGCTGGGGGGGGCGGGTGGCAGGCCCCCGCAGGATGCTCTGATTGGGGAGGGGTTTAAACCCCCACCTTGGCCTGCACAGTTCCCAGCTAGAGTTGTTCCTGGAGGGGGAGGGGGAAGCAGCCCTCACCAGGCTTCCCCCCACAACTCAGTGCTCAAGGGGCAGGAGTGTTCCCAGTCCCCAGCTAGCACTCTGAGCTAGGCGGGGGAGGGAGGACTGTCAGATGCATTCAGTGTGGACTGCATGCATCTGTTCATGATGCAGTGTGGACTGCATACATCTGTTGATGATACTGAGCTTTTCAATCTCCCTCTCCCTGCTTCTTCATACTGTCTGCAGCAAACTAACGGTACTCACAGGTCACATTCATTGCAAACCAGGTCATTTCTTACACCTCTCTCTGTCCCCTGTTGAACACAGACATATTGCAGGTGCTGCATATATAACTGTGAAAGCTTGGACAGTATACAAAACAATGGCTAAGGCAGGACTGGATTGTGGTAACGAGACTGCCACAAGAAAATCAAACTTTGCTAATAGCTTGCAACCCATTAGGCATCAAGACAGTGGAGTGCTTGTGGTACCCAATGCTAGACCCTTGTCATAAAATAATAAAAGTGGTTAACATTTTTGGCAGAGAACTAACCTGCTCATCACATGTATGTAGCTAAGAGAGCCACTGAAAGCAAGGAAACGACACATGCATTTCAATTGACCTTGCAGCTAAAGAAAACAAAACACTAAATATGCATCTCAAAAGAAACCTGTAAAAGGCACAGGAAAGATGCCCTGTACGTGACAAATGCACGCTCTTCACATTTTTCCCAACAAACATCTAATGTATAAGGTGTTACAAATGTCTGAACCATTCAATGTGTGTCTGGAGTCTGGTAAACAGACCATCACTGGTACAAGGTACTGCAAATTTGCCCCATTGATATACAAATACCCAAAGACAAGTCCAGTAACCAATGCCTCTAAGCATCCTGTCTGACCACTCAAGGCCCATCATCTGTGATTGACCTATAATTGGAGGGGCTGCAAAAACACACAAGTCTTCACACCCAGACAGATCCAAGAACAGAAGCCAGGCAATTAACAGTTGTGATATGATGATCAACCTTTTCCTCCATTTGTTCAGACTCTAATCAGCCAGCTATCAAGGAAAAATGCTTCGAAGCTATACAATTCAACAGTATAAAAACTAGACAGAACTGCCAGCAAGGTGTATGCAGTCCAGGGAAGATCAAGAAGCCATCCTGCACCACCCAGCCGAAAGTGAAGGATCTACACCGTGAGGTTGTACAAGAACTGCTTCCTGCCTGTAATGGGTAAGGATCTCTGTGCAGCTAAGATAATACTAAACTTATTGTATATTGGGAAAGA
>NW_005842369.1:971165-972687 GCF_000455745.1 Alligator sinensis | reverse complement strand
AGTTATTAAAGCAAGCCTTTCTGCTATTCATCAATGAGTGTTGTATCAATTCATAAAGCACTAGGTTTAAAAACCCGTTTCTAAGTCAAACAGCTGGCATTGAAGCAAGCCAGTCAGCAGAGAGTTTATCAGAACACAAAGCTTATCAGCCCATCAAGCCCCACAAAAGAAAACAAATGCATCTCTCTCATTCGTTTCAAGCTCTTCTTATCTTCAGGGTGCATTTGCATTTGCAAGCCACTGGCTTCTAGCCCTAAGTGGCCACTGTTCTGTCTGCCTTTTTCCCAGTGAAATAGGAGACACACACACTCAGAGACACCTCTCAGCATTAGTTAGCATGTTGTGGGGCGGGGGACATGGCCAGATGCTGGCTGGGGTCCATGCCACTGGGGTCCCTGCCGTGGGAGTGGGGTGGGAGGGGGACTCTGCTTGAGCAGTGAGCAGTGAGGGGGGGTTGGGCAAGGGGAAGCCTGGCCCACACTGCACTCCCCCTCCTCCTTCTCAGTCAGCTGGAGCTCTGGCTAGGGAGGAGAGGGACAGGGCCAGCCCTGGTCTCTGGAGCAGTCAGCCTAGCCCAGGGCTGAAAAGCATGCTGGGATGCTGGAGGAGTCTGATTTAACTTAAACCAGGAAGGGGTCTGGGACAGAAGTTCCATAAACTGTTTTGACCCGAATCAGTTAAGTCTGATACTACATTCAACCAGGTTTATCTTAAATTAGTTTCAGCCATTTTGAAACTGGTTTATGTGCACTGAACTTCTGTTCTGTTACAAGTTTAAGCCAGTTTCTGATCACTTAAACCAGCTGATGTGTAACTTCTGTCCCTAGCCAGAAAGTTCTCCCCATATAACTACACTAGTCCTGTTAAAGCTGCCCTTTCAGAAAACACCTGTCTGTAACCAAACAGCAGTGGCAGTGTTCCCGTCTTGTTTTAATGAGGTGATAACGTCAAAGGTTACTTAGGATTGGTTAAGCGTTAACATTGTTAAGCAAAGCAATTGGAGAAATAAAAATAAATGGAAGTCAAATAATTGTAACCCCTTTGCCATGTAATGCTAGAAGAAGTTGTCAGAAAACAAACAGAAAAAGATGTGCTGAGTCACCTTCTCTGCTCCCCTAGTGATACCCATTAACACCTCCTGGTGCCCGCATCACTCACACATATCTCTGCTTTCTTTCTCATCACCTCTCAAGGTGTGGAAAGTCCTCCCAGAGGTAATCCATAAAGCCACTAACCTCTCATTCTTAAAATCCTGACTCAAGACCCATTTGCACTAAGATTCCTACAAGAAGCCACCAACTAACAGTCACTAAGTAGGAAGCCAGACCGAACTGTGTGCATTTAAAAAACAACTGTTCAGTTTTCTTGAACAAATTAACTATACAATAACTAAGCTACCTGCTTACATGATCTTACCATGGTAGGCTAGGATTTGCAAAGGAACCAAAGGGAATCAGACACGTACTTCGCACTGAAATTGGTTCATCTCTTCTGAAAATCCCAGCTGTTTCTTTCATGCTGT
>NW_005842369.1:964116-971134 GCF_000455745.1 Alligator sinensis | reverse complement strand
TTCCCTCCAACTGTTACATTAACCTGCTTTTTTCATGTCTTAAATTATACTGTAAGCTTCAAGGAGAATACGGTCCCTGCCAGGATGAGCTGGTACACTCACCATGAGCTGGCCCTATAGGAAAGCTTGGTTACATTTAGTCTGTGCCTGGACTCCTGCTGCAACAGGGTGTTAAGGAGAGTCAGGTGAGCCTCTTAGTAGAGGAACTATGCAGCAGGGTCACAAGATTAGGCTCAATTGAGTAATATTGGTGCCATCTCCAGCCTAAAAATACGTTGTCTGCTGCTAGTCTGAAACAGATCTGAGGTCCAGGAAGGATTTGTGAGGGATGAGCTTCTCTGAGGGCTCTACAACTGTTTGAGCCAGATGAAAGACCTGCAGAAAGGAGAAGCTTTCTAACTATTAATGAAGTAAGGAGAAGAGTGTGCAAACTTAGGGAAATGCCATATTGCACTGTACTGACATGGCATACAGAGCTTACATTGGACATCTGCAGTGTTAAGGTTCAGTACAAGCTGTAAGTTTGACCTTTCTCTCAATCTTTCTATGAGCAGTTTTCCAGGTGATGAGTCTTGCACCTTTACTTCTTCCAGAGGGAATCCCATTGTTTGCCCCACCCTTTAGAAAGGATTTCTAGGTGATAGCCCCCCTTCATGCCAACTGTGTTTACTCCACAGGTATATTTGTCCATCTGCACAGATTCTCTGAGATAGCTATGAGTAGTAAATGGATACAGGGACTTCTCCAAAATACAGTACTTCTTATTTACATCAATAGGAATGGGAAAGGATTAAAACAGCAAGCATGAGCGCTGCATGCCCCCTGGAGGGTGGGGGGCCATGGCAACTTCCCGCAGGTGGCAACAGCAGCAGTGTTGGTGGCAGGGGCATGGCAGTGTCGAGCAGGGAGCTCCCGCAGGCAGCTGCAGCAGTGTTGGCGGTGGGGGGGAGGGGGGGGTGGTTGGCAAGCACCCACAGATGCCACCAGGAATGTCATCGGTGGCCAGCGGCAATCGGGGACTGCCCGCAGACTCTGCTGACGGTGTTGGCGGTGAGGGGGAGTGGCGAGCAGTGACCACCCACAGGCGCTGCTGGCAGGATCAGCGGCGCTTTTTGCAGGAGGTGCACCGCCAAGCTCAGGGGGTGCACATGCACCTGCATACACGTCACCAATAACAGCAAGCAAGCCTGAACACTCTTTGTCTTAGGCAGATAACCTTGCTTTCTGCCATTCTTTGTCTTAAGTTTTAGGCAATTCTAACATCCCAGATGCATCAGTCTCTGGATATAGAGACTCGCTGCCTCCATCAGTCCCTTCTCATCTTCAGAATTTTGCCACCTCTCTCTTTGGGTTAGGAGTCACTCTGTAGATCAGAGCATGGGTGGAGTAAAATTTCAAAGGAATTGGCACCCCTATTGTAAGCATCTGTTACTGGTTATCTGAAGCCATTTACTGTAGTTTTACTTGAAACTCATCTAAGGTTGACTTAACCCCTAGTTATCCTTTAGCAAGCAGCACAATAGTCATCAGAAAAATAGGCGCACACATAATATTCAGAACAACAATACAAATCTATCCCCCATTCCTCACATGCAGCTTCTGATGGAAATATGCATTATGGACCCAGCCCTACTCCCATCCAAGTCAAAGAGGGTGCTGCCACTGAAGGACTGGGCTCTAGGTACTACTACCATCTTTTTGACAAATCAGTGAAGTGGTGACTGAATACAGCCAAGGAGTACTGCTATGCATGGCAACACTTCCTAAGTTATCACTCATTTTTTTCCAGTCTTTTTCCTTTGAAACGTAGGTACCTCGAGCAGGTCTGGCTACAAGATCAGAGCCTACTTTTGTAGCAACATATTTGCCTTGTATTTTTTTAGTACGAACTGCCCTCAATTAGTCATCGACCTGGTTTAGTAGCTGCACCTTTACTATTCAAGCAGTTAGTGAAGTGAGTATTTATAATGGTTCTACCTTTGTTCTAAAGCTGGCCTAGATCTAAACTCACAAGGGACTGTAACTAAATTTGACAAAAGCTGTAACTTCTAAATAAGAACTGCGTGTGAATCCTTTTGACAACCCAGGTTTGGGTTTCATCATTATGGACCCAGATCTCAGACCTGGTTCTTTCAGCATTTCAGAAACCTTTTGGACAAACCAAAGCAGGGCTTTGAGATGAATCTAAGATGACAGAAACCCATGGGTAGGTGTTTATGGTTGCAAACCTAAATCATAAGAAAATGCATTTTTTGCACAATTTTGAGTCAAAATTATATGTAGCTCCATGGTTTTAGCTGAATTTGCTGGAGAAGACCCAAAGTAAAACTTTAACAAGTAACTGGTCCAATAAGTAGGAGTATGTTAGTTTACTGTGGACATATCTACACATGCTATTAAGGCAACTGCATAAACTCTAGCTCAGTTCATGCAGGAGTTTATTGCTCCCAGGCATGCCATTTGCACATATGCCAAGGACTGCAGCACATTGAGCCAGGTTCTGACCCGGCTCAGTGTGCTGCAGATGGACTGGTTGGGGCACAAGGATGCTTCAGTGCAGGGCTAGCTGACAGACAGTCCCCCACATGAAAGCACCTTCATGCCCCAGCAGGCCCCTTCAGCATCTACACATCCATAGATTTCATAGACATTAGGGCTGGAAGGGACCTTGTAAGATCATCGAGTCCAGCACCTTTCCCAAGGGGCAGGAAGTCAGCTAAGGTTAAAGGATTCCAGCAAGATAAGCATCCAAGTGTTTCTTTAAAGTGTCCAGAGTAGGTGCTTGCACCACCTCTGGGGGGAGTCTGTTTCAGGCCTCTGGGGCTCGGACAGTAAAGAAGTTTTTCCTGATGTCTAGCTTAAAACGGTCTTGCAGGAGTTTGTGACTGTTAGACCTTGTCATCCCCTGGGATGCTCTGGTGAACAGGTGTTCCCCCAGATCCTGATGCACACCCCTTATGTACTTATAGGCTGCCACCAGGTCCCCCCTGAGCCTGCACTTCTTTAGGCTGAAGAGTCCCATAGCTCACAGTCTCTCTTCATAAGGCCTGTCCTCGTGCCCTCTGATCATGCATGTGGCTCTTCTGTGGACTTTTCAAGCTTCTCCAACTCCTTCCTAAATTGTGAAGCCCAGAATTGGATGCAGTACTCCAGTTGTGGCCTCACTAAGGCTGAGTACAGTGGGAGGATGATATCCTGGGTCTTGCTTGAGATGCATCAGCAGATGCAAGCCAGAGTTTTGTTCACTTTGCCGCTGCAGTATCGCATTGGTGTCTCATGTTCACCTTGTGGTCAATCATGACCCCCAAGTCTCTTTCGGTCATGGTGCTAGTGAGTGTAGTATTGCTGAGCCTATAAGTGTGATGCAGGGTTTTTTTCCTGAGGTGGAGCACCTTGCATTTCTCTGTATTGAATGCCATCAGGTTTCATCCGCCCACTTTGCAAGCCTATCAAGCTGGGCCTGGATCACCAGCCTATCCTCAAGTGTGGACACTCTTCCCCAAAGTTTGGTGGCATCAGCGAACTTAGCCAGTCTGCTTCTGCCACCAGTGTCCAGACCATTTCTGAAGACATTGAAGAGCACAGGTCTGAGAGCAGAGCCTTGGGGGACACCTCTAGTCACTGAGTGCCATGTTGATTCAGTTCCATCAACTACCACTCTCTGGGTCTGACCTCAGAGCCAGTTCCCCAGCCATCAGACTGTGGAGTAGTTGAGGCTGCAGTTGCCCAATTTTTCCATGAGCACATCATAGGACATCAGGTCAAAGGCTTTTTTAAAGTCCAAATATATAATATTAACCTCTTCCCTTTCATCCAGGTGATATGCCACTTGGTCATAGAAGGAAATGAGATTGGTCAGGCAAGACCTACCCGCAACAAACCCGTGCTGGCTATCCCTCAGAATGTTGCCTGCTGTTTGCCTGTCAAGAATGGTTTCTCTGATAATTTTTTCCAAAATCTTCCCAGGGATTGAGGTCAAACTGATTGGCCTATAGTTTCTTGGGTCCTCTTTCCTCCCTTTCCTGAAGATGGGCACCACATTTGCCCTCTTCCAATCTTTAGGTACTTCGCCCAAGCGCCACAAGGTCTCAAATATCCTTGCCAGTGGCTGCGCTATGATGTCTGCCAGTTCCTTTAGCACTCTTGGATGCAATCTATCTGGACCAACTGATTTGTGGGGGTCCAGCCTCTAAAGATGCTCCCTCACTAGATCCATGCCAATGGTGGGCATATATTCACCCTTACCCTGGTCATCCCGCATCATGTTAGGCAGGGTGTTCCCTTTGGACTGGTGAAAAACCGAGGCAAAGTAATCATTAAGCAGATTGGCTTTTTCCTGGGTGTCGGTAGTCAGCTGCCCCAGCTGGTTTAGCAGGGGTCCAATGTTGCCCTTGTTTTTCTTTCAAGTCCTCATATACCTAAAGAAGGACTTTTTATTGTCCTTGATTCATATAACCAGTTGGAGTTCAGCTGCAGCCTTGGCTTTCCTAGTTTATTCCCTGCAGGTGCAGACCAGGACAGAATACTCCTCTTCAGTGGTGTTTCCTGTCTTCCATCCTTTATAAGCCTCTCTTTTTAGACATAGGAGGTCCATAAGTTTCCTGTTGAGCCAATGGGGTTGTTAAGCCCTTTTACCACCTTTTCTACAGGTTGGGATGGACTCCCCTTATGCTTCTAGGATCACTTCCTTAAGGAGCAACCACTCATCATGAACTCCCCTCCCTGTGAAATCATGGCCTCTCAGGGCCTCAAGAACAAGCCTCCTGAGCTTATGAAAGTCCACTTTCCTAGAGTTATGGACTATTGCATTGCTGTCTGACTTGCCAGCTTTGCAATGGATAGTGAAAGTGATCAACTCATGGTCACTGTCGCCTAGCTTCCCTTCAGTTCTTAGGTAGCTGATTAGATCATCCCCTTTGGCTAGTACCAGGTCTAGGAATGCCTTACCTCTTGTTGGCCCATAAGCTTCTTGAAACAGGTAGAGCTCATCCACACGTGTAAGGAAGCTTTGAGACTAATCAGATTTAGCCAAGTACTCTTCCCATGAGATGTCTGGGTAGTTGAAGTCTCCCATGATAACCATGTACAGAGAGCGTGCAGCCTCAGCCAGTTACCTGGCAAATTCTTGGTTAAACTCTTGTTCCTGATTTGGAGGTCTGTACTAGACTTCTACCATTGTATCCCCTTCACTACGTTCCCCTCATATTCTAACCCAAAGGGTCTCCAGTCATCCTCCTTGGGTGCCAATCTCAGCTTGTAGGGACGTGTAGCTCTCCTTCACATAGAAAGCTACACCTCTGCCCTTTTTTTCAGCACCATCTCTCCTGTACAGGGTGTAGCCATTTATACTCATAGTCCAGTCATAAGAGGAGTCCCACTAGGTCTTCATTATCCCTATGAGATCGTAGTCATTTTTGTTTAGCAGAAGGACCAGTTCCTCCTGTTTATTCTCCAAACTCCTAGCATTAGTATACAGGCAAGTAAGTCCTACTTGCCTTAAGGTTACTTACGGTTACTGTGGCCCCTGGGGTTACTTGAGGTCACTGGGGCTCAGGGTAACTGAAGGTTAATTGGTGTTAATTGATCAGAGGAAAAAGCCGAAAGGCGGCAGGGCGGAGGAGCGATGCAGGGGGGAAGCCAGCACAGAGGTCGGGGCCAGAGCCAGAGCCAGAACAGAGAGATTGTGTGGGAGCCAAGAGGTGTGGGGAGAGGGAAGCTGGGCCGGGGAAGCCGAGAACTGGGTCAGGGGAAGCTGCGGGTGCCGGGGAGAGGCTACAGGTGAACTGGGGAGCCAGGAACCAGGTCAGGGAGCCAGGAACCAGGTCGGAGAGGTTGTGAAGCCAGAAAAGGCTGCAGGGGAACCAGGGAGCCAGGAGCCAGGTCAGGGGAAGCTGTGAGTTCTGGGAGCCAGGTCAGGGAGCCAGGGAAAAGCCTCAGGTGCCAGGGAGAGGCTACAGAGGTCAGGAAAGGCTTCAGGGGAACTGGGGAGCCAGGAGCCAGGTCAGGGAGCCTGGGAAAAGCCCCGGGTGCTAGGGAAAGGCTGCAGGGGAACCGGGGAGCTGGGAACCAGGTTGGGGAGCCGGGAACTGGATCGGAGAGGCTGCGCAGGCTGCAAAAGGCTGTGGGGGAACCAAGGAGCCAGGAACCGGGTTGGTTAGCTGGGAAAAAGCTGCAGATGCTAGGAGCTGGGTCAGGGAGCCAGGGAAAAGCCTTGGGTGCCATGGAGAGGTTGCAGGTGCCAGGAGAAGCTGCGGGGACCAGGAAGAGGCTGTGGATCCCAGGAGCTGGGTCGGGGAGCTGGGGAAAAGCATGGAAAAGCCAGTAGGCAGTGGGGGAGCTGGGAGCTGGGGGGGAGCTGGGAGGCAGGGGCAGAGGCAGTGGCTGGAGAAAGGCTGGGAAAGAAAGCGAGGAGTTGCTGGAGGTGGCAGCGGCTATGGGGAGAAGTGGACACGCCGGAGGGCAGGGAACAGCTGCAAGCAGACCTGGATAGGATGGACAAGTGGGCAGAAAACAACAGAATGCAGTTCAACAAGGAGAAATGCAAAGTGCTGCACCTAGGGAGGAAAAATGTCCAGCATACCTACTGCCTAGGAAATGACCTGCTGGGTGGCACGGAAGTGGAAAGGGATCTTGGAGTCCTAGTGGACTCCAAGATGAACATGAGTCGGCAGTGTGACGAAGCCATCAGAAAAGCTAATGGCACTTTATCGTGCATCAGCAGATGCATGACAAACAGAACCAAGGAGGTGATACTTCCCCTCTATCGGGCGCTAGTAAGACCGCAGTTGGACCGCAGCTGGTCAGGTGCAGTTTTGAGTGCCACACTTCAAGAGGGATGTGGATAACCTGGAGAGGGTCCAGAGAAGGGCCACTCGTATGGTTAAGGGCCTACAGACCAAGCCCTACGAGGAGAGACTAGAGAACCTGGACCTTTTCAGCCTCCGCAAGAGAAGGTTGAGAGGCGACCTTGTGGCTGCCTATAAATTCATCACGGGGGCACAGAAGGGAATTGGGGAGG
>NW_005842369.1:958321-964039 GCF_000455745.1 Alligator sinensis | reverse complement strand
ACTCTTTCCTGCCTATGCAGGGGGTGGGACTTGATGATCTATTGAGGTCCCTTCAGACCCTAACATCTATGAATCTATGAGGCAAACCAGGAGATCAGGACAGTATGGGAAGTGCTGGGGAGATCGGGGAGAAGGCAGAGACAGCAAGGCACCCTGGGGAAGCCAGGGACAGAGAAAGAGAGAGAGAGGGAAGACCGGGGAAGAAAACAGAGATGATGGGGCACAATGGGGAAGCTGGAGAACACAGAGGGAGGCAGGGAAGATCAGGGAGAGAAGGCAGGGAGAGAGAGGGAAGATCGTGAGGGAAGGCAGAGGTGGCGGAGAGACAGGGAAGATCTGGGAGAAGGCAGAGGTGGTGGGACGCAAACAAAAATGGAGAGAGAGTGAGAGAAAATCAAGGAGAGAGGTACAGAGAAACAGGGAAGACTGGGGAGAAGGTAGAGGCAGCAAGATGCAAGCAGGAACAGAGAGAGAGATCAGGGAGGGAATGTAGAGAGTGAGAGACGGGGACTTAGTTGGGAGCCTGTAGCAAGACAGAGACCAACTTGGGGTCAAAAACATCAGTTTTATTAGACGGGCAGTATACTCTACAGCTCACAAAGTTATTGGTTCCTACACACACACACACACAAGCACACACACACACACACAAAATGGTAGCAGGAGAGAAAAAGACTTGGTGGAGCAATTGAAGTCAAGATGTGTAGGGACAGAGTCCAGGTCCTTTGCTTGAGGAAGGAAGGTGGGTGATAGCTACCTATCCTGGGCTGTGGCATAGTGATCCTTGATGGCCAGTCGGGGTCTTCTCTATCAAGGTGTTGTCCAGAGAGGATTGCCATCAGGGCCTCTGGGTAGATAGGTGGTGTGGCGTAGTGCTGGTCCAGATGGAAAGGGTGTCCCAAAGAGATCATACTTTACCGCCCCTTTTATAGGGGTGGGCTACCTGTGTCTCCTATGGGAAGGACATGTCCAGGCAAGGACAGTCCTGCTCAGATGCATACATGCAGATCCAGGTGTCCTCATTGTCTGGTGGGACACAATGGTGGGGTTGCTGGTTTCTGTAGGGCCTTTCTCTTCCAAATGTTGGGTTCTGGTAGGTTCTTTATCTTTCAAATGCTGGGTTTTGTCTCTGTTCCTGGGTGAGGTCTGTGGTTCCTGGGTGAGACAATGCAAGGCAATGGTCCAGTCGTTGAGTTGATCATTCAGTAGAGGCCTGCTACCATTATACCTCAAGCACCCCCCATCATTCTCATTCATTCAAGAACCAATTTACCTGAGACTGGTTAGACATGAGTCACAGTTACAACATACTATACAATAGACTATACCCGGGCAGGAGACACAAGATGGAAGCTTGACATACAAAATGGAAACTTGACATTACTTGACATTACTTTACAGACACAGGTCTAAATCATATAAATGCAATATAAAACACTAAAAATCAATACAAACATAACAGAACATTATTGACAGTGTAAAAGGGGATTGCTACTATAAAGGAGTATAAGAACTTATCTTAGTTTACCTAGTACTACTTGTAATTACAGTAAAAGCTGCCTTAACTAGCACCTTACAAGCCAGCATGCTCTATTAACCAGCATGCCGACTTGTAAGATGGAAGTGAAACTGGAAGCTCCCACTGTGGCACTTCCAGTTTTGCCGAGCCCTCACCGCCCGGTGCATAGCAGGCTGTGCGGTGTCCGCCTCCCTGTACCTCAGGGCCCGCGGGAAGGTCGGGAATGCGGCAGGAAGGGCGGCAATGCGGCGCAGGGGGCGACAACGCCCCAGATGTGGCAGGAGAAGTGGCAGCCCGAACAGGCAAAGACACCTGTTCAGGCCTCTCAATTAACCAGCGTATTTGTTATCCAGCACCCCACATTCTTCATTGGTGCTGGATAACAAAGCTTTTGCTGTACTTATAAGGGATAAAGAGGGCAGAGAGAAAGTCAGAATTGGTTGGGAAAGGGGAGGGAATGTATTTTTAAATAATAAAAAAAGAAAAACTGGGGGTTTTGCTACACTAGTTTCCAATCTAAATTGCCCTTGTTGCAGTGTAAAACCATTACTACTTGTTCTGTTACCTGCAGCCACAGAGAATAGTCTACCACCATCCTCTCTCTAACCACCTTTTCCATATTTGAAGACTATTATAAAATTCCCCTTTAGTCTTCTTTTCTCTAGACCAAATAATCCAAGTTCTCCCAACTATAATAAACCTCAACATCCTGGACTTCATTATTCTCATTGATACATGTTCTAATGTGAGCCTTAAAACTGAGAGTATAAAGGATGTCAAACATGCCTTCAGAGTCGCAATACTGTATTACTGGCTTCCAATTTGTTATAATAAATGCTCTGAATTCCTTCAGTACAAAAGAGGTTGAAGTATCAAGAGTGACTGATTTTATTCTAGGATCCTTCCTGATTGTCATAGTTAATGAAATGTGACTTCTGAATTCAGCCCCTAGCTCATAAGGAAGATTAAAAAACAGGCAAGGGTCATGTGGAAAAATGTAATAGATTCTGAATGAAATTTCCTGATAACTAGCTTTTTTGCATCAAACAAAAGCTACCATTCCTAAAATGTTAATTTTATACCTCCACACCAACTCTTAAGTTCAGCATTGACCAGTTTGCTGTAGTTTAAATGGACTCTACATTCTGGAGATTTTGCTGGCTTGAACTTTATCTTGGTTCCTCTCACCTGAGGCACAGGAACAGTATTAACAAATCCAGCTCCCAAAATAAGTCTGTTTTCTCCTGGACCTTTCTTTCTGGGAAGGGGAACAACTAGGAGAGAGGAAAGAAGGGAAATGGGTCATTTTAAACATAAATAGGGCTTGTGTTTCTTTCTCCCTGCACTCTTTCAGAATAGCAGTCTGAACCACAGCTTGGTTTTCTAGTCTCTTCTTACCTCACCTCTCATTTTTAAAGATGGCCCTGAGCTGCAGTGTTGGACCTTGATTTCAATTGCCCCCAAATTTTGGAAGGTTTTTTTTTATATCTAGGGTGTTATCATTTGAATCCTTTTTACAAGACAGAAGCCCATGATTTACATTTTTCCAGAGTTTGGGGGAGCATGGATCCCTTTTTTCTGGTGCAGAAACATCTTTATTTATTTTGGGCCAAAGCCTGCTTCCTGTTGTGTCTCCTCTTCACAGCTCTGGCAGAAGAACAAGAAAAAAGCTGGCTTATAAGGGCAACTGAAGATTCCCTTTGCATAGGGGAATTTCTGGTGGCAGAAAGACATCAGAATCAGCACTACATCACCTACCTCCAGCCTCTCTGGGCTTGTCTACACATGACAGTTATTTCAGAATAAGGGAGACAGTGATTCTAAAGCAGGATAATTGTTCCAGAGCTGTTCCACATGTAGTGTTCATTGCAGGGGGCAGAAAGCAGGACGGTCAGCATGCCATACTCTGGGGGCACTCACCTTTTGTTTCTGACACTAAAACATTTTGAGATGCTTTGCATGCAAGATGATGTATGCAAAAGCAGGGCTAAAACATTTTAGAATATTTAATATTCAATAAATGGTTCTGACTTTGCAGAGGTCTACCTAGGTATGAGGTAAAATATTCCTTATTCATGTTTTCTCTTACCAGGATTCTCTTTGGCTGCTCTGTTTTGTGCCATAGATCAAACTGGTCCCTAGTCAACCTAGGGTGCTTACACAAGTTACATTTTTCATGCAATCAGGTCTCTGAAAGCACTCTACAGCCATGAGGTAACACACATGTGCAGCTGCAGAGCGCTTTTAGAATAGCTGATTATGTGAAAAATTAACCCTCATCAAAACAGGTATTAGATGAAGGCGCTCGAAAGCACAGCGCCTTAGGGAAATTGTGTTCCCTCACGGTTAATTTTTTGTGCAGAGGCAGGACTGTCAGCAGAGAAGGGAGAAGGAGCAGCGTGGAGCTGCCAGCTGGGCTTTCCCTGCCCAGAGCTGGAGGATGTGGTAAAACAGAGCCCTCTCACTTCATGGGCACCCTCCCCCACCAGTTCCCCAGCTGGGGTATTGGGAGGAGCCAGGTGAGACCTGCAAGGTGAGGCAGGGGGCCTCCCCTGCTGACTGCCCCAGAGCGATGGAGGAGCAGGGGGCAGGGCTAGGCAGAGAAGCAGTTTGGCAGCCTCCTCGAAGGCTGCTGGAGCATCCCTACCTGCTGACCAAGACCAGTGCAGGCAGGCCCAATTTTTTTCCCCACCCTGACCTAACAGGTGAATGTCTGTTGGGTCAGGGAGGTGTCTAACTCATGGCACTTTGTATAAATCACCATGAGTAGTAGCACAGCTCCTAAACATCTGTAGGCACCCCTAGAGATAAGAAAAGGAGATGGCTTAAGCAAAGGTGTAATGATGCAACTGGGTGCCCAGGGCAACTGCATGGGGGCAGCAGTGACTTCTGGCTGCCACTGTGCTGCTGATGTGACCGTTCAGTTGTGGTGGCAACTGCTTTTTCTGCTGCCACAAACTTGGTGCCTAGAGTGGCTGCCCTGATCATCCCGCCCTAGCCACTCCACTAGGCTTAAAGCCGTTTCTTCCCCAGGTCTTGCACTGAGTGTAGATCGGATAAGATGTGAGAACTGATCCGAGAAATGTTCTGGTTCCAGGCCCTGTCTTACGTAGGTCACCATGCCCAGGTCCAAGGTTCACCATTCTTGCTGCCATTCCTGAAAGGCACAGGGAACATAGAATTAATTCCTTCTGCCTTCAGAGACAAGAATAGTGTTGAATGGATTATGCATTGTTATGTAATGCTGTTAAATGAATCATGTGGATCTTACCAATTACATTAATAGTCTGTATGAGTCCTTTTTAAATAGAGTGCATATACAGAAATATTCGTGTTTAAATGCACTCATGCCATTCCCAGTACATTCAAAGAGGCAGATTTTCAGCCCAGAAACCTCTGACTTTCCTCTTTATAACACAATGGGAGCAACTCTGGTCCCACTGACACCAATAACTGTTCCCACTGACTTTAATTTAACTAAGATTTCACCCAAGGGCTATACATAGCCCACAACCACAAGATTTCATAGACATCCGGGCTGGAAGGGACCTCGGAAGACCATTGAGTCCAGCCCCCGGCCCAAAGGGCAGGAAGTCAGCTGGGGTCATAGGATCCCAGCAAGATAGCATCCAGTTTCATCTTGAAAGTGTTCAATGAAGGCGCTTGAACCACCTCTGGTGGCAGGCTGTTCCAGACCTTGGGGGCTCGGACAGTAAAGAAGTTCTTCCTTATGTCCAGCCTGAAACGATCTTGAAGTAGTTTGTGACCATTCGACCTCGTCATCCCTTGGGGCGCTCTGGTGAACAAACGTTCCCCCAGATGCTGGTGGTCACCCCTGATAAACTTGTAGGTGGCCATCAGATCACCCCTGAGCCTGCGCTTTTTCAGGCTAAAGAGCCCCAGGGCTCTCAGCCTGTCATCGTAGGGTCTGCTTCCCTGACCTCTGATCATGCGCGTGGCTCTTCTCTGGACTCTCTCAAGCTTCTCCACATCCTTTTTGAATTGTGGAGCCCAAAACTGGACACAGTACTCCAGCTGCGGCCTCACTAAGGCCGAGTACAGGGGGAGAATGACGTCCCGGGATTTGCTTGAGAAGCATCTATGGATGCAAGCCAGCGTTTTGGTCACTTTACTAGCCGCCGCATCGCATTGCAGGCTCATGTTCATCTTGTGGTCAATGATGACCCCCAAGTCTCTTT
>NW_005842369.1:940904-957370 GCF_000455745.1 Alligator sinensis | reverse complement strand
ACATATCTGAAAAAGGACTTCTTATTGTCCTTGATGCTCAAAGCTAGCTGGAGTTCAGTTGCAGCCTTGGCTTTCCTGGTCTGCTCCCTACAGGACCGGACCAGTGCAGAATAATCCTCCTTGGAGGTGACTCCCATCCTCCATCCTTTGTAGGCCTTTCTTTTTAGCCTCAGGAGATCTGCTAGGTCCCTGGAGAGCCAGGGGGGCTGCTGTGCCCTCTTGCTGCCTTTCCTCTGAGATGGAATAGACTTAGTTTGTGCATTGAGGATCGCTCCCTTGAGGAGCAACCACTCCTCTTGAACTCCCCTCTCCCTGTGGTCACGGTCCCTTAGGGCCTCACTGACAAGCCTCCTGAGCTTGTCAAAGTCGGCTTTCCTGAAGTCAAGGACTTGCGCGTTGCTGACCGACTTGCCAGCTTTTCGGCGGATGGTGAAGGTGATCAGCTCGTGGGCGCTGTCACCCAGCTTCCCATCGACCATTTAGCCAGTACCAGGTCGAGCAGCACTTTGCCTCTCGTTGGCCCATAGACTTCTTGAGTCAGGTAGAGGTCATCCACGCACGAGAGGAATCTCTGCGACCGCTCAGATTTTGCTGAGCGATCCTCCCACGAGATGTCTGGGTAATTGAAGTCACCCATGACAACCATGGTCCTGGAGCAAGCTGCCTCAGCCAGTTCCTGGGCAAACTCCTGGTCAAGCTCAGGACTTTGAGCTGTATTCAAAGAGCTGTACTCCAGTCTCCACTTCCTTCCCAGCCATCCAGCAATACCCAAACTCTTGGAATACATACACGCTGCAACCTCCTAATTCCCCTTACCTCCCACACCTTCTTAGGTCTCACAGCATTCTGACTTTGTAGCCAAAACAGACAAGCCAAACTGAAGTTGAATATTAGTCTTCCCTGTGTTGTAATTCAGGGGTTTTCAACCTTTTTTAACAAGTGTATCCCTTCTGGTGGCAGTGGCTGGATGCAGGGGGAGAGAGGGGGGGGTGTTGCTCACACATGGGGGGGGGGCAGGGCTTGCATGCGGTAGGGAGGGGCTTGCCCATGGTGGCTGCTGCCACCACCCTGCACCACCGCCATGCCCCGCTTTCCTACAGCCAGTCATACATGCCGGTCTGTGGGCTGCTGACAGGCCTCATGCCCGGCCAATCACATGCTGCCCATCAGCAACCCACAGAGCCGCCAGCTGGGCAGCGCCTTTGCTCCTGGGAGGCTGTAGCATGGGGTGTTCGCTGCGCGTGAGCCCCCCAGCACTACTCCATCCCTGCCCACCCATGTGTACCCCCATTACCTTTCCAAGTACCCTTAGGGGTACACATACCCCAGGTTGACAACCCCTTTCCCAGAGCTTTAAATATATAACCCTATGGCACAGACAACTGCAGTCTCAAATGAAATGCAGCCACCTCTGAGACAGAGCATGGCAACGATTTAACACTGAGTGTTTGCACTAGGCAGCAGGAACACACATAGCCCCGAAGCATACTGGCAGTTTCTTAATGGGAAGGACAACATGTTCTACAGACCATTCCTCCATTCTGCTTCTGTGTTGGGATTTGTTTCACCTAAATATACATGGAATATACAAAGGCCTTTTTTCCTCTTGGTGTCCTGTTAGAGTACTGGATGGTCCTTTCCTCCCACAATTATGCCCTTTCCTTTCAGTCCTGAGGTGTCGTCTTCCTGCTGCCAGCTATGTTTCCTTTCTTTCTGGTCTGGTCAAGGCAAAGTCAAAGATTTGCCTGAGCCAAGCAGCACATCAGCATGGTTAAAGAACACCAGTATTTATGGCAATATAACATCCAAACACCTTTAATTCCTGCGCCTGAATAACCAGGTAACTATTTACAGTGATTCAGCTGGGGAAGTGGTTCTCAACATTTTGAGACTTGAGGCAGCTCTCATCTAATTCCAGGCCCCTTTCATTCTCAAGGCACTTCTCCATAACTTTTGTGAATTGAGTGGCACCCAGTTTCAAAAATTAATTTATATATTACAGTGCTTACATCCTTACGCAGAGGCTGGACAGTTGGGGTGGGGACTTGCTGGGCAGTTGGGGTGGAGAATTGGGGTGGGGAATTGCCCAGGCAGGGGCAAGCCTGAGCTTGTTTTATCTACTTAGATGATCTGCTTATTTCCTCACACCTTGCGGCACCTTTCAAAGGATCTGGCAGCACCCAGGGTGCCCCAGTACCCTGATTGAGAATCATTGAGCTGGGGATTGCCATCAGCACATCTCCAGAGTAAGGCTTCCAACTCAGAGGTAACAGCTCTGCTACTACACACTACACTCTAGCCTCATGTAGGAAATATCTTATAAGATTGAGGCTTCTTGTGGTGGTAAAAAGCAGGGTATAAGAGACACAGACAGTAGCTTCTGCTTCTGCTTCTGCTTTGACTCACATACCCAGACCAATCAAGTAGAGTCTAGCCTATAGGGAACAGCATATCTGGAATGCAGAGAGAAGGAGATAGCCCAGACTATGGACTCACTGAGCAGCACTGGCAATCTGTAAGTTGCACAGAAGGAAAACGGTGGAGGATACAGCCACAGAGCCACATGATATACTGTTAATGATAATTACAACTGAGAATTCATAGCCCTAAATATGGATATGTGGTCTTGTCTTCATTAGATACTAAGTTCTACATGCAAAACCCCTATATTATAGGACTATATGAGCTTCTGAAAGTAAAGTTCACAGGGATGAATGGAAGGGACTTTTACACCTTTTTTGTATCTTTATGCCTCCTTCCTTCTCACCAGGACATCTGTTCATCTTTCTTCTTCAAGATGGGAGAAGCATTGCTTACTTGATATTAGCAATATATAGATTGAAATATTGATAATATCACTCCTCTTTTTAGGATATCAGTCATATCTTTCCTACATGGGGACATCAAATTCTCTCTTGAAGTCAGGCTGTTGAGGCACTCACTTTTATGTCCAGTACAATGCTAATAAAAGCCAGAAGAAAGAAACATGCCTTTTATTACCAGTAGGACAGTATTTCTTTACTTTGTCTTATATTCCTCTCAAAGTTAATGTTTATTGCATTTTAAACAAGTGGAAGTGACACCTGCTGGTGCAATTTGGAATTAAACCAAGGTTGTAGGTCCAGAATGAACTGTTTCTAGGATTCTGCAATATGTGAAAGGTAGAGGGTTGATTGAAAAACTGGCTGTCTTGTTACACATCTGAATGGTATTTATTCTAGATAAGTTTTGACAGAGCCTGCTCATGATATCCTAACTTGATTGATGTTGTGTAGTGGATGGATTGCATGAGGAAACAGAATATAAAACTACATTTGTCATTTAAATGTTTTGGGTTTCCCCATACATCCTCACAGGATTTGCTAGAACAGTCTAACTTTTCCTACATGGAAAGGGCAAGATCACTATCAAGAATTAGATGGAAAAATGTTTCTCTGTGTTCTCATCTTGTTTGTTTGTGCATGCAGTTACTCTCTGTGTACAATCTATTTTACTACAACTGCAGTATAGTCAGCTAGGGAGGACCCAGTCCCACCGAGGAATCCATCTATCCAGGTCCTTACATCCATATGGAGCCCATTGAATTCAGTTCCATATAGATGAAACATTTCACCTATGCCAATACAGACTGGTACCCCCAACATAGGATAAGACTGGGAATTAGGGACTCTTCATTTCCCCCTTACTCCAACCACAAGATAATTTCTGATCTCCAGAATAAAATCAACTAACTGAATGAAGTGAGGCTCTTTCCCCCTGTTCCTTTGTAGCAAGAAGCTTTGCACCCCTGGCTCTTCCTGAAAACCAGCAGGCAGTAGTGACACATAGGGGGTGCATGGGTGTGCACATGCATCCCCTTAAAGTGCCAGTGCACCCCCTGACAGACTGGACTCCCTGCTCAGGTGATGGGCGGGGGGGGGGCAGGCGGGAGCACCTGTGCCTCCCCTGTGAGCACTGGCTGGGGAGTGGAAGCATTGCGGCCATTAGCTGAGAGCACTGCAGCTACTTGCTGGCCAGCACAATCCCCCGTGGGGGGACCCTCCTAGTCAGCCTGATCAGTCATGGTGGCACCACCCCCACTCCAGTAGTTGGCTGGTCTCACGTGCCCCCCTGACTAAGGCAGCACCAGTCGCCCATGCCAGCATGCAGCCCTTCCACTCCGTTCCTGTTTTGCCTTACCTCATAAAACTGCAAGCTTTCTCTGTTCCCCGCAGAACCTTGCCTGCTGTTTCCTTGCAGTCACAGGATGCTTCAACATCCCCCAGTGCTACTCCTGAAGTTGAAGTAAGGACTGTCTGTGCTCACAGTTTGGGTACAGATATCCAGCACAACACAATACTACCATGCATAGATATTAAGCTAGGCCAGGTATTGGAGCAGTAAACCTGTGTTAGCCAGATGACCTGTCCAGATTAATTAGACTTGCTGAGAAACCGGGTACCTCTGCCTGGATGGAGCAGTGCACTTGCTTCCAGAAATAGAATGAGCTCAAGCATCTCTAGACAGTACTGCATTGTACCATTTAAGCATACTCTGACTGTCCCAACAAGAGGACTAGAAAAACAGCTTGTGAGCAAGTGAGCCCAGCCAGGGCTGGATTAACCCTTTAGTGGGCCCTAGGCAAACAAACTCATGGGCCTCTACTTTTTTTCACCAATAATTATAATGCTGTATGTAAAATAAGCACAACTGGACTCCTTCTTCACTTAGTGCCCTAGGTATGTGCCTAATTTGCCTGTGCATTAATCTGGCCCTGAGCCCAGCTGTCTTTTAGTGAAGGGAGGAGCAATCTTAAAAGCTAGATTAGTAGAACTAGATGCACTAAAGAGGTCTGTCTACACTAGAGTATTTACTGTGAATAACTGCAAATGAACTTGAGACAGTTGACATGCTTATAAAGGCTTGTCTGCACACTTCACAAACATTCATTCTGGAATAAAAACATTTTGGTTTACTCTAGGGTGAGCTACATAGTTGGGTCTTCAGTAGGAAAAGAGACAAATGCTTCTATGCAGGACTCCCAGCCTCCTCCTCTCCCTGGAGGTAGTCTGTCCCTGCCCCCTCCCCTCCCCATGTGTCTATCACTCTAGTTGCTAAGCAACCAACTCAGCCTGCATAAGGGACTTCAGGTAAGAGGGTATGGATTTAACCTTTCTATTATTCTAAGCACTGACCTCATGGTAAGTGGGCAGGGGCTTGAGCCATGTCACTCCTGTAAGTGCTGTTCAAATTGATTGGTTGTCATCAAACAACACCTGCCTTGATTGGACCTAGAAGATGAGATCATAAAGGTTATTTAAGAGTCCCTTCTTCCTGGAAGAGGGGGAGCCATATTGGGGAACATGGAGTAAGCACATGGCCTCTGGAGGTCTTCTAGGCTCCAGATAAACATGTGAGTAACTTACCCAAAACTTATCTAGAAATATAGCTTACTGTAATGCAGAAGTGTGTCAAAAAGCCTTGATTGGACCTAGAAGATGAGATCATAAAGGTTATTTAAGAGTCCCTTCTTCCTGGAAGAGGGGGAGCCATATTGGGGAACATGGAGTAAGCACATGGCCTCTGGAGGTCTTCTAGGCTCCAGATAAACATGTGAGTAACTTACCCAAAACTTATCTAGAAATATAGCTTACTGTAATGCAGAAGTGTGTCAAAAAGCGACTAAGCTGGTACTGTTTGCTCTGGGCTATTCTGTGATACTTCTCTAACCTATTTCCTTCCCCAAGCCTACCCTCTTTAACCAATAAAGTTCAAAGCTTGGTGGGCTTGCTGGGAGAGGGATTGGGGCATGCCTTATGCTCCCTATGCTCAACTCACTAAGGGAGGGTACTATCTATGCTTTAGGCTTAAGGAAGCACCCAAGTTCTTGCAGTGGGTCAAGCACCTTCAAGGTCTACAAGGCCTGTGTACCCCAGGGGGCACAGGGCCCAAATAAAGATCAGACCCCTGGGTGGTGGCAGCGGTTACCCCAGGTTTGTGGATGTGCTCCAGGAAGGGGGTCAGCCAGACATGAGATGCCCCAGGGGAGGCACTCCAAGCTTGGTAGGTAGTCAGCCACAGTGAGGTGGGTGGCTCAGTGCAGGAGCACCCCCTGCTGGCCCACCACACTTACCACATGATAAAGTCCTAAAGAAGAAAAGGAAAATGGTAGTTTTAACAAACACTGTGCAAAGAATTGATTATTTTTGTTTCACTGTCTAAAAAAAAACCAACAGTTTTTAATGTTTGTTTCATGTCAACCAGACCCACAAGGTTTTTGGTTTCCCCATCAAAATAAAAGATAAAAAATAAAATTAAAAAAGTAATTTTATCATGAAGAAAATGCCTTATTTACCAAAAAATCAAAAGGTTTCATTTCAACTTTGAGGCAAATTTACCTTTTCAATTAAAAGCAGGTCACTTTCAAATGAAATATTTAGAAATGAAAAAATGTTTCATTTTGAAAATGCTAAAACAAAGTTTCAGCTTTTTCAAATATTTTTACAACATGTTGCATTTTAAATAATTGAAACATTCACAACTTAGTAGAAGCATCACATGCAAATCAAAGGAAGTGATTCTCCCGCTATATTTGACACTGGTGAGGCCTCACAGAGTACTGTATCCATTTTTCAGCATCCCACTTAAAAAAAGATGTGAACTACTTTTAACTCATTTTAAAGTTAACTAATTTTTAAATGATCAGAAAAAAATCTCCTCTGCTTGGCTATTTTAAAGGGAAAGGAATTTAAGTGTTGTATCCACTACCTTGAAAGCAAATTAATATTTTAGTGATGAATAGAAGGATGATTTTTATCTTCCAGGGTTCTGTATGGAGCTTTGTGTTTAATGACAAATTTTGTGCTGACATAACAAAAACCAAAAGTAGCCTATGATTTCTGTATGTTATGTTCTCCTGCCCCAGCTTCAGATGGTTGGATATCCTTAACTATAGCAGGGAAAACTTAAAACCCTGGATTTTTATTTTTTTATTTGGGGGGGGGAGCGGGGGGAAGAGAACTGTTTTGTAAAGAGAGCACTGTTTTTTACCTGTATCTGTGCAAGTCATAAAAGTCACATGATAATGCATGACGATTGCTATTTACTATAATAACCAAAGCTCTGCTATGTACTTCATGAAAAAACACATGGAAGATTGATAGCTACTCCAAAAAGCTTAGGGTCTGAGGTCTGGTTTCCCCTAGAAAGGATTTACTGGCATAGCTATTTTATTTCACAGTGTGGAAAATTACACCCCTAAATAGCACAACTATATTGGCAAAATCCCTACTGTAGATAATTATGTAGGCAAAAATGTCATTTTACAGTAGTATAGCTTATATCTTTTGATGAACTGGAATAAAGTACATTGGCAGAAGAGCTCTTTTGCCAATATAAGTGGTGGCCAGACAGGAGGGATTGCAAGGGAATCTCTGCTGACATACTTGTACTATGTGCATGCCATGTAGTGCATACAAGGCCTAAGGTGAACCTGATAGACTTGTGAGAAAGGAGTGATGGGGGAAGAAAATGAGTCTTGTTACTGCAATCATTTTGTTGATTATTTTCAGGTATAACCACAGTCAAGGTGTCTGACCAAAAGTCAGTTTATGGGCACAGACATCATCAGGACACACTGGATCTGTCAATAGCAAACATTCTTGGCAGATTTATTTCTATGTTGTCATTATAACTATTTTAATTTCTCAGAGCAGTGGAGCTCTGTGGTATCACTTAGGGCCCAACTGAGATATATGTCTCTGCAATCTCCATTTTTCCTAGCGGGGTCAATTGGGACAGAATCAGGTCCTTAGCGCTGCCAACTCTTTTAGTTACGGCCCATTTATCTCTAAAATGCCATGGTACTGTACAAATAAATATATATCTTTCTTGTGCCACATACATTAATCTAGCATGTTTCAAAGATGGAGCAATCAGACTATGTATACCTATCTTTACTTGCAAGCAACACTTTTACTCCACAACACAGAAGAAAGGTTTAGTTATACCAATATATACCATATTAATAATGTAACCATAATAATTCACTTGAAAACATTGTTAAATCAGAACCAAGTAAATTATAGAAGGTCCCAAGGAAACAAATTCCCTTCATATTTCTAATGATTTTTAAGTATAGTAACTCAGTAGCTTGGACCTTTCAGCAGTTAGGCCCTCATCTACTATAGATCAAAGTCGGTGGGACTTACATATTTACTATAAGTTATGCACTTGTAGCTTTAGTGCTTAATAAGTGGTTTTCTCAGTCATGGCTTCATTGAGTAGACTGGGACCTTTCCACCCCAAGAAATCCCATTACAATCAAAGCTATTGGGGTGAAGGCATGTGCAGTTTCTGCAGGCAGTAATACACCAGGGAATGATGTGGCTAGCAGCACTTCCGGTCACCTTTGACTCTATAACCCAAATAATCTGGCAGTCATTTGTAGTTGAGTCAGCTAGGGGAAACTCCAGCATGAGTCTGAAGTGAGGCTCAAACTCACAACTTTGCAACTGTAATAAGACACCTTAACAGCTCTGTCACTGTACCAAAAGCAACTGTATGGGACTGTGGTTTACCCTGCTCACTGATAAGTCTTTTTTAGAGTTCACTTGGTAGACTGACTAATGGTAAAATATGAGCTTCTTAGGTCCAAATCAGTCTCCAGTGAAAAAACTGACCGAAGTCACTGAAACATGAGGGGAGGCAATTGTACTGAAGGACAGAAGTGATGGGGGAGATATGGAGCCATAGAATCTACAGCAACCCTGGAGAGATTCAGCTGTAACAAATGTAAAGCTCTGTACCCTGGTGAGATATGCTCAACACAAATATATAAAAAGAGGTGAGAAAAGGAGGTCCAGGAACATACTCCCATGCATGGTAATAAGGGTGGATTTATTTTCATTATGTACTCTCTTCCCAATCATATTTGCCATGTAACCAAAAAACATCTGAAAAGTAGACCTGGGGAGTGGGAAGGGTGATGTCCACAGGTGAAAAAATGTCCTGTAATAGATGTTTGAGGGCCACTGGCCAAGCTGTGTACTAATGGCACAAGTTAATAGAATAATGTATGGGCTAAGACTGTAAACAAAGCATTGCCTGAACACATTTAAAAATGAAAAACTTGCTGTTTACTTGAAACACTGTATACACAGAGGTTTTGTCTCCTTTGTACAATCTGTAATGCCAGCAAAGCACTATTAGGAATTAGAGCCTAACAAATTGCATTATTGGGTTTCTCATTATTACTGCAAGTGCTTTCACATCTCTGAGAAACAATTACAATTCATTACATCAATAATAATTTGATATACTTTGGGAATTAAGGTTCAACTGATTATTCTAAGAAGTTATTGACACCACTTACTGGTGTGAAGGTGGAGAACAATGTCATTAACTTGCAGTTGTTTAGAATAAATTATGAATGTCCCAACAGACTTTAAGCCTCCTAACATGGGTAGCAAAAACTAGTGGCTGTTGATTTCCATCAAAAAAATTGCACAAGTGAAGAAAGGATGTCAACCAACAAGCACGGGTAGCTATGACATGAACCATACATTTTCTAGTAACACAGATTAACCTTTTACTAAATGATGAATGGGAAATTAAATTCCTTTTGGATCACTTGAACTTGTGAAAGTTTTCTTATGCCTTAACCATACTAGATAGATGGCTCCGAAATTCCAATTCGAGTAATTTTGACCTTAATAGAGTCCCTCAAGATGAAAACAACAAAACAAAAAAAACGGTCTGCTCACTGAGACCTTGGCTGAGTGAAGACTGCTGAAAAGTGCCCAGGTAATTTTCTTCCACCTATTTTTTCTAATGGAAAATGTATGCATTGAGGCAGGCAGATGGAAAATCTCACTCTCCAGAAAAGTGTTAGTAGGATAATCTGAGGAATGGATGGCCTATCGTACAAGAGAAGACTCAAGGAGCTTGGCTTGTTTTTAAATGAAGACTGAGAAAGAGAATAATTGTCTATAAACAAGTATGGAGGTAAACACCAGGGAGGAAGAAGAACTGTTTGCTAAGAGACTATGTTGGCACAAAAATAAATGGGCATAAACTGTCTGTGAATAAATCTAGAGAAAGGTTTCTAACCATCAGAGCAGTGAGGTTCTGGAATCAGCCCCCAGAATGAGCTGCAGTGGAAGCAAGAGATGTAACCAACTGACCATGATCAGCTTCTGAAAGGGATGATATAACATGGTTGCCTGCAATACCAGGCAACTGGACTTAATGATCAAGCAGGCTCCAGTCTATTATTCCTGTATGTATCATTGACCATCTTAGAGCTGCTAAATCCAGGACCTTGCACTAGATCCATTCCTTTTTTTCCTTTGAAGGAAAAGACCTGGATAGGCTTTCAAACATCCACTCTCAAAAAGCTAATGTTTGGTATTGTGCTGCTTCTGCCGCTGTGTCTTGCCAATCTATCCATAGTGTTACCAGATAGCTTGACCTTACCTTCTCATCATATTTGATCTGGACTTAGCCTGGCAGTAAGTGGAGACTTCTTCAATTTAATTCGCTCTCTTACATATGTATTATATAGATGGACTTAACTCAAAACCCAAATCCATACACTCCAGTCACAAATGGTGCACACACACATGCACAGCTACAGAGTATTTTAAAAGTGGCCAATCACACAACAAATTAACCCTCATCAAATGAGGGATCAGATGAAGGCATTCCACTTTGGAATGCCATACAGAACTTCTGTTCCCTAGGGTGAATCTTTCTTGTGATCGGGGCTGGACTGATGCAGCCTAGCTCAGCTCCGCCCCTGGTGCTGTCTGCAGGAAGAGAGGGAGGAGAGGGGAAGGGGAAGGGGAATGAGCTGCAGGCTGGGGTTTGCCCAATCTGAGCTGGAGTGGGAGTGGGTAGATTGGAACCCCGTGCTTTGCACCTCCCCTTCCCCTCCAGCTCAAGTCAGGCAAACCCCAACCCGCAAATCGCTCTCCCTCCCTTCTCCCCCCCTCCATTCCTGCAGACAGCACCAGAGCTGGAGGGGGGACGAGGCTAGGGGAGAAAGGCTTCAGACAAGTTCCTTTGTCTCAATTTACTCAGAAGTGGAGCTTGATTTCCCAGATATCCCTCCCCCCAACCCCTTGACCCAACAGGCAAACTTCCATTGAGTCAGGTGGGGCCACTCTAACTCATGGCACTTTCCATAAAGTGTCATGAGTTAGAGCAGGGGACTGCATGTCTGTCAGCACCCATAGGCTACAAACAGATGTTGCATTTGTCCCAGATGAGACTATTTAATCCTGGGACAAAGGGCAGATGTTCAGACGTCCATGTCCATTGTCCTAAGATGAACCCTAAAAAGTTTCATGGGATAAGAAGTGCTAACAGTTTATCCCAGAACATTACTAATTGTATCTCAATAATTGTCCTAGGACTGCATTATTGAATCAATAACAGAAGAGTGGCACTGCATTCAGCTGCTCACTGAACCCTGGTTAGAAGGGTGATGTGTTTACATGCCAATACCAGGACTTTTCTGTCCCAGGACAAATATGAGTACAGCTTGTCCAGGGATAAATACAATATCTGTTCCCAGCTTATGAAACTTTGCATTCTGAACTGAGAGTCAATCTACATGATAAGGGCTTTACCCCACAAGATGCAGTCTATACCAGCAGCAGGAGATCTTTTGCCAATACACCTAAACCACCTTTCTGCAAGGCATCACTCTGCTAGCAATAGGACTCTTGCTAGTGGAATTTGCATCTACATGTTGGGTGAGGGGGATTGAAAATATAGCTATGTTGGCTCCACCCCCCCTCAACTCCCAATCTTACCCATCAAAATTGTGCTCACAAAACTTAGAAGCATGGAGTAGTCTGAATGGCTTCAGCCTAGTTCCACTTTTCCTTCTATTTGCCTTCATTGGGCACTACTGTTCTCATATCTGGCATCAGGAAGTTACTTCCTTTAACTTGCAAGAGCCCCAGTCAAACCATTCTAGCTTCTGGGAAACCCAGGATTCCTATAGTGAAGCATGTACTTTAAAGCAGTAATTCTTAAACAGAATACCACAGGAGTCACCAGTGTGCAAGACCCAGAAGGGGTCACCTTTGCTCCCTCAGTTACAGACCAGAAGCAGGGAGAGGGCAGATGGTAGAAACAGCAGTGCACAGTGGCATGAGGTCCTGCCCCCACCACCCTCATCTGCCACCAGTTTTAAGGCATGCCTCCATAATTTGTTCTGGAATTAGATTCCAGTTTGGTAATTCTTAACCAGGGTTCTACAAAAGTCAGAAAAGTTAGAGTGGTACCTTGAGGCTAGAAAAGTTGAGAACCACCTGTTATAAAGAATAGTGTGCCTCTCAGTAATAGCAGTACTAAATCAAGAGAGGAGTGCCAGATGAGAGTATCAGATGGATATTTTCTCCTCTGGACAGAAAAAAAGTTATCCCTTATTGCCATTTATGAAAAGTATATGTTTCACCTGGAGACAGGGTGGCCTTTTAAGGGAAAATGAGACAGAAGTCAGAAGCTCCTGAGTTCTATTTCAAGCTCTGGCACTGGCTTGTTCCGTGGCCTTTAGAAAATCACTGGACATCTACTTCAATTTTCCCATCTCTAACATGGACATATTGATAGTACGTACTAAATACCTACTTCATAAAGATGTTGTAAGAATTAAGTACTGTTTGTCCAGTGATGCTTTGAATATGTCAGTCAATCCTAATCAGGTTATCAGTTATACCTCAGCAGTAAACTGAATCAAGCACAGATGCTAGTGCGGTGTTGCATATCTTTACAAAAAATTGAAATATAAATCTTATCTCGTGCCCCCATGTTGTTTATCTATCATTTGTTGGTTCACAAACTCAGGTACTTAGTAATACAAACCACATTTCTATCCTACTTTGTTTTATTTTTGAAAAGTATTCTTTACAGAAAAGTGGAGAGCCATAATTGAATCTTAATACAAAAAAATCAGTTAAGTTAGTCTCCTGAGATCATCTATAGCAAAATGTAATAAGTTTCTCAATATGTGACCTAATTATAACTGCCCTTTTAAGTTTTCTTTCCCATAAGAGCTGAATGTCTATGGTTAAAAATAAAATTTGAAACTGTTCCAAGTTCCATTGCAACTTTTTTAGAATCACTGAAAGTTGATACTTATTTTTAATTTGTTTAAATTTTCTCCCTAACTTATAAAACCATGATTTTATTCTATCATGCATCTCTTAGAAATGTTACAGGCAGATTAACTAAAAGAACTGAAGAAAATTAAATAACATTATTTCTTTTGTTTTCCCAGGAATATGCAATAACTATCATAAGAGATGATACAGAAGTCATCAGTGAGGAAAGATGTCCCGTCTCTCAGAAGAATCCGGGCATAAAGGCAATGCAATTTTCAGACATGCTCCTAAGGGCCAGCATGAGCAGGTAAATAGGTGTATCTGGACATTATACTCAGTATAAGGTCCTGTCTCTGGGCATAACTCACTCACCCACCACCATGGAAATCTCTCAGAACCTTATCTGGATGTCATGTAAGTAGTACTAGCAATCTGCAATGTACAGGCCACATAAGCTCCATTTTCTTGGTTCAGCCGTCTAGGAAATGGAGGGAAGTTGCAATTTCATTTCATATCTGAACGCTGAATTCATTTTATAATTGCCCAGCTGTTCTGCTCAGAGCATCTTAAAGACTTAAATGTCACAGAATACAAAGGGGACTCACTAGGAAAAGTAGATCAGTACAAGACTCAAAATGGTTTCAAAGAAATGCCCTGGCTGTCTTTACAGATTCACAGATTCACAGCCTTGGCTTGATGAAGGAATTTCACCACTTTGTAACCCAAATGCAAGGCTTCAGCAGTGTTAAAATATGCTCAAAATGCTAAAGTTTCTACTGAATAGGGCAAAGATGTGCTTTTAATATGAAATACAGATCTAGAGTGGATATCAAGGTGAAATGCTTTGATTTTGCCAATTCAAAAGCATTGTGGAACTACATTAGCCCACTGTAGGGTTAACATGGAATTGAACTAGAGCAGTGACAGCAAAATCAGCCTAGCAGATTTTGACAAAGGGCTGATCTTTCTCCCTGGTGGAGGACTCTGCTGCTCTATCCAAGAGTTCAAAGTCTAGGAGGAAAACTGAAAAAAAACATGAGTTTATAATACTGACAGTTCCATGTGTTCAGAAATCATGAGTCAAGCCCCACAAAATCATGAGACTCACTTAAAAACAGATTTTTTTAAAAACAAAATAATGTATTTTGGGATCTTTATTAACTTTCTGGTTTCCAGTCTGCTACAGTTCACACAGAATCATAGAAAGTTAGGGATGGAAGGGATCTCAGGAGGCCATCTAGTCCAACACCCTGCTCAAAGCAGGACCACCCCCAGCTAGTTCATCCCAACCAAAGCTTTGCCTAGCCAGGTCTTAAAACCTTCCAAAGATGGAGATTCTACCACCTCTCTGGGTAACCTGTTCCAGTGTTTTACTGATCAAAGAGGCCTTCTACTGAGAAAATTCTTCCTAATATCTAACCTAAACTACCCTTGCTGTAACTTGAGATCATTGCTCCTTGTTCTATCATCTGCCACCACTGAAAACAGTCTAGCTCCATCCTCTTTGGGACCACCCTTCAGGTAGTTGAAGGCTGCTATTAAGTCTCCTCTCAGTCTCCTCTTCTCTAGACTGAAGAAGTCCAGTTCCCTCAGTCTTTCCTCATAAGTCATGTTCCTCACCCCACTCACCATTTTTGTCATCCTCCACTGTATTCTCTCCAATTTGTCCTCATCCTTTCAGTAGTGGGAGGCCCAAAACTGAACACAGTACTGCAGACGTGGCCTCACCAGTGCTGAATAGAGGGGAATAATCACTTCCCTTGACCTGCTGGCAACATTTCTAATGATGCAGGCCAAGATTTTCTCCACCATGGTGTGTATTAGACTGCTCTCAACTGCCCTCGCCTCTATCTACAGACTCTGTCATCTTATCATAGCAGGAAATCAGGTTGGTCAGGCATGGCTTGCTCTTGCTGAATCCATATAGGCTGTTCCTGATCACTTTGTTCTCCTTATGTGCTTCATCATAGACTCCTTGAGGACCTGCCCAGTGAGGTCAGGATGATCTTTTTAGAAATCAGGATGATTGTAATTCCTGAGGTCCTCCTCCTTCCTTTTCTTAAAAGGAACTATATTTGCCTTTTTCCAATCATCCAGGATTTCACCCAACCTTCATGAGTTCTCAAAGAGGACAACCAGTGACTCTGAAATTACCTCATCCAATTCCTTCAGTACCTTAGGCTGTGTCCAGATGAGCGCGGCCATGCAGTATGTGGCATGGCAGACACATCTGTGGCGCCACATACTGCACATTCAGTTGTTCTCTGCGCTACAAGGTAGTAGCGTGGAGGGGTTTTTTTGACCCCTGGATTTATGCACAAAAAAATCTGGACTTGTGGACACATCCTTCTCTATGAAATAGAAATCCATGGGTTGGGTGGAGCAGATGAGGTATGGAGAATCTCAGTCTTCATCTGGGGAATATATGTAATATATTCTGTATTCTTCAATTGATAAGGATTCTGCTTTGAAGTGAGGCTTTTATCTGTCTGTAGTGAATATCAAGGTTAAAATTAAAAGTCAAATGCCTCTTAAAAAAAAGAGTTGGGGATCATTGCAAGGGTTCCAGGTGACATTTCTTCTTTCCATAAAACATTTTCTAATATCCAAGTTTATGTGCATGTGTGTGAGTACGTGCACGTTTGCTACTACTGCTTGTCATGTTAGTATGTCACTACCTGACCACTTCCAATGCATGATTTCTTAATAGGCTTTGGAATACCCTGAATAGGAACTGTGCTTTTTAAAAACTAATTTAAATCTATTTTGGAATAAAATGTCTCCAGTTTTACCAATACAAGGGATGTAGTATTGGAAGCACATTATGATATTACCTCTAAGTGCAGTGCAAACCAAACTAATATTTTAGAAATAGCTGACTTCATCAAAAACAATTACAGTACCTCATCCCCAACCCCTACTTCTCACCTGTAGCAGGGGTTTTGTGTTCAAAATTTGCCTTGTGACTGTGATGGTTGAAGGGCTGAGTAAACCATTATTAGGAGTGTATGGATAAATGCAGAGGACTGGGCTTGATGGCCCAAGAGATTTCTTCTTCTGCATTCTGTATGTGATCTTCATCCTGCAGCTCTAATCAGCATCCATTCATTTAGCTGTTGTGTTTTCAGGGCATAATATTTGTCTGTTGTTCCACAGATCTTTGTTTTTATGTATCCTGCCTTGCTGTCATCTCTCATTTTTCACTGACCTTTTCATAGCCCATATGTACTCGTGCCACAGTTTCTCCAGTAGTCTTTATAAACAGACCCAGAGATGACCCAAGCAGGGTGCAGGGCCCGGAGTAAATCAGCCTGTGTGGGGCCCTGCCCCCAGATGCAAGGAAGCCAGCGGCGGGTGCGGCGGGGGGGGGGG
>NW_005842369.1:931159-940843 GCF_000455745.1 Alligator sinensis | reverse complement strand
AAAACCGCCTGGGGGGGGCCCGCCCCCCCAGATGAAAGGAAGCCAGCGGCGGTTGCGGCGGTGTGGGGTGCCAAGCGGCCAGCCGGCCGTGAAGCCGGCAGCAGCACGGAGTCACCATGGATGCTCTGCCGGGCTCTGCAGGCCCCCACAAAGCACGGGGCCTGGGGCAATCACCCTCCCCCGAAGGCCCTGAACAGACCTTACAAATCCATCCATCAGGTGTACTATGTTATCTCCACATCATTGCCATGATGTTTGCTGGCTGATTGCAAATGTTTCCATGCTACATAATATATTTTGAGATTTAAAGCACCATTTTGATGAGGAAACCACAGCTAGAATGCTGGTGAGGAAACCACCAGCCAAAATATCAACAAGTGAATTAGGTAAGAACACCAGCTGGCTGACTAGCTCAAATCAGCTGACATATATTGGATCAGTCCGTCTTGATAGGAAACTGCTCATTCCTTGATAGGCTTTTGCACAGATGGCCTGCTATGGGTGTCCTGTGTTGGCTTCTACTTTCTAAAGAGCTCTATTTCTGTAGCTGAAAAATATATCACACTACTCCACCAGGTATTTTCTACCAAAATGGTGTCATTATCATTTCTCCTAACATTCTGTGAAATGACCGGCTCAGTCAAGTGAAGTGCAATTGATTTATATGGCCACATACAGCCCAACTGCTTTTCAAGGGGGCAGATGTCTTTTGTCTGGAACAGTTCTTAGTCCCTTGTACCAAACCCAAATGAGTCAGCTTTATACAAAGATTTCTTCAGGAGTTAAAGAAGTAATAATCCTCTCCCAGGGCAGAACTGCTTCCCAGGAGTTATCACTGCCCTTGGTAGAGGAAATTGTTTCACCTGTGCTTCCCCACCCAGCAAGGGGATTTTGGCTAGTAGAGCTCTGTAATCACAGACCGATTAGTCACACTCCAGTCCTACCCCACCTCATTCATACACATCCCTGTTCTCATACACAAATAGAGCAATTCATGGAGCACTGGTGTTATCACTGGAAATACAGAGTTTTCCCACATCACCTCCTTGTAGTTTGTCATCCCTGGTTAGAAGAATTGTGGTCCACTGCTTCTAAGATCTTGTTAGGCTACTGAAGGGAGTCAGGATTGGATCTTTCGTCTTAATTTATGTGAGCATTAAAATGCAAAAGTTAAACTAAATCTTATCCTCTCACTTTCCTTTGGATAAAAGCTCCTACTCAAAGCAGACATGCCTGTAATATATTATCCTGTATAATATATTGTTTGCAGTGGTTCTGATTTCCACACCCCCTAGTTGCTGAGAGCCCTATCCTTAGGCGATTGCTCATGAGCTCTTTACAACTCAGCTTTAGCTTACAGAACAGATTTATCCACCGACAAATAATTCTACTGTTTTTTGCAGTAACCTTTTTGTCGCATATGGATTTATTCAATAAATGCTTTAAATAGCAACATTTCTATGTTTTGTTTGTCAAGGGTTGCCAGGTTTTTACAAATGAAAGTTGGCATAGACACTAGATTACCTGTCAGCCCTCAGAAGCATGTTACCTTCTAGTCCTGGCTGAGGTTGTGAACAGACAAGTGACAAAGGAAAGTTAAAGCTTTGACGGTCTGTAAATACACAGGCAATATACTGGTAGAAAATGTCAGGCTTCCAGCAACTTCTGGACCTCAGCAGTGTATTTAACGAATGCAGCCAAATGCAGGATGGAATTAGATCCTAAAAAGAAAATGTGTACTGTATTTTAATTTGCAATTTCAAGGAAAAGGATCTATGTAAAGGTCAGTATTGCAACTAGGAGACCTGAGTTCAAAGTTGTACTTGGAACATAAGTTCCAGCACTGGGAGGCACATGAAGTGATATAAGCCCTCAGTGAGAGCAAGCCATACAGCAACCAAAAAGCCCTACTGGCATTTGGCCAGAAAATATGCTGGATAACAGCTGACAAGACAGGAAAAAGACTTTGACATAAACATGCAGAGAGAGCTTGATAAATAACATCACAGATCAGGATGTATAAAATGTTCACATCCTGGGTCAGAATGAAAGAGGTGAGAGTTAAACTAAGGCTAATGTTTCTCCCCCACCTCTCATTTAGAAAGTGGAAAATCTTCTTCACATTGGTTTGTTTCTCTCAATGTGTAGGCTTTCCTACATATTAATTTCTACATATTTATTTATACTTAAAGCAATGAGGGTTGTTATAAAAGAAAGTGAGTCATTTTCCTCCCATTTTTTACAATCTGGATCCATTAATTTTCCTCAGGCCTTCAGCAGTTATTGCTGTCTCTGGGCCAAATTCTTCTCAGCTGTGGTGGTGCAGCCTTATAATGAAGTCTCTGCTCCAGCATAAACAAAAGGAAAATGCTTCACGTTGTCTAACGTTCTGTAAGCATAAAATATAAAATGTGAAATGCCTTTTGACAGACAAGGTTCCTTGGGGAAATGCCTTTTGATGCACTTTTGTTGCCCATTCAAAGTAACATTAAATTCATTTTGATATTAGGAAAAATATTTCTACTCTTCTACTTGTCAGGCTCTCCATATTCATCATGATCCCTCCAGGACTTATTAGCTGAATTCTCTCTGTACTTTGTTGTCTCTTTCTGGGTTTCTCTGACTTCTGGGCTGCACTTGTGTACACTATGGACACAAATCAGGAGAGGCAAAGAACCAAATAAAAAGGTTCCTTCAGGAAATAAAATGTTTGATTATACAAAGAAAGCTCACAGTTTAGATTGTTCATTCCTGTTTCCCAGAGGATTCCTTGAACATCTTTGTTCTTGGGCTTTTTTAAAAAGAATTTCCTTTTGAGGCAAAATCATTTTGCTGGTGTGCTACAGGCTGCAATATGGTCACAGTTACCTGACTTTGTATTATCAGTTGTCACATCTTAGACTTTCCCATTTCCTGCCTGTGAAACACAGATTCAAGGTGACCTAGTTTGTAGCATTCCCCATGGTTTTGTGATTAGGCTCTAGGACACTCAAAAGGTCCTGTTTATTGAATGCAGATCAGCTTTGTGCAAACAGGACAGCAAGGTTTCCTCAAGCTGCAGACAAATATTCTTTATTTGTCAGCTGGTGAACTAAGTCTGATGAAGAGAGCTGCATGACACAACATGATTATTTACAAATAGACTTGGTGGCCTTTCACCTTTGTCAGTGACTGCAAATTAGTGTCATCTGATGATGGCTGATTAGTAGCCTGAGGAAAATGAGTTGGTGGATTTGGTTTTGTTCCTAGAGGACAAGTTTCCATATCACAAAACCACTCTAATTGGCACTATTGTTACTCATATTTCTTGAGAGGTCAAGAAACAAAAGACAAGGAGGCTGAAAGCCCCTTGCTCAGAAATGTGCTATCTGTTCTATAGATAAAGACAAGGCTTTCTAATCAGGGCTTCTAATCCAGCATCTTTCCTAACTATTAGGTTAATTAAAAATGGCTAACACACTAAATATTTAAAACATAAATGGAACATATGATATTTTAAAATTTAGAAAGCACTATGAGTGATCAGCATCAATGAAAAACAAAGCTCATAAACATTTTATATTTCTATTATATCCATAACTATCATGCATATGATATTATTTGTGTGCACATGTGCATATTTTGTATGTATCTAGTATTTTGCTGTTATTAGAAAAATAAAGTGATAAAATAGTAAAAGTAATTATTTGCTCATTTTGCCCATTATATTTTATGCTAGAAACAACTGGCATTACCTCCAGTTTGCTGTCTTCCCATCTGGCTAGGCACTGTATTGTTTATGTTGAGTGTTATCCTGGATGACTAATATCAGCTGAATATTTTTAAAAGTTGAATCTTTCTAAACCTTTCTTTATTTTGAAATGTGGTAGAACTTATCTTCCCATTGCAATTGTTTAATGTAGTGGTTTTCAACCTTTTTTAATAAGTGTACCCCCAGGTGCTCCTTTTTAAATAAGTGTCCCCCCCCCCCGGGAGGGGGTACGGCCAAATGTGGAGCGGTGGCAGCCACCACGTGCAAGCTTCCCCTGCCCTCCATGTCCAGCTGTGTGAGCAGTGCCTGTGTGGCAGCATGAGGTGGTGTGTGACGGCGCTCTGTCCCCGCCCGCCTGCGCATACCCTCTAGGGGCCTTCTCAAGTACCACCAGGGGTACATGTACCCCTGGTTGACAACCTCTGGTTTAATGCATTTTAGTTGTGGGCTCTCCAGAGCTGGCAGGTCCAGATCCCACCTAGTATTCATAGCTTTCTGCACTCTGCCACCCCTTGGAAGAGAAAAGCCCATGCTGAAAGCAGTGGATAGCATGCCACTGTAGGAATCAAGAGACCTGATTTTATTTTTGGGTCTGCCACTGACCTGGAGTTTGACCTTGGGTAAGTCACTTACCCTTATGTTTTCCGCTTTGAAACTGTTGTCTAAAGCTCTTGACACACAGCTTAGCACTAGAGCAGAAATGTCAAATATACAGCCTGTTAGCTGGATCTGCCCTGCTAATTGCTCTATCTGGCCTGCTGGTAGTCCAATGGACTACTGGAAGGTGGAGGGTGTGGCCACTGGAGCATACCCTGCTACAGAATTCAGGGTCCCTGGACCCAGATGGACATGACTATTTGTGGCAGAGGGGCAAGCAAGCACATACTGCTGTTGCTTGCCATACCGCCACTTGCTTACAGCCACCTGCTCCTGGACTCAGACCCAGACCCACCTCAGCTGTTACTGGCTCCATGGATCTGGTCCAAGATGAGCCCCATGGTCCAAATCCAACCTGGGGCCCCATAAATACATAGCTGCTCTAACAGGGTTCTGTTGGCTTCTGAAACATGCAAGACCTAGTAGAGGATTCATAAATCATCTAGTTCCCATGCACCACACTACACTGACCATCCAAATACATTGTATTCATTTTCCAATTCTTGTTATTAATTCAGCATTGCAATACCTGACTGTCTTGGTGCTCAGCCCTCCCAGAGGGGTCAATGGCCTACCCAGCAGGAAATGCTGCTGACAGGAAATTCTGTGTTTTCTTGGGGCTCAGGTGCCTAATTCCAGGTTGAAAGGATGTGTCTGCTGCCACACCTTTTGTAATGAATTTTCCTCTGAAGAAAATACAGTGATTACAGCATTCATTCAGGCTGGGAGAGACCAAATATTCTCCAATCACCATTCTGTAAACTACTCTGAAGTGGAGTGATGCAGCTTCATGCCCTCCTGTTAAAACTGTGCTTCTTTGCACTAAAGAGTTACATACTAATTTGTCCAGAAAGTAAGCGAGACTGTAGCCCAGAGATGTCAAACACGGTCAGCGGGATGAATCCAGTCTGAGGAGCCACTCCATCTGCCCATTGGGCTACTGGTGGGCCACCAGAAGTTGTGTGTGTAGCCAGCAGTGGGCACGGCCTGCCACAGAATCTAGGCCCCTGTGGCGTGGGTGGACATAACCCTCTAACAGGTAGGTGAGCAAGGGCTGCTCAGTCATGGATTCATAGATTTTGGGGTCAAAAGGGACCTTAGCAGATCATCAAATCCGACCCCCTGCCCTGGGCAGGAAAGTGTGCTGGGGTCAGATGACCCCAGCCAGGGGCATGTCTAGCCTCCTCTTTAAGACCCCCAAGGTAGGGGAGAGCACCACTTCCCTTGGAAGCCCATTTCAGATTTTGGCAGCCCTTACCGTAAGGAAGTTCTTCCTGACGTCTAACCTAAATCTGCTCTCCATCAGTTTGTGGCCATTGTTCCTAGTTACTCCAAGGGGTGCCCTGGTAAACAGAGCATCTCCTATTCTTTGCTGTCCCCCTGTCCCCCCTGATGAATTTGTAGGTGGCCACAAGATCATCTCTCAGCTTTCTCTTGAGGAGGCTGAAGAGATCCAGGGCCCTCAATCTCTCCTCATAGGGTTTTGCCTACAGGCCCCTAGCCATATGAGTGAGCCTCCTCTGAACCCTCTTGAGGTTATCCACATCCCTCTTGAAGTGTGGCACCCAAAACTGGATGCAGTACTCCAACTGCGGCCTGGCCAATGCTGCATAAAGTGGAAGTATCACTTCCTTGGACCTGTTTGTCATGCACCTGCTAATGAATGAGAAACAGGTCAGTCCTTGGTCACACTGCAGTTGTTTGTCTCGCTACCACTTTTGCAGCTTTGCCATGGCAAGCAGCTGGCTGCCTGCAGCTGCTTGCCACACTGCCACTGTAGTGGCCACTTTCACAACTGCTGCCGCCATTGATAGAGTCTCCAGGTGAGTCTGACACCTCTGTTCTAGCCTCATGGTTAGAGTACTTATCTGGAAGTATCAGAGATGGGCTATGGTCTCTGCTCCAAACCCTAGTTAATGAAAGAGGAATGTGTGCAGATTCATGTGAGGATTGTCACAGTTCTCAATGTCTCTCGTAGCAGTAGTCTATCAGGTAAGAGACCCAGCATACCATATAACTAGCAACTCACATCATGACTTAACTGATTGCAAAAATAAAAAGGGAATAAATACGTACATGAAATCAGCCAAACATTCAGCTCTAGCTTGCCATTTTTATCTTTGTGGGAAAAATAAAACAGGCATTTATCAATCCCCCTCCCCACCCAAAAAAAAGACATCCCCTTTGGTATTCCAGCCAGCCAGCCAAATGCGTGAGGCATGCTGCTCAGTTGACATTAATGAACATATGTTCAAAGGAAGACACAACAGGTGTGGCATGAAAAGAGCATGTGCACTGGATCCAGCAAAAACTCGGGGGTATATATATAAAATGATACTGGCCACCATATTACAAAGGTGGCGGGGGGGGGTTGCAGGTGCAGTCATATTTCTATACAAACTCAAAGTCCAACCTCTCTCCTAAGTAGCTGACAGAAAAAAACATCAACTAAACAGGACAGCAACCAAACAACTGATTGTTTTCTTGCCTAGGAGAAACTATAAAAAGAGAAGCAGAGAGGGGAAGGGAGAAAAATTCTACCAAAAACAGCTCCCAATATTTAGATGTTAAGTCATTAGGGGCAAGGAACATATATCATCTTTGTGTTTAAAAACCTGTGAAAGTGTTCATATCTGTAAAAATATTCCCTTAGAAGTAATACAATTAAAAATATACCGTATATGTATGCTTAGAAACAGATCCAGAATTTTAAAGAGAGGTGCAGGAGCGGGGATCAGCACTACAGGGGTGGCTGTGCTCCCAATCCCAGCCTCCCCCTGCCCATGAAGCAGGCAGACTGCACCATGGGAGCAGCAGCTGGGAACTTTTAAGTCCCAAAGAAGGTAAACAGTTCTCTCTCCTGTTCCCCTCCATGCTCAGAGGCACTTTGCCTCCTCTTCCTCCCTTCCCCACCTGCCTCTGCTGGTATCCCCACTGTCTACATTGTCCCAGGGATGAGAAGCACCTGACCCACTCCAGCTGGGTGCACAGGGCCTGAGCTCAGCCCAGGATGGCAGTGGCACTAGGTGGGCAGGATCCTGTCCCCTGTGCCTGCTTCCAGGCTGGTAGGGAATACCCAGGGGGAGCAGGCAGAGTGGGAGAACCCACCTGCCTGCTGCCGCCACCCATGTCCTGGGCTAAGCCTAATCCCCATGTAACCTGGCTGGAGCAGGACAGGAGTTCCTCTCACCCTAGGACCGCCTGGACACTGGCAGCAGCAGGGGAGGGAGGAGGGAATGGGACATGCCTCTGAGCACTGTGGGGAGGTAGGGGAATATAATTCCCACCTTCTTCAGTATTAAAGTCCCCAGCTGCTGCTCCTGTCACATGGTCAGAAAAGGGATGTGGCTACACCACCCGTTTAAGCTTTCATAATTTGAGGGAATCCTTCTATCCCCAGAACATAACACAGGCTTCCCTATAGGGAGGAAATCCTTTTTTAATTGAAGTTTCCTCTGAAGTAGATATGGTTTTAAATTATGGAGTAGCATGCTTTTTTGCAAATGCTGAGAACCTAACTATAGCTTGAAAGTCTTGGAGTTTTCCAAGTGGTACGAGATGCACGCACCCAAACACCAACATCAGTCCTGGTGTTATGGTATTTATGGTCACCTGACACAAATGAGCTTGCTCTTTGTTACTCTGTCAACAAAGCTGCAGAGCATTTCCTTGTATGGACGGGGCTTTTCACATCCCGTAGCCAGAACCACAGGACTCACATTTGAGAGGCCTTGAGGGGTTATTGGTTTCATACGAGGAATTGTTAGTCTCCAGAATGCGACGTGTGGTATGGAGTGTGAGAGAAGTAGGAGACATCAGGAATGATGCTGTTGAAGGAGAAGGATGGCAGGAAGACTGGGGTATGGATATTTCAGTTGTGTAAAAAAAGCAGGGCACAGGAAGGGAGCACTTCATCTTCTGTACACACAGTTTGAATTAGTCCTGGGAAACCCTTCTGAATGTCTCTTGAGCTGTTTTGTTTCATGTACTTAGAAAGACAGGCACCAGAGCTGCAGTGTGGTATGAGAACGGAGGACAATGTCATAGACTGCACTGTGCAGGAGCATTGGGCGTGCCCACTCACCTCCCAGGTCTTCTTGGGAGCAGAACACTATACAAGTGCCAATAAAGTCTTTTCCTATTTACACATAAGCCAATGTGTATTTGTAATGTGGCTTGTTCCTAGGGAATCTGAAAGAAACACATATCCAGCAAGAGTTTAAAATGAGGAGGTTTTATTAGAGAAGCTAATAATTAGCCATGCTTTTTTATCTCTGCTGTGTTGCTGAAGGGGATGGGAAAAGGAATATTTTGGACAGTGCTGAACAGAGGGTTTGCCCCAAACTGGTCATTCATTACAAGTCAGGGACAAACCCCCAATTTTTCTCTCTTATCTCTGATTTAGCTGTCCTCAGTAGAGTTCAGGGCATCTATGAAAGAAAACACACTTTGCTCTCTGAGTATCAACCATTCACTTAGCTGAAAATTTGAGAATCTTGTCTTCTAACCTACCTCTTGGCATATTAACCCCATGCTCAGATATCTCCACTGGCTTTCTCTCTTTTTACATATATGCTGCACCATCCAGCTGCTTCCTTTTCTCCAAGCCAATTCCCAGGCTGCTTGTACATTATACTTCTCTTTACCCCTCCCTCTCCCTGCACAGTGGGCAGGAGTGCATTCTCTGCACCTGTAACATTCTCTTCAGACCCTGTCTGAGTAGCTCTTTCTCTTTGGCAAGTAACTCTAAACCATTTTTAGCAAAACAGCTTAACTCTGCTCTTTGAGGTGTCAGTTTTCTTGGGCTCAACTACCTCCCTGTACCTTGGCCTTTGTACTCTTCTTAAACCTTGCCCTTCACATCTTCCTCTAAGTGATATTTTTTGCCTCTATGCATTGCTTTAATTTAGCTACAGGAACTGTAACTGCCTGTAAATCCTTTTGTCATCCTTTTGTGTAAAAGAAAAAAGGTACACTAAAGACATTGTATTGTGTAAACATTGGATTGATCAGCTGACAATTCTGTTTGGAACTAAAAAGAAACTGGAAAATTCAGAAATAATTTACTGCTCTGATCATCTCTTGCATGCTCCTTATCAGTTGTAGAAATCATATGGTTACTACCTAGCTGTGCTCTAATTAACTTAGCCAGAAGCCTGCCAACTTTAACCTGCTTGGAAGAAAAATAAATGTTTAACTGAGAAGTGAGACATTAACTATTCAAAAGATAATATTGTCCATAAACCTGTTGCTTTCCTCTAGTAGCTTAATTCTCT
>NW_005842369.1:930255-931128 GCF_000455745.1 Alligator sinensis | reverse complement strand
TTCCCTTTAAAAGCTATTTTTCAGGTTGAACCATGAAGAACTGCATGTAGGTATTGGAAGTTAAAAAAAGAAAGAGGACCAGTCCAGTGAGAATTGAGGCCTAGAGTTCTTTCTCCAGAAATCTACCACCAGGGTCTAGGCCTTTGGAAACTGATCACAAAAGAATCATAGGAGGGGCTGATTTGGGAACCAAGGGCACTTTTACATGTGCTCCAGAGCCACTCTAATTAAAGCACTGCTGTGTCTCCTGTATGCTTGAAAATGGCAGCAGGGGTGCTTGAACTAAAGTTCATTCAACAAGCTTTAGTTCAAGAACCCCTACCACCATTTTTAAGTGCAGGGATGCCGATACAGGAGATTTCATAGATTTCATAGACATCAGGGCTGGAAGGGACCTCAGAAGATCATCAAGTCCAGCCCCCCGCCCAAAGGGCAGGAAGTCAGCTGGGGTCATAGGATCCCAGCAAGATAAGCATCCAGTTTCATCTTGAAGGTGTTCAATGAAGGCGCTTGAACCACCTCTGGTGGCAGGCTGTTCCAGACCTTGGGGGCTCGGACAGTAAAGAAATTCTTCCTTATGTCCAGCCTGAAACGATCTTGAAGTAGTTTGTGACCATTCGACCTCATCATCCCTTGGGGCGCTTTGGTGAACAAACGTTCCCCCAGATGCTGGTGGTCACCCCTGATAAACTTGTAGGTGGCCATCAGATCACCCCTAAGCCTGCGCTTTTTCAGGCTAAAGAGCCCCAGGGCTCTCAGCCTGTCATCGTAGGGTCTGCTTCCCTGACCTCTGATCATGCACGTGGCTCTTCTCTGGACTCTCTCAAGCTTCTCCACATCCTTTTTGAATTGTGGAGCCCAAAACTGGAAGCA
>NW_005842369.1:923857-930025 GCF_000455745.1 Alligator sinensis | reverse complement strand
AAAGTTTGGTGTCATCGGCGAACTTGGCCAGTCCGCTTCTGACTCCCGTGTCCGCATCATTAATGAAGATGTTGAACAGTATGGGTCCAAGGACAGAGCCTTGGGGTACCCCACTGGTCACAGGACACCACAATGAGTGACTTCCATCAATTACTACCCTCTGGGTCCGACCCCGGAGCCAATTTTCCAGCCAGTGGATCGTGGAGGACCCAAGGCGACGATTGGCCAGTTTCTCCAAGAGGCGATCATGGGACACCAGATCGAAGGCTTGTTTGAAGTCAAGATATATGACATCAATCTCTTCTCCCTTGTCCAGGTGATAGGTCACCTGGTCGTAGAAGGAAATGAGATTGGTCAAGCAAGACCTACCCGCAACAAACCCGTGCTGACTATCCCTTAAGATGTTGGCGTCGGCCAGTCCGTTAAGGATGGCCTCTTTAATAAACTTTTCTAAGATCTTCCCTGGGATAGAAGTCAGGCTGATGGGCCTATAGTTAGCCGGATCCACTTTGCTCCCTTTCTTGAAGATAGGCACCACATTGGCCTTCTTCCAGTCTTCGGGCACTACACCAGAGCGCCAAGAGTTTTCAAAAATCCATGCTAGAGGCTGGGCTATGATGCTCGGAGATGTAGGAGGCTGCTGGAGCACAGCAATTGTAACGCTCCAGCAGACTCAGCCAATAATCTGCTCTGACATGCTGGAATTCCAGTGCATTGGAACAACCTCAGCACTTGTGTATAGACTCCCTACGGCACTAGACTGGAACCTGCAGGGTGTGGATATAGTTCATGCCTCTGCCACTTACTCATTGCATAGCCATGGGCAAATCACTTAGAACTTGTTTGCAGCTGGCTTGTGTCTACTCCTTGCCCTCACAACTACATATTGGAAGACTAGGTATAGCTGTTGATCTGCTGCTGAATATTAAACACTTATAAATATGTTGCTTGGTTAAACTGCATGCCCTCTTGCTAATTTCACACTTCCTGGGGCTTATTTTTCACACAGAGAAAGATTCAGTTGGTTGGCAGGAGATACAGGAGACCAGCTTTTGACTTTATTGGCATAGCAGTATTTGTATTCCTTCTTTTGAATTCATCAATGCAATATTGTGTCTAGATAACCTATGAGTTAATTCAGCACCTGCAGCAGGTCCATTAAGAACCATCACTGGTGGATCAGCTGTTCAACCTCACAGAGTATCTTATGCCCAAGAGGCAAAAAAGAATATAGTAATCCCTCTTTGTTTCTCTCCTCACTCAAACTCACTTACAAAAAAACAACTCTAGTATTATTATATATTTTTAAGAACTATAAAAATGATATTGTAGAATGATTCTAAGTCTCTACCTTTATATTATAATTCTAAATGATTCCTTACTATTTCCTTGGGGTGGATTTAGGAGTTTGCAGCTTTTTTATATATAGATTCACAACTTCATGTTCTCACTTAAACAAGTATTCTCCTAAATTAAATCTACCAGTATCTACAGTTAGAGCATTAAAATGTAAAATGATAAATGGGGTCCGAATAAATTCACAAATATATGATAAATGTAAAAGTGATAAAAGAGGCTTGAATTGTGTTATGGCTCTGGGCAGTCATCTTTTTTTTGGCCATTTTGAACCTTTTAAAATAATATTGTAGCCATTGGGTGCATCTACAAGTGCATATTAATGTGACACAATAAATTCTGATGCATATTGCCCTGGAGTTTATTGCTCCCAGGTGCTGCATTTACATGTGTGCCTGGGACCACAACACATTGAGCCAGGCTAGAACAGCCCCAGCTGCCAGGGAGCCCCAAGGATCAGTCTACCAGCCCAGGGCTGTTCCCTCCCCTGGCTCAACATGCTGTGGAGAGGCTAACTGAGGCAAAAAAAGTGCTTCAGTGCTGGGCTACCTGGCAGGCAGCCCCTGGACTGAAGCACTCACACGTCCCAGGCAGCTGCTTCAGCATCTACACATGTAATGCTGTAGAGTAAAAAAACTCTGCAGCAGAATAGTATTTGTATTTACAAGTACGACCCTGCTGTGGAGTTTATTAGTTTACTGATGCCTAATAGGGCTGCACATGTACACACAAGAGAGACATTTACTGCAGCAGAGAACATGGGATTGAGCCTCCTTTTTCCCTTTCTTATATATGGGCACAATGTTTGGCTTTTTCCAATTATCCGGGACCTCTCCTGATTGCCATGAGTTTTCAAAAATGATGGCCACTGGTTCTGCAATCACATCAGCCTCAGCATCCTCAGGTGCATCTCATCAGGCCACATGGACTTGTACACATCCAGGTTTTCTAAGCAGTGGGTAACCTGTTCTTTTACCACTGAGGGCTGCTCACATCCTCCTCAAACTGTGCTACATTGTACAGTAATCTGGGAGCTGACCTTGCCTGTGAAGATGGAGGCAAAACAGGCACTGAGTACTTCAGCCTTTTCTGCATCCTGTCACAAGGTTGCCTCCACCATTCAGTAAGAGACCTACCTTTTCCTGATCCTCCTCTTGATACCGACATACTTATAGAAACCCTTTTGTTACCCTTCACAGCCCTTGCTAGCTGCAACTCTAGTTGTGCTTAGGCCTTCCTGACTTCATCCCTGCATGCCTGAGCAATACTTTTATACTCCTCCCTAGTTATTTGTCCAAGTTTCTACTTCTTATAAGTTTCCTTTTTGTGATTCAGTTTACTGAAGAGTTCCCTGTAAAGCCAAGCTGCTCTTCTGCCATACTTGATAGTCTCCCCTCTGACCCTAACCCAGAGACTATCAGCAGACCCATCTTATTTCATACTGGAGCTCTGAGCAATCATATGGCTCTTTTACATACAGCACAACTCCTCCTCCTCTTCTCCCCTGCCTGTCCTTGAACAGTTTGTACCCATCCATGACAGTGCTCCAGGCATGCGAGCTCCCACCGAGTCTCTGTTATTCCAGTCGCGTCATAGTTCTGTGACGGTGCGAGGACTTCCAAGTCTTCCAGTTTGTTTCCCAGGCTCCATGCGTTTGTGTACAGACACCTGAGGTAACTAATAGATCGCAGTGATTTGTCAGGAAGTATGAGAGCACCTTCCCTGTTGCCCCTCCTGATTGCTTTTCCTCCTGGTCTAGTCCTTCCCCACTTACCTCAGGGCTTTGGTCTCCATCCCCCAGTAAACCTAGCAGGGCCAGCCCATAGCTTTTTGGGGCCCCCTGCAAGAAAGTTTTGGAGCCCCCTGATGCGAAGAAGCCAGCAGCGGTGGCAGGGGTAGGAGGTGTGGCGAGCAGCTGAAGAAGCTGGTGGCAGCAGTGGCAGGGGGGTGGAAGTGGCTGGATTTGAAGTTGGGGGGGGACAGGGGTGAGCTGCCGGATGCAGGGGGTCCCTTGGCTGCGAGGCTCCCTGTGACCGCAGGTTTGGCAGGATGGGACAGGCCGGCCCTGGAACCTAGTTTAAAGCCCTCCTCACTAGGTTAGCAAGCCTGTCCGGGACCTATTATAAAACATTTAATTATGAGAAATTATGAAACATTTATGACAGAACTATTTGGCTGTGAGAAAGACTCCCACAAAAGGTGAAAGACCCCAACACTTGGGACATTTAAAACTTGACTGAACAAAATGTGCTGTAAAAAATGATCCTGTATTGTTAGCGGAACAGAATGGAGCAGACTATTAGTGTGGTTGAGGACACCTGTTGTTTGAAGTCAAACTCTGAGGAACCAGCTGTTTTTTTTCTAATGAGGTCACTTAGAAAGAGGGGGAGGAGAAAGGGGGGAGGGATATGTATAATCCTGCACAACTGAGATTAAGGTAATGTAATATTCATGAGAATATTCTGATTGAGTGGTGTCCCAATATACTGGGATTTCCATACTCAATTACCCCTGAGGTCTAATTCAGTATCTTCTCACTCACAGTGTCCTGAGGCAGACGTTTCAAAGGTAGGATGTAGAGTCCACAATTAGGGAGCTGGTAGTTGACCTGCTCCTACTCTAGGTATCATTCTGAACTGTAATAACTAGATTGTCTTAAACCCTAATTAAAACAGAAGATTCGAGGTGGGAGATTTAGATTTAAATTTATATCCAAATTTTGTTAAGGTTAACCATTATAAAATACTGAATAATCTTGTTTGATGTTTAGGATCTGAAATATCTGATTCTAACTGTCTGATCCTTTTTTAAGTCTCTCTCAGTTTTCAGACTTTCTTTGGCAACAAGCTTCATGGCCATATTACATACTGTGTGAAAAAGCTTTCCATCTTATTTGCTTAATTTTTAATTTAATTGAATGGCCTCTTGCTCCTGTTCTATTACTGAGGGAACTGAATCTACCTTCTTTAGGCCATTCATTATTCTATATACTTCTATTATGTCTCCTCTTAGTCACTATCTTTCTAAAGTAAAGACCCTCCAATCTTTTCTATTTCTCAGCATTTGAGACTTTCCATGTCCTTAATTCCACTCATCACTGTTCTCTGAACCCCCATTAGTTAGGACAGTGGTTCCCAACCTTTCTGGAGGAGGGATCCCCCATGTGCTCGCACCACACTTGGTTGGAAACCCGGAAGCACCACATGCACAAGTGCCACCAGCAAACCTGGAAGTGTTCTTCATGAACACTTCGCGACCCTCCTGAGGGCCCCCTGGGACCCTGATTTGGGTCATGACCCTAGGTTGGGAACGGCTGCATTTCTAGGACTCTGATTATAATTCCTAGCAGCTGACCAGGACCAGCCTCTGAAATCTGGGACTGTCCCAGCTAAAACAGGACATACGGTCACTGCACTAATGCTACAATGGCATTCAGGGATGGAGCAGCCAGTACAACACACGGTATTTTAGATGGAGCCACAGAATATGGCTCCTAGAATAGAATTATCCTAAGTATCTACCATGTTTTTTTATCTCCCTCCTTTCACAAACCAACATCTTTGATTTTTGATCACCATTAAGTTGTAGACAATGATACTCAGGGTCTGGAGTTGATCCAACTAATTTAGGGCACTGTCTATACCTGGTGCTCTCACTTCTGAGTATGCTCCACCCACAACCTCTTCCTCACAGACACCAAGACTAGAAATGCAAAAGTGAAGTGTGACAGGCTTGTGGCCACAGGGTGGCCGCGATGCCCCCTAGTGGCCTTGTGGCTCCTGCCCAGCTTGGACTCTAATGTTGCTCTCCCTAGATTGGTCACCCACCACACCTTGTTTTTATTATTAAAGGTTCATTAGGGAGGCTGCCCATAGGCCTTAGAGTGAGCCTTAATACTAACAGTTCCCCACCGGGTCTCTCCTGGACCCTACTAGTCTCAATCCAGCCCTCAGGCCTGATAGGCTGAGAGGGACCTATGCCCCTGTAGGGCACATGTAGCCTTACGGGCAAATTGTTTGGCAGACTGAAAGAGTCTTAGAGCATGCTAAAATGTATGCGCAGGGTCCCCCTCACTGAGCAGCATCAGCACTGCAAGCTCTCTGCTCTTCAGGACCTCAGCATTCAAATGTCTGTTCAGGTGTCTTTGGGTAAGTTTTTCTACCAAAAAATAAATGTAGGAGAATTCTCCAATTATTTGAACATGTGTACACAACCTAAATGTCTTTGTGTCATCTGCAGAGTTTGCTATCTCACTCCTCCAACCTTCCTTTCCAGATAATTATTAAATATTAGGGGTGCACCAATAGAGATTTTGGGGGTCAATACCAATAGCTGATTTTTAAGGAGGCATATCGGCCAATACCGATCCAATTATTGATACCACTGCGTGCAGCTGGTAAGTTTGTTGTGGTAGAAGCGGGGGGGGCAGATCAAGGCCCCCGTAGTGAGGGAGGAGTGGAGCTGGAGCTTGGGCAGGCGCTGCCCAGCTGAGGTGGGGCAGGGTGCAGGATGGGGCCATGGCTCGTCTGGAGGGTGAGGGGTGGGGGACAGCTCCCTCCACTGTGCACAACCTGGAAGGGTATGGAGGAGGCATGTGTGGAGGGTGGGGCGTGCTGGGGCCAGGGCTGCACTGGGCTCTTCCCAGCAGGGGCTAGGCTGGGCTGCACTTGGAGTGGGCAGCAGTGGCGCTGGGATGAGGGCCATGGGGGGGAGGCTGCAGCCACCCCAAATTTCACCCTAGCCCCCCCTCCCAGTACCACCACCACCCACCCTAAGTGCAGTCCCCGCCCACCCTCCCCCCAACACACTGGG
>NW_005842369.1:900486-923803 GCF_000455745.1 Alligator sinensis | reverse complement strand
GATGAGCCATGGCTCTGTCCTGCACCCACCCCGTCCCAGCTGGGCAGCCCTTGCCCCAGCCCCACTCCTCCCTCACTTTGGGAAGCATTGATCTGCCCCACTGAGCCCCTTCCCTCCCCCCTTCCCTTCCACAACAACAGACTTACCAGCTGGATGCAGCTCTTCAAGCTGCCAGGCTGTGCTCCTTGCTACCTACATGCTGCACTGAATCTCCATGCAAGCACAGGCATTCATCGGCCAAATTATCAGCCACATCAGGATAATTTCCAATACAATAATTTTTCTTTATTTTGGTGCTGATCTGATATCGGACCGATTTATTGGTGCACCTCTATTAAATATTGCTTCATTAAACAACACTGGACCTTCTACAGAACCTTGTGGTACCCAACTTTTAACCTTTCACCAGGATAAGATCAACCATCCAGTCTTATTCTTTGTTTAATGTTTCCTAGTCAGTTTCTGATCCACAGCAATACTTTATACTCACCCCATTAGCTCATAGTGATAGATTTACAAGAGGAGAGATGTTGCAACATTGTACATAGCAGAATCTAACTTTGGGCACCATGCTGCTTAGGGGAATTCACACCTCCCACCAAGGTTTCCTATACATAGAGAGCTAGGTACTTAAGAATGTGATTTATGAAACCAGAAAGTTGAGCAGAGTACCACCCAAATTACCCAGTGGGAATTGCCAAGAAGAGAGAGGGTCTTAGACCCAACCACTGGAGCTGCTATCTCCACTTAGGATTCAGAGTTGGGCATACTCTCATGGGCTAAGTACAGACATTAAAAAAACCTGAGGCTAAATTGATTCAGTCTTTGCAGGTTAGTCTAAGCTGCAAAGATTGAACCAATAAGCAAATGAACAGACATTCACTTTTGATACAGAAAATGCAGCCACATGCCTGCAGTGGCTGAAGCCAGAAGCCAGGGGGCACTACAGCACGGCTTTCTGGCGCACAGCAGCATGGGCTGTACATTTGCTTTCAGCCATTTTGAAACTGGTTTATGTGCACTGAACTTCGTTTCTGTTAGAGGTTTAAACTAGTTTCTGATCACTTAAACCAGTTTATGTGTAACTTCTGTCCCTAGTCATGAAGACAGGCCTATTATTTTTCTTATAGGTTAGAGCTAGGAAACTTATTCAAATCTCTCCTCTCCATGAGAGGACTTGAACTATATCTCCCAGGAACATGCCCTAACTACCAGGCTGTTCTGGTGTAGGGCGCTCAGTCTTTCCTGTTGAAGCTGTTCTACTTTATATAAAAAGGCTTAAATATTCATTGGTACAGAGAATGGAATCCACATCTCCACACCTCCCAGAGGAATGCTCTAGCTACAAAATTAGCTGTAGAGTTAATGTCTATCTCAGTCTCAATGAATATTTAATTATCCCACATAAAGTAGAAATGTTTCAAGAGAAAAGAATGAAACAGCTCCAGACCAGAGTACCTGTTCTCTCGGGCAGGAGAGAGATGTAAACTGGGGTTGCCACTGTGCTATTGGGTAAAAAGGAAAAGGCAGAATTTTCTTTCTGTGGGGAGAGGGGAAGTTGGTGGGCAAAATACAACCCCTGGGCTGGATCTGGCTTGCCAACTGACTGGATCTGGCCTGCAGATGCCTCTGCAGCACTCCTCATGGGGCTGAGCCCCACCTGCTCCCACTGAGGCAGCCCAAACTGCATTCCCACCCACCGGCCTGGGCCCTGACCAGCATGCATAGTTTCTGGCAGGGCTGTTCCTGGTACGGCTCTGCTCCTCTCACCTCCAGGAGGAGCCACCCAGTTGAAGCTTCCTGCCTGCCTGCCCAGAGTTGTGCAGCAGGGGCAGGAGCGGAAGGAGGAACCACCACTGGAGGCGAGGAGAGCAAAGCAGCACTCAGCCGGCTACAGCCACACCAAAGCACGGTGTGCAGGGAGCAGATTGGCCTTGCCCACTTGTCCAGTTCCTGAACACTGTTCCCGGCCTCCCCAAAGCAGGCGGGGGGCGGGTGATGGAGGGGGGGAGTGCTGACCTGGCCCATGACAGCTTATCAAAGTATGTGGCTCTTGGGCCCAAATAATTGCCCACCCCTGGGTTACACATTCAGAGCATCTCTACTAGTTTGGGCCCTAAAGGTATGTTAATTAGGGTAAAGCCTAATCTGTGCATCACATCAGGGCTTAGATGTGAATTGGCACCTACTCGCTCAGCTCTGTCAAAATACTAAGCAGTCCTGAGCATGTTCAGCAGAAGAAACTTAATCATGGGACTATACCAGAGGAAATGGAAGTGCCTACTAATTTAGGCAGCAGCTATGGGATATGTATGAAGTCACTGGAAATATGTATCAGGTAAAAGCACTTATGGAAGCAGATAGAATCTAAGGCCCTCTTGTGAATTTAGCCCTTAGTTTCTTTAGAAGTGATATACCTTGTAAAAGGCCTTGGGCAAGCTAAATAAATTGTGTAAACCAATTCTACTTTTCTGCTACTTTATTGACACATATGAACTATCCTAATAGATTAATGAGATGTGTTTTTCTTTTGGGGAATCTGGATTCATTAGACCATATCCTGTAATAGTCCTTCACTGTTTTATTCTTTTTTCTAATTATCATTTTAACCAGTTTGCCAAATACAGATATAATACTTATTGGTTACTTCCTTGGATCAGCTCTAGAGTCCTTTTTAAAATTTGTTACCCTGGAAGAGTAGCTGTTTTTAATGCAATTTTTCATATTTTAGGGCCCCTCTACATGTTACATTTATGCCTCAATTAACATGTTAATTGTAAATGGCAAGTGTTACACATGCACCCAATTTAAGGTGCCTTAAAATGGCAAACCAACCATAAAAATGGCCCACATATGTAGAACATTTTTAGGTCAGTTTGCATGGTACCTTAAACTGAACATGTGGCATATCAGTGGCTGCCCCAGGTCCAGGGCCAACAATCAGCTGATTATCAGACTCATGTGAGACAACACCAAGGTCTGCTCCTCTCACCTCTGGTGTGGTCCCAGGGTCAGGGCCAACAATCAGTTGATTTTCCATCCCAGCCCTGGAACTACACTGAGTCACACCAGGCACCCAGCTTTCAACTTGCTGGTGCAGGGGAAGCCCAGGGTTCTGGTCCCTGTTGTCCCTGCACTGACAAGTAAAAAGGGTGTGACTGGGATCTAATTCCTGATCCCAAAGTCACGTCTCCTGCCATTTATGTTTGGCATGGCAGGAGGCACAATTGTTGGGCTCAAGGATCAGCTTCAATAATTTGTTTAAAAGAATGTGTGCTGGGAGGGGGGCTTAGATTGCATCTCAGCTACTTCATATGTAAGATTCCTCAGAAATCTTGGGTGTGTACATCTGATAACTTATTCCTGCTTACATTTTCTAATTGCTTTAGCATCTCATCTTTGGGCACTCTAATCTCTACTAGTAACTTATCATTAATACCAGAGAAAAGTAAATGTAAATAAATAACAATCAGTGACCAAATATTTTTAAAGCAATATTAAGTGCAATTCACTCAAGATAAAAGATTGTAGTAGAAATGACATAAAATTAAATAGCAAAAAGCAGAAAATATCTTAAACACAGGATTATGGAGTCCTTTCTTTCATAATCAATGTCAAGTACTAAACATTAGGCAATAATATGAGTCCAAAAATAATGCCATATGGGTAGACTAAAGTCCCGTGAGTCTCAAATTTGCTTCAATGAACCATGTCCCTTTTGGTTAAACTTTTCCAGTATTTTATTGCTTATCCAAGAATTCTTCCATGCAAATGGAATTAACACAAGCTTAAATAAGTTCCAAGTTACAAAACCCTAATGTCTCTTGTTTTTTATGACCCATGGGCACGTGACAAATTTACTATGGTAGTGATGCGCATCAGCACACTGCACTGCTCTAGAGACTCTGTCCCCTAAATCAGAAGCAGGGTATTCACTGCTGTCCACAGCCTCCTTAGTTTGGACACAACCTAATTGGCCAGTGCTTCAGAAAAGTGGTAAACCCAGCACTTCAGAAAAGTGGTAAACTTGCTTTTGGTTCAGAAGCCCAACCACCCATAGCAGTATAAAATACTAACAAGTGCCAATGAATTCCATGTCTACCATGTAGACATGACCTGTGAACATGCTGGACATGAATAAGATAAATGTACCCATGGGTGCTACAACCTCCTGTGTTCCGTATAGCTTGTGTGAGACCATCAGGGAGAAAATGCAATACCCTGTTCTCATTTACACTACAATGGAATTTGTCTGGATTAATAACTCAGGGTGGAATTCATTCTACCCTCAGCGCAACCATAAGCCACATGTACAATTAGATCTTTAACTCACTATTCTGCTCATTTATTAAGCTGTAAAGATTTGTGTCCCCAGCCCTGGAGCCACCTATTTCAGTCCTTTCTCTTATTTAGGAAGATGACAACCACATCTTCATACCCAAAAGAACAAAGAACATCACTTTCAAAACAGCAGCAGAACTATGCATATTTTCCCTAGTGGAGAGATAGAGAAGGAACTATATGTACTTCTGTTGAACATAGCTTTAGTTTAGAAGATACACAGAAACCATGATAATGAGTGTGCTATAAGAACTAGAATACAAAAAAATGATAGGATTCAAGTAGGTCACAGGCCTCATGCTAGTGTCTGCATAGGGATATGACTTTTATTGAGTACAATCTGGCCTAGTGGTTCTAAATCTTTTTGTTTGTTGACCCAACTTCCAAGCTCTCAATCCTACTTTTAGTCTGAGCCTGATTGCTGTAACTGAATTTTTCAGGGGCTTGCCCCTTTTAAGTGCCATGAACCTATTTGGAGTTGCAACCCCTAGTTTTGTAATGGTTGATTTAGTCCAGTGTTTTCAAACATTAGAGCTGAGACTCCAGTTTGTTGCTGAAAACTCAAGAGTGTTCTGTTGGGCTTCTTGATGGTTAGTTAGCCTATTGCAAGTTAAGTTGTTCAGCTGCAAACAAAAATGGCCTGATTAGTATAGTCAATTAAGTTCCAAAGTAAAGAACTTTGTTTCTCCATTTTTTTCTGACACTGCAGCTGATACTGAAAATGCAGGAATAAACTGGTTCTCCCACAAGAATGTATATAACCCCAAACCAAAGCTAAGATACCTGTTTCCAAAGAGGAGTCCACAGGGTCCAAGAACCTGTTAGCATGCACATAGATTCATAGATGTTTGGGTTGGAAGGGACCTTAGCAGATCATCAAGTCCGCCCCCCTGCCATAGAAAGAACACTGGGGTCAGATGACCCCAGCCAGGTGTATGTCTACCCTCCTCTTAAAGACCCCCAAGGTAAGGGAGAGCACCACCTCCCTTGGAAGCCCATTCCAAATTTTGGCAACCCTTACCGTAAAGGAGTTCTTCCTGATGTCTAACCTAAATCTGTTCTCTGTCAGTTTGTAGCCATTGTTCCTAGTTACCCCAAGGGGTGCCCTGGTAAACAGAGCATCTCCTATTCCTTGCTGTCCCCCTGATGAACTTGTAGGCAGCCACAAGATCACCTCTTGGCCTTCTCTTGCAGAGGCTGAAGAGATCCAGGGCCCTCAATCTCTCTTCGTAGGGCTTTGCCTGAAGGCCCCTAACCATCTGAGTGGTGCTTCTCTGAACCCTCTCGAGGTTGTCCACATTCCTCTTGAAGTGCAGTGCCCAAAACTGGACACAGTATTCCAACTGCGGCCTGACCAATGCCACATAAAGGGGAAGTATCACTTCCTTGGACCTGTTTGTCATGCACCTGCTAATGCATGATAAAGTGTGGTTAGCTTTACTGATCACTGTGTCATATTGACAACTCATGTTTATCTTGGAGTCAACAGTGACTCCAAGATCCCTTTCCACTGCTGAGAACGTCCTCCCCCAGCCTGCAAATGTGCTGGTGATTCCTTCTCCCTAGGTGCAGTACCTTGCATTTGTACTTATTGAACTGCATCCTATTCTGTTTCGCCCACTTTTCCAACCTGTCCAGATCTGCCTGGATTCATTCTCTACCCTCTGGTGTGCTAATTTTATCCCATAATTTGGTATCATCTGCAAATTTGGACAGAGTGCTTTCCATGCCCTCATCCAAGTCACTGATGAAGACACTGAAGAGCACCAGTTCAAGGACTGAGCTTTGTGGGACTCCACTGCCCACATTTTTCCAGGTCGATACCAACCCATCCACCACCACTCTCTGGGTGTGACCCCTGAGCCAATTTGCCAACCACCTGACCGTGTAATCATCTACATCACAGTCACTCAGTTTATCTATAAGCATATAAAGAGATACCATATCAAAGGCCTTATTAAAATCCAAGTAGATAACATCCACCTCGAGTCCTGCATCTAAGCATTTTGTGACCTGGTCATAAAAAGAAACAAGGTTAGTCAGGCAGGATCTACCTGCTATGAATCCATGCTGGTTGCCCTTTAGCATTGTTTTCCCCGCTGGACTACCGCAAATGTCAAACATCTTCACACATAATTTAGCAGGTACTTGGATTCCATGTAAGAACCATATACAAACTTTCATAAGGTACATCTGACAACCATACCCTCAGAGATCACTAAACTCCTTCTCCTCCTCAGACTATGCAAGTTTCCTGTAGGCCTTCAAGCACAGCTGAGGCTCAGAGACTCAACTTGGGTTCTTCCATATCCCATCTCAGCCATCAGTAACAAATATTCAAACAAATCAAGTCCTTAATGACAGCCGTGTAAACCTATTGCATTCGACAGGTTTGCAAAAATCTGACTGGAAATTCTGGTAAAGAAGAAAAATAAACAGTTTTTTTCCTTAGCCGCCTTGACTTTGAAGTGTAGTGTAAACAGTGTAAGCTTATTTTTGTTACTGAGGCGAGAAGATCTGCTGGAAGTTGCTGTTTTACATCATTTATTTTCAGAATACAATGGAATACTAAGGTTGGCATTTGCATGTCCTACATGATTTGTTTGCAAATAGCTTGATGAAATTCCATAGTTTCTTAAATAATTTCTACTGTTTGTAAACATTTTAACATGGTTTCACATAAAGTGAAAACTTTACTCTTTCAGGTAGCAGAATCTAAGGTATCCTTGGATTCACCTGAGGACATCTGCAACCTAAATCTATATAATTATATCAAGCCAAACATAAAGCCATTTGAGGATTTTAACTAAGTACAAAAACTACACAGGACTTTAAGTTTCACTTGTACTTTGACAAGTGAAATATATACCCATATGGTTTCTTATAAAACTATAGAAAAAGAAAACTTCAAGCTGGAGAGGGGTTTGGAGATGATGTTAGGCAAAAACCCTTCATTGGGACAGAGAAAAGAGAATATAGACAAGAGACTGGCAGAATGAGAGTACATAGCTGAAGGCACATTATGCCTCACCTTTTTCTAGTATATATTCTTGTTCAGTATTGGAAAAAAGCAGCTCTTTCTATGAACTAAGAATTATTGCAACATCTTCTTAAAAGGTCTGATGCATTTTTAATTACAAAAAAAGAATTTAATATGTAAATCAGCACCCTTTCACTACAGGTGCAGAGCCCCAGAGAAGCTAGTGTAAGGATACAAAAGTTGTATTTGAACTTTGGTAGCAGTAGAAAAGAGCATATAAGAGGCCATCTAATAACTGGAATTTCAAGCAAGAAACTGGGAAAATTAGTCTTTATCTACATTAGAACATTTTGCCAAGAGAAGTTCTGTCACATTCCACAGCTGCCGCTGCCAAACTGCCACAGTGTGTATGCATCTCTTTGCTTCTGGCAGTTCTGCTTACCTGTATTTCCAGTAGCTGAGCTAGAAGATCACAAAGGTCACAAGACATCCCAATGGTCTTTGTTGTACCCCTTGAGCCAGTGCATTGTAGGACATAGGTGAGCAGCATTATGAGCTGCCTCCCCTGGGATGTGTAGGTAGATGTCACTTTCCACACATAACACAATTTTCCCTTCCCACTTTGGCTCATCTTTGCCTTTATTTCCCACCCTTCAAGCCACAAAGAGTCTACTCTTAAAGAGCACTTGCAGGCTCTGCTTGTCCCCCAGCCTTCTCCCAGTAACAAGGTAAGGGCTCCCTGTGACAAGGACTTCCTTTCCTAACCACTACATTGAAACAGGAGATGGTTAGGAAAGGAAGTCCTTGTAACAGTGACATGCCTTTCCTTGTTCCTGGAGACCCAATGTATCTTCTCATGCCATGGTTCATGAAATTGCACCAGCAATTTTAACAGCACCAAGGAGAGGTTCAGCTACAGATTAATCAGATGCAGAATGATAATAGGGTATCCCTTTGGGTATCTGAAAGGACTCTGAAGAAGTCCTGTGAGCATGCTGGACATGAACAAGATAAATGTACCTCTAAGTACTGCAACGTCCTGTGTTCTATATAAACTGTGAGGCCACAGGGACAATTCAGTCCCTACTGAAGCAACTCTCTACTAATTTTGTGTAGCCAGGCACAAGGGCCATAACCAGTGCACACCATAACAGTTTGGGAGGAGCTGAGGCCCCAAGAAAGCATTTCAGTGTCCTATGTTAAATAAAAGGATTAGCCTCAGAGCCTTCATACTTCAGATTGCAGTGAGATGGTGAGATTAGGGGTGGAGGCAGCTGGCATCAGTTTCTTTTACTATGCATACAAAGAAAAATCCAGAATAGAATAATATTTGTAATGAAAAGTAACAATAAACAGTGTTCCGTATGTATTACAATAGATAAGTCAACAAAGTATTATTTGCAGTTTTGGGCTCCACATTTTAAAACCAATATAGAGAAGCTAGAGAAGGTCCAGAGGCAGGCAACAAAAATGATACAGAGCTTGGAAGGCAAGTCATAGGTGATGAGGTTGAAGGAAACAGGCATGTTCAGGTTACAGAAAAAGCACTTAAGAGGAGATATGATAACAGTCTTCAAATATCTGAAGGGCTGCCATAAAGATGAGGGAGAATGCCTTTTTTCTCTAGCAGCACAGAGCATAACAAGGAACAATAGTTTGACATTGCAGCAAAGTAAATTTAGATTGGATATCAGGAAAAGCTTCATTCTTAGGACACTCTCAGTGCAATAGACAGGTTGCTGCATGGGGCCAGGAAGGAATTTTTTTCTACTCCTGTTGCTACACGTCAGGAGGGTGAGGTTTTCGCCTTCCTCAAACACATTGGATGTTGGGTGCAGCCAGGGCTGGGAATTTTGACTGGGGTGTGCCAGTGCTCCTGCTGAGACTTAAACCAGGAGTTCGTGGCTGATGGTCTTGCCCCTGTGCTCAGGGTCAGACTGATCACTGCATTTGGGGTCAGGAAGGAATCTTACCCCATAATCAGATTGGTACAGACTGGGGGGAGGGGGTGGGGTTATCTTCCTCTATAGCAGGGGACATAGCCCTCTTCCTCAGATCTCTCAAGCATATTTTAATAATCCTTGCAGCAGCAGGACATTGACCACTATTGTCCCCCAGTTTTACCTGTGGCAAGTTAGAGCACTATGCTTCGTGATTGTGTGACAGTGTTGCCTGTGTGGTTTTAGTAATAAGTTAGACAAAGATCTGCTTGGGATGATTTGGATAGGGATGATACTGTCTCAGGTAGGGGTTTGGATTAGATGACATCCAGAGGGGCTCTCCAGCCCTGCTTTTTTATGATTCTATGATTGAAACAACCAAACACCAGTCACCAAGTTACTCAGATGACTAACACCCAGAAAACAGACCAACCATCAGAACAGGGGCAAGGGACAAAGTACTCCAAACTGAATTTCACAGAGATTAATGTAGGACCACTCAAAATTGTCTGTAGAATCAGCATAGAGTAGAAGACCAGATATGGTGGGGGTAGCAAATCCTCCTGTAATATAGAGTGCTGCATGCAGAATTTAGGGCTCGGGCTTGGCGAGGAGGGTAAGTGGATATGACGCTGGGTATGATGATCAACAACCTTCTGTAGCATGTTGATCAGCTGGTTGAGAATCTGCATCATATTCCCTTGCATACGCTTATTGGCCTCCCATTTCTTCCATCAGTCCTACAGTATGTTCTCCTTCCACTGGCAGCCCCATCTGTCAGTACCATCCATGTGCAGATCACCTGTGTGAACACGTCTTCCTCCTGTGTTCTCCTTCTCCACTTCTGTACCTGACAGTTGGGTGGCTACTAACTATTGTAATGACAGCATGACTGAGAAGACTGAAAAAGAAAATGTGGGGCATGTCAGATTCACAGCTGTAGCCTTAGGTAAAGGAAACTGAAAACTCCCTAAAACTTTTTTCCCATTATAACAGCAATGAAGCCATTTGGCCTGATCATTAATGCCAGTGCTGCTATGGTAAGCTTCCCTGGCTGGTGGCTGCAAAGTTGTTGGTGACTGGTTGGGCTCTGGAATGGAGTTTGGGGAGGAAAACCTGAGCAGATCTGTAGAACTAAGTAAGATGTTAAAAAAATCTTTGTAGGGCATTGTAGTGCTATGGCCAGTTTCCCCTGAAGAGGATCACCAAGGCTGGAAAAAAGGAGATGATGTAGAAAGCAAAAGGATGCCCAGGGTGCTTTGCTGCCTAGGTGGTGCCAGAAATAGTCCTTGCTTAATTCTGGAACCAGGGATTTAGCAAGATGTCCTATCAGGATAGGAAAATAAGGCCACCATCCCCAAGAATCAAAATGAGTGGCTGTGGGAACATCTGCTGGAGTACTTTCTGGTAATCCCCAAGGTAGAAAGGGACATTGATGTCCCTCTGTGAGATAAACATGATTCTCCACAAGATTCTGTGGGTCATTTGGCAGCATAGCTGTTAAGAAGGCAAAAACCTGGAGCCACAATCCATGACCTCACCCCTACCTGCCTGTTTGCTACAGAATTTCCCAATAACATATATTTACAAGCACAGGTGGCTCTAGGATTTTGAAAATGGTGGGGTGCAGATGGTATAGTGCATCATCCCATATAATACAACACATATTTTTCTCCAGTTAAAAAGAAATGAGGTGCTTTACTAATATGTTAGCAGCCTAGGGCTACATTATCCATTTAAAATCGAAGCACAAAACAAATACAAATTATTGGAAGGTGCATTAATTTTCTATTAAGTCTAAAAAGCACAACAAATGAGGCAAAAGTTAATCAAAAGATGCTGTTTCATTAGTTCTGTAGCCATTAGAGTTAAATGTACATCTCTTTTTCAGATTAATCAAACAAAATCTAGCCTTCTTGAGTATCTTGGCAGTGCCTCACTACCAGTGTTTCACTGAAAATTATTTCCACATCTGAATTAATGTTCACCTGAGCTAACACTTTTAGCTAGAGTTAAAAAGTATGCAACACTGTTAAATAGGACCTAAATTACCAGGAGCAGCTAACAGGCAGCAAAATTGCTGAAGAAAGGATAGCTTGATTAGTAGAACATCAAGACTTTATAAAGAGGAGAGGGCCATTAACATCTGTGAAATAGTGTTTAGATGGAATCAGGTAGCTTGCAATGAGCCATGAAGTCAAGTGACTCCCTCAGCACTGCCTGACTAGAAATGTTGCTGCCACTGCCAGCAACATTTATGGTCTTAAATTTTGTGTGGAGCAAGAATTAAATAGGGGTGGGAGGGAGAGGGGTACAACTGCATCACTGCATTCCTCTGGATCCACCCGTTTACAAGCATGTTTCCCCATCGGGATCCCCACCCTGACCGAGCACACATAAATGCACCCTACTTGGATCACAGAGCTTGGTGATTCACAAGCCAACAAACAATTGAGACTTCTATCTGGCAGGAGGGCAGGCATTTACCAGAGAGCACTTTTCTATTTGAGGTATCTGCTCCTTTTTGTTGGTAAGGTGGTACTTAAAGCCTTGCTTTCCCTTTCAATCTGGAGATCAGGAGTGGGGAAGATGTAAAATTCATCCAGTATATAGTGGGGCATGCTGGAGAAGAACAGGCAAGAGCTGGGAGAGATCAAATTGCAGTACTTACAAGTGTTTGTTTCAGTGTCTCTGATGTTGTCTGTCCACTAGCTAGGATTGTCTTTGGTTGTGGAAGTTGTGGCTACAAAATACAACTGGATCTGGGAGATCTCATCCTCTGGGAGGATTATAACTCCTCCCCTTCCTCCTCGTTAGGGAAGTTGTCATCTTCCTCTGCATGGAACTTGAATGATGTTTCTTCCTGGGTACTGTGGACTCTTTAGTAAGACACTTAATTGAGAAGACAGGGGTTGTCCGAGGCTCCTGGGATTGAGTGCAGCTACTTGAAGAAGGGGCACATCACAGGAAAGACCCTTGAACGTTTATTGTGCATGATCATCTGGTGATAAGGCTGACAAAGATCCTTTGCTTTAGGTGGGCACTGGGTGCTGCTCCTATCATACTCCTGGGCATGCACCTCTCCCACCCTCCAGCTCCCCCAGACAACATTATCAGAAACATGCCAATTTTTCCTGTTCTTATGGAGCTAGGGTTGGATAGTTCTCTGATACCAAAGCCTGAGGAGATCTTTCCTATCCTGCAGACCTAATTACAGGATTACATACATGTGGTGGCAGGAAACAGAAATTTCCAAAATGGTGGACTGATTTTAAGCTGTAGAAAAAGTGGGTTTCAGTTTCGGCCAGGACAGTTTAAACCAGGGTCCAGAATGCACAGTGCAAGGAAGCATGAGATTGCTGAAGAAGGATTGCTAAGGCTACCAGAGACAGAGGAGGTTTTATATGTACCTGTTCTGAACGGCCATATGGGAGCAGAAGCCTTCTGTCACTAGAGATGGTAAAATATTAGGAGTGTAACCCAGGTGGTACTCAATTATGTACCCCTTCTCCAAATGAAGGGAGCGTTAGCGGGCAGAAGCACTGGGAAGACATGACTGCCCAGCTGGGTGCAGCTTTCCTCCCCCACATAGAGTAGAGCCAGGACACGTATTGTGGCTTCATAGATTTCATAGATTTCATAGACATTAGGGCTGGAAGGGACCTCGGAAGATCATTGAGTCCAGCCCCCTGCCCAAAGGGCAGGAAGTCAGCTAGGGTCATAGGATCCCAGCAAGATGAGCATCCAGTTTCATCTTGAAGGTGTTCAATGAAGGCGTTTGAACCACCTCCGGTGGCAGGCTGTTCCAGACCTTGGGGGCTTGGACAGTAAAGAAATTCTTCCTTATGTCCAGCCTGAAATGATCTTGAAGTAGTTTGTGACCATTTGACCTCGTCATCCCTTGGGGCGCTCTGGTGAGCCATATCTAGGCTTAACTAGATATGATTCAATGCCCAGGGAGGCGGGTGCCCCACGGCAGATCTTGCTGCTCAGAAGGGGTCCCCCCACAGCAGATCTTGATGCCCGGGGGGGTGGTCCGCTACAGCAGATCTCGCTGCCCAGAGGGAGTTCCCCCATGGCCAATGGTTGCAGCTACTTCCAGTAGTGGCTGTGGCCGCTTCTGGGAGTGGCTGCAGCAATCGGCCAGCACTTGCAGGGGGATCATCAGCGCTCCCACCTGCCCCCCTGCCCATCGCCTAAGCAGCAAGCATGGCTGATCAGGGAGTGCACTGGCGCTCTCAGGGGGTGCATGTGCACCCCCATGCACCCCTTACGCGTCACCACTGGGTTAGTCCCCTCTCTGGTCCAGCCCTTGGGTAGGGGCAGGGCAAGCTTCTCCCCTGTCATCACCTGATTGGTGGGGGAAGGGGAAATGCCCCACCAATCGCTTTGAGCCTCCTCAAAGCTGGCATGCTGGGCTGCTGCCATCAAGCCCGCCACAGGAGTTTTAATAGCTTAGAGGAACTTCATGCCTAAAGGATGCAAACATCTGCTACTAAGACTCAATTTTGCTATCAGAACATTACAGCATAGATCAGGCCTCAGTTAATGTCTGAGGTAACTTTAAAACAGGAAAGGAACCAAGTACGATAAAGCTGCCCATCCTGTGGGCTTTTCCTGACAGTCTACAGATTTGCAGATCCTTCCACTTGTCTCTTAAGGAAGACCCTAACCCTGATTAGTATTCTTCCTCATTTTGTTTTCCTTTCTTGTCTCCTAGGACCAAGGCAGTCAATCAAAACTTCTCCATGTGCTGATAGATAGCCTGGTTCATTAGCACAGTGAGCAAGCAATGCTCCTCCATCCAACTGGGAACCCTGTGTTTAAGCACCAGCTGGACAGCAGCTGCTCCTACAGGCTTCTTGGACTGTCTTCCCCAATACTAAGTGTCAGAGGTAAACAAATTTCTGTCCTTTCTCTCCTTTCACCATGATTGTGAGGGGAATAACAGTCCCCTTCTCTGCTATTTCCCCAGGTGTGGGGAGATACCAAATAATCCTGTCCTGCTAAGGCAGCCAACTTCTAAAAGTTATCTGCAGGGAGAAGGGGAAATGTACCTCCAGAATTTAGTTAAGGGAATGGGGAGAAACAATTAAATGTTGTGGACAAAAGATATTTTGGGGTCATTTGATGTCTGTTCCTTTTCCTCTCTTCCTCTTTCTATTTCTGCCCTTTCTGTCGTCATATTAGTTTATGCAAATATGTATAAATATATGCAAATGTTAATAACTTTACAAATTAATAATCCACTGGTTTTTGCTTCCTGGATCTTGACAAGTCTGCCTGACAGTCTGCAATAGCAAAAATGCTAGTCACGCAACTAAAATATAGTGGAAGAAGCATGGCTCAAAAACATCAAAGAAAATTTGCTTGAGGAAAAGGAAACCCCCCATATATATATGAACACACACACACACATATATATTTAAGAAATTAAATTCCTGGATAAAAAATGTAGCAAGTAAGATAATGTAGAAATATAGAACAGATGATGTCTGCCCAGCCACTAGAAATATTCAGGAAATGTAAGAGTAAAAGACAGTGAAACACTGTTTATTCAAGCAAATGAATCAGGGAGACAGCACATGCAAAGGTGAGTAATATCTGATTCCTTGGATCTGTGTCAAAAGGCAGCATTCATGAAATTCAGAGAAGAAGCTGAAATGGTGTTTAACAAAAATAGCCTGTCTAAAGGAGAACCAGTGAAAAGTGTATTGAAATAGAGGGCTATTGGCAAACAAAAACTACATTCACTTACAGTTTATGCTATGGCATACTACATCCACCTTCATTAATAAAAGATTGGAAATTAGATGTTAGGGCAAAGGCTGGTGCATTTCTCGACAAAATACTAACCATATTGCATACAATGTTAGCAATAACCCATTCCAACACTCTACAGTTAAATCTCCAACAGAAGCTAAAAAGGAATATGCACCCAAATATTATTTAGCTTGCACTCCTAGACAGAGCTTTTAAGTATTCTATACTCTTAAGATTTTCTGTTAATTCATTTTTCACCATCTACTATGAAATCTTTGTGTAATACTCCAACTTTATGGTTTGCATTTTGTTATTGCACTGAGAGTTTCACAAAATAAAAGTTCAAAGTTCCTGTTAAAACAGCTGTGTAGTACAACTGCGTTGCAGCAGCTACTGCACCATATTATCCTGCATGTTCCCCACTACTTCTGGGGTACTAATCCTATGACTTCCTAGAATGAAAAAGAACTAAATATGGTAGAGAAAAATAATGTGATGGAAGACGTTATGGAACCAAGAAAACAACAGGCCTCACAATGCCTGTTACAAAAAAAATAAAGATCTCTGTATGTGCACAGTTCTAAAGAGGCTCAAGGAAGTACTATAAACAAGTGTAGAATCTTTAGATTTGATTTGAGCAACAGTAGGATCAGAGGAAAGTAGAGCTGGAAAGGGCCTCATGAGGTCACCTAGTCCAACCCCCTGCTCAAGGTAGGAACATGCCTGTCTAAACCACCTCAGCCAAACAGCTGTCTAAATTGCTCTTGAAAATTTCCAGGTAGGCTCCTAGTTTGAAAGTTCCTCGTAATCCTCAACCTAGATTTTCCCTGCTGCAACTTGAAGCTGTTGCTCCTAGTCCTGTCCCCTACAGCCACAGAGGAAAGTTCATCTCCATCCTCTCTGTAATTGCCTTTCAGATATTTGAATATTGTTATCAAATCCATGCTCAGTCTTCTCCTCGCCAAACAAAATGATCCCCGTTTTATCAGCCTTTCCTCATAAGTCATACATCTCAGGCCTCTAATAATTTTTGTCACTCTCTGATGACCTTTTTCCAATCTGCCCACATCCTTCTTAAAGTGTGGAGCCCAAAATTGGATCCACTACACCAGGGAGGCCTCACCAGTGCTGAATAGAGCAGAAAAAAAATCACTTCCCTTGATATGCAGAAGAGGCTCCTATTGATACAAACCAGTATGATATTATCTTTTTTTGGCAATGAGCACACTGTTGCCTTATATTCAGCTTATGCTCCACTGTTACCCCCAGGTCCTTCTCTGTAGTACCACAGCCTAGCCAGTCATTCCCCACTCTGTATTTGTACATGTGATTATTTCTCCCCAAGTGTAGGACTTTGCACTTGGCCCTTTTGAATTTCATCTGACTGATTTTGGACTATTTCTCAAGTTTATTCAAGTCATTCTGGATACTAGCCCAACAACCCAGAGCATCTGCAACTCTGCCCAACGTGGTATCATCTGCAGATTTGCTAAACATGCACTAAATTCCATCGTCCAAATCATTAATAAAGATGTTAAACAATACCAGACCCAGGAAAGACCCTGGGGGGACCCCATTTGATATCTCCTTCCATCTAGACATTGAGCCGTTGATATCTTTCATCGTTACCACATGTCCACCATTTTGAATACCTTGCTTTTATTACCTCTCACTGGGCATTATTCATGCTCCAGAAATCTTCCAAAAGAAAATAAGTGAGATGCTGTGAAGCTGGAAAATACTTGGAGGAGGATTTAGAGGGGGAATTCTGAGAAAGAGCATAATATAAAGTTAAAACAAGATCTGTAGGCAAAACAATGCCTAAAACAAGGTTGCTGGACTAAAGTTACCTAGAGAAAACTGTATGCCATGACAAACCTGACTACAGTTCTCAGGGTGATACATAGGGAGCGCACGCAGGTGCATGTGCACCCTCTACACATGACGGCACATTCCTTGCAAAAAGGTGCCACCAACACTGTCGACGGTGCCTGCCGATGGTCGCTGCTCACAACCGTGCCGTTGGCACTGCCAGCAGCATCTGTTGCCAGTCCATGATTGCCTCTAGCTGCCGCCAACACTGCCACCAGCGCCTGTGGGTGGTTGCCGAGCCTTGGTCAGCGCTCACCACTCTTCAACCCCCCTCCCCCCGCCCCCACTGACAGTGCCAGTGGCATGCACGGAGCTCCCTGCTCACCACCACTGGGCTCCCGCTGCCGCCAGCGCAGCCGTGCCCCCACAGCCGCTGGGGACATGCACCGTTCATGACTGTTCTCAGATAAAAAGTCAGTACTAGAGGTAATAACACCAGCTAAAAAAATAACTAATGATGGTCCTTTGTAGAAGTGATTTTCACTCCTATCCTCAACAAGGCTAAACTCATCGTGAAGAGCTTAAAACAGACTCTGAGATTGGTTCAATGTATAAGAGTGTGCTTTATCAGATCTAGAGCCCAAATCCACATTTGTTATTTTATAATACTTCCAAATCTCTGCCATTTCAGCAGTCTGGACAGGAATGAAGTTGAGAGTGTGGCAGGGAATATGGCAAGAAGTTATACAAATGGCAGACCAACTACACAGAAAAAGGGTATATTCAAAAAAGGATGCTGGATATGGCGCTGCAACCCGGGCCAGCCACCCCTCGCCGGGGTCGCTGGGCTCTGACCCTGGGGCCCCGCATGCGTGCCGGGACCCTTCAAGCTGCCCCTCCGCCTTCCCCGTCTCATGGACGCTGTCTTCTCTAGCAGTTGTTGCGTGGGCGGATGCCGCCGAAGCAGATACATTTGCACAGTGTTCATACATAGCACCCCACCCAATCTTGTCCTGCAATCCACTGAGAATGCATGAACTTGGGAAACTCCTATCATTCTCCCAACTGCAAGGGGCTGACAATTTCCCAGGCCACTGCACTATCCAAGACCAGAAGGGCTGCTATTCCATCTATGGATTTTTATCAGCCAAAGGTGTTCACACTGTACATTAGCTATTTCTGTTCCATTGTAGTTGATTTTAAGTTTACATTGTCTTGTCATGCATCAGATCTATAAAGATTTCATCATTTATAGCTATTAAAAATCACAATGATACAATTTTTAATAATAACATCTATTCCTAATGTCATCAGTTTACAAACCTGATACATTATTTTCATTTAATCCATTAAAGTAGACCAGTTCTGTTGCACCTTCAATTAAATTAGTACAAGTTTGAATAAAGGCAAGATCACATCCCAGTGACAAGGGAGGTCAGGAGCAGTTCTGCTTGCAGAGATTTCACTCTCCCCTTACAAGGGATGATTCTTTTCTTTGCCTATCAAGTAAAGGAACTCAGGTTTTTTTTTCCTACAATGAGACAGGAGGATTAGTTAGGTCCATATGGGATGGCTGATACTCCAATGAATAAAGGCATTTGGGCATAGGTGCCAACTTTTATTTTTGCTGGGGGGGGGGGCTGCCTATGATGATTGACGTGGAAAGTTTTACGCGTTTCAGGTGGCAGCCCTCTTCCTGAGGGGGGGCCAGGGCCCTCTGCCTCGCACATACTCAGCGCCTCTGGATTTGGGGATACTTTACTTTAGATCTTCACTTTAGCTCCCAGTCATTGAGAAGATAAAGATCATCTCTCTTAAAGAGTCTTTCCTTTAATTTTGAATGAACAAGGGGATCTGAGACAAATCTGTATCAAGTCTCAAAAACATTCTATTCTGGAGAGACTGTTCCTGCCCCTTACAAACACCAGAGGGTCTTTCTCTCCTCCCCATTTAGGCCTGCTTATATAGCTTGTCCTACCAGTAACATCTCACTGAAGTGCACGAAGAAGTTCTCCCTTCCCTGTCTAAAAAATGAGGAATTCTGTGCAGGGAGGTGGCCCACAGGAATAAAATTTAGGGCACATTCTTTGTTCCCAGGCAATGCAGGGACTTGTAATAAGACAGTATGACGGAGTCTGTTTCTTTACCCCCTTCCATTAATAGACTTTGGGCAGGTCCATAAAGGGCAGTTTCCACATTCCCCCCCTGTTCTTTGGAAACTTTGAAAAACTGGCCAAGAAACTGTCTTCACCTTCCACTGCAGTTGTATGGCCTTCACCTGTCTAACTTGTGAGAAGACTGAGGATCTTGTCTGACTCCTTGCTCTCACTTTGAACCTATAACCTTGCCCTTGTTACTTGTTCCCCAGAGTAAGTCAGGCCCTGACACTGATCCTCAGCCTGCGGGGCTGGGCCTTCAGGGATGGATGGAGCTGGCTCTGTCCATTAGGAGAGAGAGGTAGGTAGCCTGAAGTCAGGCAGAAGGCAAGGTAGATTTGCATCTCATAAACTAACTCAGAGATGTACAGTATAAGCTAGGCATGTAAAGGAGGTGGCCCATGGAACAGACATGGCATACAGAAGCACATCATCCACCCCCAGTACTGCCCCTGGGTCTGGAGTTGATTCACAAAGCTCACATGGCATGCACCAGATCAGCCCTGCACCACACAGGGTGCCAGTTCTACCTGGCCTGGCACCTGCACTGCATGTGGGCCTGCCTTAGCCAGTCCAGGCCATGCAACATACATGGCACCTGCTCTGGCCAGTCTGGGACACGCACAGTGCCTACCCCAGCCAGCCTGGGACACACACGGCACACAGCACCCACTCCAGCCATTCTGGGACCTGCGCTGTATGCAGCACCCCCTGGCTACTCCAGGGTAGGCACCACATGCAGCATGAGCCCCAGACTGGCAGGAGTTCAATAAGAACAGGTGCAAACTCCTGCACTTAGGACAGAACAAGTCAATGCACCACTACAGACTGGGGACCAACTGGCTAAGGAGCAGCTCTGCAGAACAGGACCTGGGGGTTACAGTGGACAATAAGCTGAATATGAGCCAACATTGTGCGAAGGAGGCTAACAGCATACTGGCCTGCGTTAGTAAGAGTATTGCCAGCAGATGGAGGGAAGTGATTACAGGCAGTTCTCCGACTTAGGACACAATTGGTTCCTGAAAACCACAGCTTAAATTGAAACGTTGTAACTCGGAACCAATTTTCTCATAAGAAACAATGTTATAAATGGGGGATTGGTTCCTGAACCAAAGCTGGATACCCTATTTTCACCAAAAATACCCCAGAATTGTGTACTCGATCAACTATAGATGAGTCATATAGCTACATGAATGCATTTATATTGTAAATAGCAATAATATTGATTTGGAAGGACTTCTTTGAGGTGACTCTGCTGGACTTTTTGAAGGGCTCTCGGTTGGACTTTTTGAAGGGCTCTTGGCTGGAGTCTTCTCAGGAGTCTTGGCTTCAGGTTTTTCTGGAGTCTTGTCTGCTTTCTTAAAGAAACTGTCCAAGGCAGTTTGGACAGATGTTCTCCAGGGAGACAGATGACACAGTGAACTTGTTCGCTGGTGTGTCGTCACATCGGATCAAGCATTGTAAAATCAAAACTAACATCAGAAAGTTGAAACAGGGTGTCAATTTATAAACATTGTAAGTGTGAAACGTTGTAACTTGCAATGTTGTAAGCGGAGGACTGCCTGTAGTCCACTCTATTCGGCACTGGTGAGGCCACATCTGGAGTACTGTGTCCAGTTGTGGGCCCCTTACTACAGAAAAGATGTGGACAAATTCAAGAGCAGAGGGCAACAAAAGTGGTGAGGGGGCTGGGGGACATGACTTATGAGGAGAGGCTGAGGGAACTGGGCTTATTGAGTCTAGAGAAGAAAGACAGAGGGAGCAACCACAACGAGCGGTGGCAGCAGTGGCAGCCCCAGCATGGGCTCCAGGTCCCGCTTTTCTCACCACTGCTGCTGCCACTGCTCCTCATCATGGCCAGGGTGGGCAGGTCTGGTCTGGAGCAGGTACTGCAGGGAACCTGAACCCTCACAGGCTGGGGCCGGGGCTGGGGCCAGGGCCAAGGTGGTGCACTCGGATCTGGGGCTCAGGCCCTGCCTGTGCTGGCCTCCATCGGGCCAGGGCTGCCAACAGCAGCTGGAAGGAGCCACTGCTGCCGCTGCCAAATCTGCACCCAGCCACTACCACCGAAGCCAGGCATCAGCTCCAGTCACTCCACTGGGCAGAAGGGCAGCCCAGAGGCAGTGCTGGTGGCAGTAGTAGGGTGACCACCTGCCCCTAATTGGGCAGGACAGTCCCAGAATGGGACCCTCAAGTCCTGGTCCCAGGCTGTCCCAGATTCACAGCATCATGCAGGGATCCACAGGAAATGGCGTATTTCCCTGCAGGCTAGCAGCATTCCAGCACGCAAGGGGCTGCTTGGGGCTGCTGGGAGCAGGATGCAGGTGGTGCCACATCCATGTGTATGCCCACACACATGGCTGGGAAATACAGCTGGGAAGCGTGGAAAGCAGCTCCCTGCAGGTAAGTCAGGGAGGGTTTATGGGGAGGAGAGGAGGTATGGAGGGATGGGGGGTAGATCGAGGCCTCCGTGGTGAGGGAGCAAGTGGGATGGGGCTGGGGGCACTGCCCAGCTAGGGCAGTGCATAGAGTAGGACACAGCCACGGGCAGCTCATCCAGGGGGCACAGGGCACGGGAGGGGGGCAGCTCCCCACTGCTACATGCTGTTCTGGGGGGGAGAGCATGGGAGGCACGTGCCCCCCAGATGTGTGTGCAGGGCAGGGGTGGATACAGGCTGCCTGCTGTGAGCTTGGGGCTGCCTGTCCTGCTGTCCTCCCCACAGGGAGACCCCACCACCATGGCAACACTCCCCCCCCCCCCCCCCCCACTAGGCAGCAGTGGGGATGGCAGAGGTGTGGAGTTAGATCCCCTGCTGCTGCTGGACAAGCAGGGGGGGGTACAGCTGGCATGGGGCTCCTGAGAGGGCAGCAGGGCTGCCCGGAGCCCACAGCACTCAACCTGTATCTGCCCCCCTGCTCCATTTTGCTCTGCTCTGGCTGTGCCACCAGCGAGGAGGTAGAGGGGAAGGAGGAAGGTGGGCATGTGCCCTGCCTTTGCATTTTAAAAACATGGTCCCTCTAGGCAGTGGGGGTCTGGACACAGAGGCAACAGTCAGTGGTGGCTCCTTCTTGCTGCCATTGCTTCTGGTGCCATGGACACTGGTACAGGCAGAGCCCGAGCCCTGGGCTGTGTGCGCAACCCTGGCCACGGCGTGCCGTGTGTGGGGTTCGGGGTCCCTGCAGCGCTCTCCCTGGACCTGCCCGCTCTGGCCCCAATGAACAGCAGTGGCAGCAACCAGAAAACGTGAGACCTGGAGCTCCTGCCAGTGGGACCCACTGCCCTGCAGCTCCTCCCCATCACTGTTGCAGCCACCAGCGCCACCTCTGGGCCACGCCAGGCTCCTGCACCCAGTGGGGTGAAGGCGCAGGGCAGCCCTGGCACCTATACCAGCTCCCTGCCCACCTGCAGCCCCATTCCACATAGGGAGGTTTGGGGAGCGGTTGTGTGTGTGTGGGCGGGGGGGGTGACCCAGCCCACAACAGGGAGTTTTGGGGAGCTATATGGCCCATGGGCCCAAATATTTGCCTACCCAGGCTAGGTTGTCCTCAGTGGTGGGAGATGACAGAACAAGGAGCACCAGAGTCAAGCTGCAGCAAGGGAAGTTTAGGTTAGATATTAGGAAAAATGTCCTTACTAGGAGGGCAGTAAAGCACTGAACCAGGTTACCCAGACAGCTGGTGAGATCTCCATCCCAGGAGGTTTTTAAGACCCAGGTAGACACCGCATTGGCTGAAATGATCTAGTTGGGGAGGCCCTGATGTGAACAGGGGGTTAAACTACGGTTCACCCTCATTTTCGATGATACCAGTGGGCGCCGCAGGCAGCTCGTTTCACACCAGCCCTGCCCGGGCACCGCATGTGGCACCGTCCCAGACAGGCGGGAGACGGCACCACAGCGGGGCACGTCCGCGGGCTTCGTCGGGGCTGGCTACTGCCACGCATCCTGCCCGGGAACAGCACTCACCCAGCCCCGTGGAAAAGCCGGGCTCCCGAATTGGCTGCAGGTCGCATCCGCACCGCTCCCTGGGGGGCCGCTCCCATCCCAGTGAGCACGACCCCAACCCCGTGTCGGTGGCCAGGGGAGACGGCACCACAGCGGGGCACGTCCGCGGGCTTCGTCGGGGCTGGCTACTGCCACGCATCCTGCCCGGGAACAGCACTCACCCAGCCCCGTGGAAAAGCCGGGCTCCCGAATTGGCTGCAGGTCGCATCCGCACCGCTCCCTGGGGGGCCGCTCCCATCCCAGTGAGCACGACCCCAACCCCGTGTCGGTGGCCAGGCTGCGGGGCCCTCGGGGAGGGGGGGGAGCAACGCGGACCCAGGG
>NW_005842369.1:898881-899558 GCF_000455745.1 Alligator sinensis | reverse complement strand
CTGCTGCCTCCCTTGCTCCCACCCGCCCCGCGTGAAACCCAGACCCAAAATGGCTTCTTCCCACCCTTCTCCCTGCGCGGGCAAGGCCGCGGCGCCGCGGGCTCCGCGCACCCGCCTCCGCCCAGCCCCACAGTCGGGGAAGAGGCTCGTGAGAATCGGTAATACACGAGCCCGAGGGCAGGACTGAAGGGAGTTTGTTGCTCAGGTGGATACGAAGGTCTCGAGGAACCTCCGGTATATTTTTAGGCTTTAAAAATAAATGAAGGCACTAGTCACTAGGGGTTGATGAAATAGGGTGTGGGGAAGGGGTCAACCTCTGATCTTTCCTGACATGAAAAAGAGTCAGGTTGGCTCCCAAGTGCTGAAAAGCCCCGCTGGGGTGCAGATCCCTAAGGAGACCTGAGGAAGGATGACTTGCTTTTAAAAGCTTGTCCAGCTTTATCCCAGCTGCCTCATTGGCGCAAGAAAAGACAGTTACCCTAAGAAATCTTTGATCCCTAGGTTGTCATTTTAGCCAGCAAAAGATGTTTCTGATGTGTTAGGCTGCATTTTAGTGGGTCTCTACAGATAGAGGTAATACTAACTTTGTCCACCAAGCCTTCACTACTGAGGCTGAGGAGCACAACTTGGATGAGAAGCTTGTCCCACTGATCCTCTAGGGAACGCGTTAACATTCC
>NW_005842369.1:878836-898850 GCF_000455745.1 Alligator sinensis | reverse complement strand
AGGATCCTTAGTGCGAATGAAACCCCTGCATTCAAAGTAGTTAACAACCTTTAAAAAAAAAAAAACCTTTAGAGCTTTATAACATGAGAGTGAAGGCTATTTCTCCGGCCTTTTTGTTTGGCCCTCTGAGCAGCACAAAATTGCTTTCCCCAGGTCTTTAATCATTGGCATGATGAAATGGACAAACTTCAGCTTTCTCCCAAGCCACATCATGAAGAGAACTAGGACTGATTGAGGGGGAGGAAACGATCAGAATTATGTACAGCACAGAAAAGGTGTGCCTTCAGCATTTGGAAGGTTATCTCTGCAACAATAAAGACTAGAAGCATCAATTAATAGTCTGATTTTTTTAGAAACAAGCAAATCAAAGTCTTCAAGTCATGACAAAAAACACTGAGAAACCCTAAAAGCTGACAATTAGGAATATTACAACTTAACTACTCTAGAGAAATCTTGCTTTAGATATGAGGCTAAAAATGTCTTTGTCCTTGATAAATGTTTGAATAATGCCTTCCTATTTTTCCTTCTCAGAAAAATCAGCATGGATAAAAATGAGCTGGTGCAGAAGGCCAAACTGGCTGAGCAGGCTGAGAGATATGATGACATGGCAAGCTGCATGAAGTCTGTGACTGAGCAAGGAGCTGAGTTGTCCAATGAGGAGAGGAATCTTCTCTCTGTTGCTTACAAAAATGTTGTAGGAGCCCGTAGGTCATCTTGGAGAGTAGTCTCAAGTATTGAACAAAAAACGGAAGGTGCTGAGAAAAAGCAGCAGATGGCCCGAGAATACAGAGAGAAAATTGAGACTGAGCTAAGGGACATCTGCAATGATGTGCTGGTGAGAACTAACAAAACTGTTAAACTATTGATTTAATATTGCAGGGTAAACGATATTAACCCCATTAAACTGACATTTAATCTAAACTGAAAATTGAGGCCTGTGATATCAAGTCTTTAATCTTTTTCTATACCGTTTAAAAAAACAAACTAAGACAAGTGGGTGACTTTTTCCTCTTCCCCTTAATGAATTTGGTAATTAGTTCTCATGGACATCTACTAACATTGTCAAATCTTAAATATAAATAAACTCTGAAAATTCATAGGTTGCTTTATTGTAGGATATATATTTGTGAATAAGCAAATATGGGTTCATTCACAGATATTGACTGTGTTCATAAAAGCTTTGGGCGTGGTTTCTCCAAGAACCGTGTTGTCCACAACTTAGTTCGTTTCTGGCATCTTAATATACTGTGCTGCTTGTAAGAGGTAATTCACACTATGGAAATTGTGCCCCTCCCTGGTTTAGATGATGTAATGTTAGTTATGACTCAGCCATGCAGAAAATCCTCTGCAGGAGGAGGCAATGGCAGTACTGCTGATTCCCTCTTGCAGTTAATAGTTCTTTAGTGGTAAACTATAGTAAAGGTAGTCTGAGAGTTAAACTAGTCTTGTGGCTTACAGAACATACTGTGGCTTGTTGAATGATAATTGAAAAATGCTTGGGTTTTAAACTAATTGGGGGATGGGGAGGGAGTCAAAGGGGAGGGTGGGACTTTTCAAGTATGCAGTAGTACACTCCTACAAGTTCACCCTTTACTGGGTGTTTGTCTTCCTGTTGTGTGCTGAAATAAACTCTGCTGACAGCAACAGCCACTGTAGACCATGGACTTTACTAGTATCATCCCTATTCTTTACAGGACTAGAGCATACCTGATTTACACAAAAGTCTGCAGTACATGCAAGTATTGGTTAAAGTGCATCATAGAATCATAGAAAATTAGGACTGGAAGGGACCTCAGGAGGTCATCTAGTCCAACCTCCTGCTCAAAGCAGGACTATCCCCAACTAGATAATTCCAGCCAAGGCTTTGTCTATCTGGGTCCTAAACACATCCAAGGTTGGAGATTCTACCACCTCTGTGGGTAACCTGTTCCAGTGTTTTACTATCCTCTGAGAGAGAGTTTTTCCTAATATCCAACCTAAACTTCCCTTGCTGCAGCATGAAACCATTGTTCCTTGTTCTGTGATTCTGCCATTCAAAGGTGTGGTGTGCACCCTTTTTGAGTTTTGATAACAGTGACCATAATGGCAGTCTGAAATAAGTCTTGTCTGCCTTAGAATAATTACATGAAATGGAAGTGATGATTCTCATAAAGAAATGGAGATGTACGGAATACAGATTCACTAAGGTGTAAATGAGAACAAGGATGATGCCAAGTTTCTGCTTGTATTTTGGGCCTAACTTCCATGGTGATTGGCACACTCAGAAAGCTTAATCTGTTTTGACATTTTGTAGAAGGATAACTCTTCAAGTCCATATGAAATTGGTACTGCCAAGCTTTAAACAGATGTAAAACTAAAAACAACTTTCTCAATGGGAGGTGGTGTTGAAATCTCCATAAGAAATGGAAATTAAATACTTCGTATTTTGGTATTTCTTACTGTTAAGAAGGAACAGTTTCTCAGGGGATGTGGAATAAGTCTATGATGCTAAACTGTGCATAAGCATAGATTAAGCTTGAGACCAGCAGTTTGAAATATTCCTAAATTCCACCAAAAAGTTTTCTAGCAAATAGAAATATTTTGCAGTCTGACAATTAGTTCTTGAAGCATAAAATGCCATTTGAGAGAGAACTATGAACAATCAAAAATGACTGACTGAACTATAATGTAGGAAGCAAAAAAACGTTGAATACTTCCTACTTTGTGCATGGCTTGAAGTCTGTAAGTATCCCTCAAGTTACAAAACGAAAATCAGAACTGTAGTTGATACAGTCTATCAGAATAATAAAAGATCTTTTAGATCATTACTATATAGTATTAAAATTATTTTAACCAGTTAAAGTGTTGTTCATCTGGGTGTTGCCAGTTCAGCCTGTTTGGACAATGCTACCATCCAAATGAAATAATGTCCCAAGCAGTGACTTTTAAAGTGCTCTTCTAGTTTCTAGATTTGAAAAAAAATATTTTTAACTTTCTCCTGTATCCCAAGGACTTGATTTGCAAGTATTTTTAGATGTGCAACCTAATTACCAAGGTTAAAAATATTGGGTAAAGAATTAGATTTATAGCTAAAACCCATTCCTGTTTTCTTGCCTGTGATGCCCCACTTAAACTAATTAATATGTACTGAGAATTTTCCTAGTCAAATTGCTTGACTCAAACTGGTAGACTGGTTAAAATCCACTCTCTTCAGTTTAGCAGGTGAAAATCAGCAGCAGGTGTGTGTGTGTGCACGTACTTGCACACATCTTGCATGATCCTTCATATGAAGACACAACTAAGCTGACCCTTAGATGCAACTATTCACAAAAAGTTAAACAGAAGTTGGTGAAACAGCAGATAATCTGCTTTTAAACATTCACAAACTTCCCACTAACTAAGTGAAACTGTCCTTGCAAAATTCAATTAAACCTCAAAACATGGAGAGTCTCTCCAACAAGCTTTACTCAAATGAGTATACTTCTTCCACTTCATTGAAGTGGGACTGTAAGATGTCACTCTTCCTCCAGCTACCTGCCAGGGTTTTAAGGAATATTTCCTATCTTGAAGTGTTACATCAAAGCTTGGTGTGAAAGTAACTGGTGTCCTAATCATTGCATTTAAAAGAAAATGTTTTGGGGATGGGAGAGGGTGACAGTTAGTTAAATTAATCTGCCCTATTTATAGGTCATGGCAGCAGTTGGTCCTACTATGACTTCATGTTACCTCCAGCTAGGGCCAAACGATGGGGAGGCAGCATTGAGATCCAGTTGACTGGGACTTCTGAAATTACATTGTTTCCAGTTCTGCCATTAACCTGCTGTTTTGAACTTGGGTAACTCATTTTCTATACCACTTTCACTTTATGTTCCATAAATATTTAGATGTAAAGCTTTAAATATAAGGAGACCTTTCTTGTGTCTACACAGTGCTTTTTAGAATAGGAACTTAATTGGGTAAACATGCTATATCACAAGAAACCTTCTCTTACTTTTGTATACTACCTCTTTATGGCCGGATATTGAAGGGTCACACATGGGTTTCTAACCCTAAAAATTAAAATACAGAGGACAAACTGGCAAGCTTAACTGTCCTTAATATAAATAGAACATTATAAAAAATTTCTGGTTTATAAAGCATTATTCATACGGAACACAAAGTTCACTAAAGTGATTTCCTCCCTGGCCCATCTCCCATGTTAGCCAACAGTATGCTTAACTTCCTGTCTGTTTCTGCAGCAGGAGGTTTCATCTGAAGTTATCACTGTGCTCTGTTCCTCTTAAGATACTAGCATCTTTGCCCATTACAGGAAACCCTCGCTATTCATGGGTTCAGCATTCGTGGTTTCAAGTATTTGCGAATGATGAACCTGCATTTTAAATACAGTTTATACACTTACGGGAGTTCCGTGATCCCACCGTAGCCATGCCCACCCCCCCACCCCCAGCCGCCAGGGGCACTGCGTTCATGAACACAGACTGCATTGTGCCATATTTGCAGATTTCACCATTCGCAGGGGATACAAGAACGTATGAGATTCTCTTTAGTCTTGTAACTCAATTTTTCATTGTACTCACAAACTAAGAATAAGCTCTCCAGTTAAATGGAAATTTTGAAAGCCAGAATGAGGAATTGCTCTAGACAGTATATATTATATATACAAATTATGAGTATTCTCAGAGTCCTTACGGATTGTCAGCTTTTTGTACATAGGTTTCAGCATTGGCCCAAGTCTTCTATCACCTGGTAACGTAAAACATGACTAGTAGGCAACAATTTAAATTAGAAAGTAACATTAGAGAGTTCATCCTTTGTAACTGCTATAGGCAAAGCACACAATGTACAGAGGATCCTTGCTTTCCCCCATTTCCCCACATATAAAACATGCTATTCTCCCATGTCCTATTTTAGGGACTCTGCAACGTTATCTCCTTTCCCGTGCCCAAGTGTTTGGATAGCACCTTTTTCTGCCCATCTCATTCTTCAGGTGCAATTCCCATTTCTTGTGGGTTACTGCTTACAGACCTCTCAGGGTCCATACTGCTCTGTCCCTCCCGTAAGTCCTTGCTACCTTCTTCTCTGGACTATTTCTGTGAAAGGTCAAGTAATAAACTTTCTAATGGAGCAAGTGAATCCATGTTGGGACTGGTAGGTTTCGTTGCTTGCAGTACTGTCCTGTCCTGAGGGTCTGGGTTGCCTTCCTCTAAATCAAGCTCTTCTCGTATTTCTGAAGTCTAGGAAATTACCTAAATTTTTGGAATTGGTTTGGATAGGGCATCCTAGAGTTGCTGTGCTAGACTGAAAAATGCTATAAAGCAGGGGTGCCCAACCCTTGGTCTATGGGCCAAATCCAGCCTGCAAAGCCGTGTCATCTGGCCTGATGGACTCCCCACCATCCAAAGCTTTTGGCACCAAGGGAGCAGCAAGAGTGCTAATACCACTCCCTTGTTGCCAAATTTCCGGACCTGTGGGGAACCTGGCAGGCTAGATAGCAGGGTTGTGTGTGCTATGTTGGATGTGCAGGGCTGGTCTGACATGGGGCCGGATCTGGGTGTGAATCCCAAGAGGGATCTGGCCCACAGACCAGCCCCAAAACCCTCATCTGGCCTGCAGAGGTAAAAGGTTGAAAACCACTATTATAAAAGGTAAAGACTTGCTTTGTTCAGCCCAGAAAAATCCAGGGACAACTGCTTTGCATATTGAGGATACTTCAGATGTGGGAGCTGCTTTCTTAAATTGAATGGCAACTCTCTGATTTCAGACTCAAAGGCATAAAATGGCACTCCCCTTGAAAATGCATTTACATCTTGCTGCAGTCACTCATTGAAGCCGAGTAGTGGTAGAACTGTTGAAGGAGAAGGTGGAATTGAATTGACTGTCTAGAATTTCTTGGCTTGCAATTTTTCTGAAATGTATATCACCTCTTTTTTAAAGTGTTTGGTCTATGTTGCTTTTTTTTTTTTTTTTTTAGTTCCACTTAGAATAAATCTGAATAGCTATTTTTTCTTGAAGAATCTGTAGTCTTGACTTGGTGTGTTGAGATTAACTATTACAAGAATCCAGTTCTTAACCCTTTTTTATTTCACTCATAAAAGCTGATACTGACACCCCTTCATATTTATCATTCTGCCTGTTAACAGCTGATGCAGAAATGATTAAATGACATTACAAAAGTAAAAAGAAAATTCTCACCATTGAGGTTCCCCCTCCCCCTTTCGCTGCATGGAAAGAGTTGCTATTAAATGCTTTCACAGATGTAAGCCCACTTAGAAAGAAACTAGAACCACTTCTGGTCAATGGGTCTAATGTATGGTGGTAGTCACTGAAATTTGTTCTGGCAGATTAATGAGTTGCTGGTGGGTTCTCATTTAATAACGAAACAGCTGGTCTCTCTCTTGATGACGGCTTTTCAGCATGTGCAGTTTAACTGTTTGTGAACTTTCCTATGCCGGTATATGCTGTGATATTGTGTTTCAGTCATTGGTAAAGATTTGTCACTGTATTAGTGTGGACGCGTAGAATCTGTTAAAATATGCATTTGATTTGTACCTCTTCAGATTTTAATGTCCCATATTTAATGGATCTTAAAGGAAAAAAGGTGCTCAGCCAAGACTTTATAGATTATGGAACATGGATTTTGCTCAAAGGACTATAAAGGGAGATAAATGCTCAAACAGTTGCAGTCCAATGACAGGTGAAAAACTTCAAATGTTTTAATTATGCAGCTTCCTGACTTTCCAATCCTCCCTAACCCACTACTTTTGTATTAAGAAATGATAAAATAATGTTTTCATGCATGGAATTTAGTTTTGTCTGTGAATTATGAACGTAACAAATACTGCTACAAAGGTTATAGGTGTGTTTCATAGTAATCTTTAGCCAGTGACCTTTAAATGAGGTCTCTTGATCTAAATGCCCATATTCTTATTTCCATCTGGCTTGAGCATGTATAGCTTTCTCAGAAGTACTGAGGCCAGAGGCAGATGCATATTTCTTGAGCCTGATGACTTCGTTCAAAGAACCCCCAAAAATTCTGCTTGTAGCTACGCCCATCTTCACTTTTTGTCCATTTCTCTGCCCCGCCCCCAAGAATATAGGTACTAGCAAGGTTTAACAAATTTGCCTTTATTAAGCAGTGTTACCTAGTCAAGCTGAAGCTGGCTAAGGCTCTAGTAGAAACTACAGTTTAAAACTCAAGTTTTTATTCTATAACACTTTATAGCCACTTTGTATTCTATCTAGGTCTGTCTAGCAAGCGCATGGAATTTTAGGGGTGGGGGCTGTTCCGTTTTTTGTTTTAGCATTCTTATAGCTGAAAGGAATCTTTGGGCTGTGTACATATTCTTGACAACGAGGCTTTACGGACACATGTTATTAGACAGATTACTTACTAGATGTAATCTGCCTGGATGTATGTAATGCACCAGTCACTGTGAGATGAATATGGGAGGTCCCTTTGAGTACAAGAAAAAAATATTAAATGGCCAGTACAGGTATGTGCTGTTTCAGTCAGTATGCGTGAATGATTAAAAACATCGTATTATGAGTTTTCTCCAACACTTAAGTAACATTTTAATACATTTAATTTCAGTGGCAAGAACTATGGTTTCATCTAAAGTATCTGAGAAGGAATTCTTAATAGGGGGGCACTGTTAAAGATTTTTTGGGCCAATACTTTAACCAGCCATATCCACTGATACCAATCTGATTGCTGATATGCAACCTGACAGCTGGTAGAGCAGCGTCCAGCTGGTAAGTCTGTGGGGGAGAAGAGGCATGGAGGGGAGGGGCAGATGGAGTCCCCTGCTGTAAAGGAGGTAGTGGGGCTGGGGTTGGGGCAGGCACTGCCCAGCTTGGGGGGGAGGGGCTGGGGCAGGGGCAGGTGCTGCCCAGCCAGGGTGGGGAATGCAACCCTGGGGTGGGGCATGGGACGGAGCTGTGGGCGGCTTGTCTGGGAGGGCGTGGCATCTCCCCGTTGCTGTGTGCACCCCTAGGGGAGGCATGGGGGACATGTGCATTTGTGTGTGGAGCAAGGGCGGGCTTCCTGCTGCAGACTTGGGGCCAGAGGCTGCACAGGGGCAGGTGCTGCCCAGCCAGGGTGGGGAATGCAACCCTGGGGTGGGGCATGGGACGGAGCTGTGGGCGGCTTGTCTGGGAGGGCGTGGCATCTCCCCGTTGCTGTGTGCACCCCTAGGGGAGGCATGGGGGACATGTGCATTTGTGTGTGGAGCAAGGGCGGGCTTCCTGCTGCAGACTTGGGGCCAGAGGCTGCACCAGCCTTTTCCTGGTGAGGGGGCTGGGCCTGGGCTGCTCTTGGAGCAGTGGCAGTGCTGGGAGTGGGGTCTACAGCCACCCCAAAAGTTGCTGTAGTCCCCCCATAACACCCCTCCTGGCACCACTGCCGCCCATCCTGCCCACCATGAGCACATCCCTAGCCCAACACCCCCCCACCCCCCCCGGAAATGCCCAACGCAACCTCCAGCCCCAAGTGCACAGCAGCAGCTTGCCCTCGTGCTGTGTACAGATCTGGGGGGCATGTGCCTTCCCTGGGGTTGCGCGCAGCAGCGGGAGCCCCACCCCGCATGTGTAGCGCCTGCCCTGGCCCCACTCCCTCACTGCAGGGACCTTGATCTGTCCCCCCACACTCCTTCCCCACCACAGACTTACTAGCTAGATGCTGCTCTCCTGGCTGTGTGCATGCTGTGGCTGTGCACATGCATACGGCATTTATCGGTGACATAATCGGCCACATCAGCTAAAGAAAAAAGCCAATTGTCAACAATGTCAATTTTCATTTTATTGGTGCACCTCTAATTCTTAGCATTCATTTAACTTGTGTGCAAGAATATAAATGTATTTGCCAGTGACAAGTAGGAAACTGTATCCTGTCAGAACTATTAAAAAAAAAAATAGAGGGGGAGAAACCAGCAACTGAATCGTTATGACCCTTCCTCTTATGCCCAATACCTTTTGTCTTTGGAGGATGCAGTTCCTCATTTTGTTGCTTGAAAATTGTATGCCTAGTTAATGAAACTGAACTAGTGTTACTACTGCTCAGAAGATATCTGGGGAAAGGACACTAAATTTTAATTTGCTTATTTTAAATAGAAGCTTCTGTCTTTCCTAAATGCTCAGAATCATTATCCTAGTTTGCCCTATTACTTTTCCTTCCCCTGCTTGCATTTCTAACATAAAAACAATATTTTAAACATTAGTGGTTAACTCTTTTAAAGCTACTTCTGGTTTCTCAAAACTGGTAGGTTAACTAGTAGCTTCTTTTCTGGTAAGATTAAGTCATGAGGATATTATGCTGCTATTGGTATAGACACAAGTAGTTCCAAGATTATTTTTTAAAAGCCACGAAGGCCAGATAAAGTTTGGGAGAAAAGTGTTTTCATTTTGTTTGATTTCTTCTACCCCCTGCTTAATTGAGCTTTTTGAATGCAGGTAGCAGGAACTGCTTATTAGTAGCAGCACAAGACTTGCGTAACCTACTTGGAAAGGGCACCAGATGCCTGCATTGTAACTTTGTTTTTTGAGGCAGGAATTTCTAATACTAGTACAGAGGTAGCATGCTTAAGTGGGCGGAGGTTCCAACAGTTACTTCAGCAGCTGCTTTATAAAACATCTCTGTAAAACTGGAAAACATTCTGGAACCATGAACTATAATGTTCAGGGATCCCACACTACCTGACTACTGAGAGCTTCTGCCCACTTCCTGTACATGCCACACAGTGCGCATGTTTGAGTGCACGCGCACACGCAGGTACAGAAACTCAGATCAACATAACTGCTTCTTTAGTAGTATGATAAACTGACATAGCTTATTCCAGTATACTGGCAAAGTATTTGAGTCATGGTCTGTTCCAGTAAACTTCTTGCATGCATGCAGTCTTCAAGCTTAAATTCCTACAGGTAGGACTGGTGCTACTGCTAGTAATAACTGCTGATGTGCTGAGCAGAAAGTAATAAGGACTATTTGGAGAGCTTGCATTATCCTGGCAAAGCCCAAGGGTTCTCTTGTTTCTTTGGTGCAAGCCTGTAAACTATCATATAACTAAGAGGTCTTAGCATGTTTGGCATACATTTAGCTTTGCATGCTTGTCAGGATGCCATATTAAAATGGGTTAATACAAGGTTGGAATTATCAGAATTCTCTTTTAGTAAGAATTTGTTTTCTCAAGAGAATGATGTATTAAAGTCAGTTGGAAATGCCCTTTCTTGCTATGAGTCTTCTAATTGAATACAAGGCATCATCAAAGTGAAATACAGTGTAATGCTAACTAGTACCATGTGGTCTTATAGTACTGGATATATTGTCAGGATTGAGGTACACGATACTGTTGCCATAATTATTATTCCCCACTTCACAATAAGGAAACTTGCATCTTGTCTACAGGGATTAGAACGCAAGACTGTCATTGACTATCTTCACTAATCCTTTTCCCATCATATTTCTAACCTTTTGGGCTGCTGACAAATATGGGCGGGGGGGACGACAGACGGACAGACAGAACAGCTCTTTACCAGAAGAGGCACTGCATCAGTTTGACCTGGCTTGCCCAGCGTCTATAGATCACACACTTCAGCGGGGCTTTTTGGCGCTTTTATCTAATAGTTGATCAGATAAAAAGCCCCACTGAAGCATGTAATCTGTACAGATGTTGGGCAAGCCAGGTCAAACTGACACAGTGCCTTTTCTGGGCAAGTACTGCACTCAGTGTAGGGGTACACTAATAAAGCGCTTTTTGTTTGTTTTTTCACATCTGTAAGCAGCCTTGAATTTTCTTAGCACTGCATCAGTTGAGTCATTTCACCTGGTTGCAGGTTTTTTGTTTGGGGGGCTTTGGGGTTTGTTTGTTTTTTGTTTGTTTGTTTGTTGTTTTTTTTTTAAGGCACTGATGTGGGACATTTATATCTTTCTATCATTGGTGAAATGCCCTACATTAAGAGTTGACAAAACCAGTTTGGTTCACTTGCTATAATTGCTTGTCAGAAAGGTGGGAGTAAAGTTAGGACAGCCTTAGTATACTGGTAAAGAACAAGGTTGCCAAGAGCCATGTACAAAATATCTGAATAAGCTTCTCCTAAGAAGCTAAATTTAGATGGGAAATTATCTACTGCTCAAAAAATAAGTGCATTTTCTGTGCTCCAGACCATATTTTGAGGAAATGGACAAGTGGAAAGCCAGTGTCAGAAGAGCTGCTTGTTTCTAACCTTCCTGCAGAGGTAGAAAGACAAATGAATATTTGAGGGGGGGGGGAAAAAAAACTAATGTTTTTGGTAGGCATAACTGGTCTCCAGCTCCTGAAATAAGGTTCCTTATGATGGGGTACTTGCTGGATAGAAAAACTCTGATGAACTTCAGTATATTTAAGAGCCCATGTGTGTGGGGGAGAAACATTAATAAGAATGTAAGTATCTTAGAACAGTCATCTTGGTCAGATTTATATTTTAAAGTGCGTCTTGTCTTTTATACAAACATTCATATTTGAATTGGATCTTGAATAGGGCTTAATTACTGCCACAGTCTAAATGATACTGAAGTCATCTCAGCAGTCTCTACAAAATACAAACAGACTGAGTGCCAGTGTTTGCCTGCCTGTGAGTGTTCATAATATTAAAAATCTAACTCATTTTTAGAAGAGTTATTAATTAAGGTAATGGGAGCTCTCTACTTCATTTAAAACCACCCTGAAAAACAATTTGAGGCATACAGGTCATACCAGAAATAGTTAGCATGTACAAAGGCACAAAGAAAGGTCTTGTTACACTTAACAGCACAATGTAGTAAATGATCCCTAATATACTTTGGTTTGCTGTTTAATTTTAAAATTGCATTGTGCCTTTTGTTTATAATAGTCTAAGATTTAAACAAGCCTAATTCACTTACCTAATTCAAATAACATTTGGTTTTTGGGATATTTTCCCTTCTAGAGCTTGAGGGCTCTTTTCCCACATGGGCAGGAGTATTCCCAGGCATTTTACAAACTTGATATCAACAAAAAAAATTGAGTTTTGGTATCTTAAACTAGGAATTACGTTTTGAAGTGTTTTTACCTTTATTTGATATAGCTGCTCATAAGTCACTAACAGATGGGCCACACTCCTCATGATGTGTTTGTCAGAAGGGAAATATCTTAACTAGAACATCAGAGTGCTGAAGCAGTCCTTGGCTGCAATATTAATTATCTAAAATCCCCAAGCAGTGACATGGACTCTTACTGAAAATTCCAGCTGTACTGCACCCACACAGAATTAGAAGCATCTGACCAAAATGGAGCATTGGTTTAATATCCTTTTTTTGACTAATTTAGTAATGGTTACTATTCCCTATTCCTTAGTTTCACTGAGGTAACTGTTTTTTTCCCTTCAGATGTTGAAGGATTACAATTTAAAACTTCATGGGCTGGATTCTGGCTTTACATTGAAGGCCACACCACCATATGACAAACTGAAATAGGTATCCTATCTTATATAATTTCATAGATTTCATAGACATTAGGGCTCGAAGGGACCTCGGAAGATCATCGAGTCCAGCCCCCTGCCCAAAGGGCAGGAAGTCAGCTGGGGTCATAGGATCCCAGCAAGATAAGCATCCAGTTTGCTCTTGAAGGTGTTCAATGTAGGCGCTTGAACCACCTCCGGGGGCAGGCTTTTCCAGACCTTGGGGGCTCGGACAGTAAAGAAATTCTTCCTTATGTCCAGCCTGAAACGGTCTTGTAGTAGTTTATGACCATTCGACCTAGTCGTCATCCCTTGGGGTGCTCTGGTGAACAAACGTTCCCCCAGATACTGGTGGTCACCCCTGATAAACTTATAGGTGGCCATGAGATCACCCCTGAGCCTGCGCTTTTCCAGGCTAAAGAGCCCCAGGGCGCTCAGCCTGTCATCAGAGGGTCTGCTTCCCTGACCTCTGATCATGTGCGTGGCTCTTCTCTGGACTCTTTCAAGCTTCTCCACATCCTTTTTCAATTGTGGAGCCCAAAACTGGACGCAGTACTCCAGCTGCGGCCTCGCTAAGGCCGAGTACAAGGGGAGAATGACGTCCCGGGATTTGCTTAAGAAGCATCTATGGATGCAAGCCAGCGTTTTGGTCGCTTTACTAGCCACAGCATCGCACTGCAGTCTCATGTTCATCTTGTGGTCAATGACCCCCAAGTCTCTTTCTTTCATAGTGCTAGCCAACATAGCACTGCCGAGCCTATAAGGATGCTGCGGGTTTTTCTTCCCAAGGTGGAGAACCTTGCATTTATCAGCGTTGAACACCATCAGATTCTCGTCCGTCCACTTAATGGTGAAGGCTTTATCTTGCAGCAAGTAATCCTAACAGGTCATTGAACTTTCATTCACTAGCCATACTTCCAGTCCAATATCTGTATCTCAGAGATGCTCACTCTTCTTGACTTTTCTTTTAGACTTCATTATGTAAGAGCTTAGAACCAAGTGACTGGCCCCTCAGGCCAAAAAGTTGCACATTACATATAGTGCATTGTAAATCTACATGTTTTCCCTGACCTATATACTGTTGACTAACTGGTGGTTCCGTAACCAATGGAAATAGAGGAAGGCTAGGTCTTTTGTGTATCACTTTCAGAACAGTCGATATGCTTGCTAGCTGATGTCACTAATTAATTAATTGGATAAATTTGAATTGGATGAAAATTATAATGTGTCAATACAAAATAAAATAACTTCCAATAAAATAAATTAATTATGCATAAGTGTGTAAAGTTTTCATGTTAGCTGCTTTGGTGCAAGCCTGAGACTGAATTAATCTCCCTCTAGAGTAGTCCTTGTAGGTCCAGCTGAGTCATTGGCAGAATAGTGAAGCTTGTGTCAGTGTAGTCGATACTGTATCTTGAAATCTGCAGTCTTGTTCAAACATCCTGGAAGTGGGGAAAACATACAACTTAGATTTGCTAAATGTAGTATGTAGAGCAAAGACCATTTCTGTAATCAGGACCAGAGAAGATAATAAATTGAGAGAAATAGCAGAGCAGCAATCATGGTGGTAGAAAGTTAAATGTTGAGGTATGATCTCTATTGCACATTGATATTGAGAGCAGACTTGTAAGTTAATGAATGGATCATGAAGAGAATGCCTCAAACTAGTAACAGTTTGAGACCTTTGTGAGAGCTCATCATTCCAGAAAGGCGCAACCGTAATTAAACAGTCCATGGCACAGAGTTGACTCTAAAAAAAAAAAAAAAAAAAAAAAAAAAAAATCTGGATGTGTGGAAAGTGGAATACTCATAAAATGGTAAGATACTGTCTCAATATGCCTTGCTTTTTACTGTCGGAATATACCTTGATTATTTGTGATACTACAGAAACAAAACCAAAAACAAAGGATGGAATGACTAAAATTGTTCCCTTGAGAAAAGGGGTTAGTAAGGGAGACTGTTGAAAGTTCCAATAGCATAGGAACACCTGACTTCTCACAATAAGAGGACAGAGAAAAAGACCTGACCAAAATTGAAATGCGTCCTGAATCATAAGCAAAAAAGTCTGCTTGGCTTATCTGTGGAACTCCTTATCTCAGGATACTAAGACCAACCAGAGCTTAGAATTCCAAGAATTAAATACTGATCCAAAAGAACCACCCAATTTACATTAGATTAATTTAAATCTCCATTCTTCAGGATACTGTTAAATGGCAAGAGCCAGAGATGTACAATATGAAACTTTTTTGGCAGGGGAATGGGAGGGAGTGGCTTCCTAAACCATCCTACAATGGCCCCTGCTAGATGGATGTTAGATTAGGGATCTGCGATTTACCAGACTCAATCTGCCAGGTTATCTAGTCCTCTCAAGTAAGGGATGTGTGTGGAGTGATGATAACATTTGTTTGGATCACCGTTGTATAATCCTTTTTGTTCAATCAGGAGAAGGCCGTAGCCTGGCTTGTCTGTTGCTTTCTTGGACCCTTTGGACACTAGCTAGACCCAAAAGGCTAATTCGCTCCAGGACTGCCAGTGACCAGTCTTAGTGACCTCATAGTTGGCCTGTATTGTGGTCATAAACGTTAGTCTTTATCAGTTGGTGTAGAACAGATAAATGAATGTTAAAGTTCCTGTTTCTATTCAAATGGATCCAGAATCTAGGTATGGGGAAGGGGGCATGCGGCAGCAGGGCATAGCCAAAGCAAAAGCCAGCAGTATAAGGAGGCAAGTATATGTGGGTATGGTCCTTACGTGATACTTGCAATTCCTGTTTCTAGATGTCCATAAACTCTGTAGCAGCCTGCAGAACGGGACTTTGGCACCAAAGGTTGTGATGAGAACCAATGAACTCGCTAAAATGAAAAGCAGTAAGCTGTGTTAGTCTGAAGATGGAAGGCAGGGTGGCACCCTCCCCAGCCTTCTGCTTAATTTGAATGTTGTTTGAACACCTAACAGTTGTTGCTGACGTCTGTGTAAGCTTCATGTTCCGTTCTTGGGACTCTGAAATTTGGGTCATAGAACTAAAATTTTGAAGATTTTATTTGTTCTAACCAGTAAACAAAATAAAAATATTCCTTGAAACTGTCACCAGCTTATGTTGGGTCAAATTCTTGCCAACTGATTGCCACAATTTATGTAAGAAGCAAACATGAGTCATCTTAACTGTTGCCATTATCCAGCTTTTAAAATTGCCTGATACCTATTTCTCTGGTGCTGAGAAGTTTACTATCAAAATAAGACAAGCGAAACCACTCACTTAACGAAAAATGTTGCAACTGCAGCATTGATTACAGTAATGGATGTTTAACTTTTGTTAGAGGGTAGACCAGGGGTTGGCAATCCCCAGCATGTGTTCCAGAGTGTGGCATGCAAGGCCATTTTGCTTGGCATGCCACAGCTGGCCCAGGCTCTGGCCAGCTGCCACTGACCACGGAGCCTGGGTTGCTTGCAGCAGGGCTCAGTTGAAGGCAGCAGTTGCCCAGAGCCCTGGCTAGCTGTGGCAGGCAGCTGGAAGGCTACAAGCAGCCCTGTCAGGCTCCGGAGCCCTGGGTGGGCTTTGTGGCAGTGGTGGCTACGTGTACACCTTAAGGTGCACAACCGGAAAGGGCCTGAGGGGCAGCATGTGCGCAGGTGGCCAGATAATATGGAGCTGGAGAAGCTGGGCATCAGTGAGGAGTGCAGCGTGTTCAGCTGCATTGCCTTGGGGGTGTGGCTCACGGAGCTGGATGTGCCACGTGTCATCACCCGAGGGCTGCAGCACAGGTGAGCAGGGCAAGAGTGGTGTGACCCAGCCATCGTGGGGCAGGATGCGGGATGTGGGTGCAGCAACGCAGGGAGAGGCGGCTATGCCCTGCTGCCACTTGCCCCCTCCCGCCCAGAGTGAGCTGCGCCCTCATCCCACACCCCCGCCCCAGCTGGACAAGCAGCAGCACCCTGCTGCGAGCGTTGCTGTGCCCAGATCCCCTGCCCCGCTTCCCGAGTAATGTGCTCCCCCACCCCAGCTGTGCAGCTTGTCCCAGCCCCAATTCCTCCCTCTCGTGTCCCTTCCCAACCCCAACAGACTTACCAGCTGGAGGCAGTTGTATCAGCTGTCTGTTTAGTCTATGGCCAAATCTCCGAAGCAGTGCCAAATCTTCTGGATCTGATTCGGCTGAAGCAAACTGCTGTCCTCTGAATCAGCTGAATCTGAATCCAAAGCTAATGCTTGCTGCTTCGCATAGGCCTAGCGTACACGTTTAATGGCATATTACAATTTAAAAGTATTTTACGTAGCAAACTAAAATGCATCCCATGTATTTTAGTTGGCTGTGTAACAAATAACAGCAATATTCCTCATGTGTACAAGGCAGTGGGGACAGTGCACAGGGCACCGGAAGCCCGGGCATGCTTGAGGAAGCTCAGGCTTGGCCGGCTTCCAGCGCCCCATGTACTGTCCTTGCCACCTTCTCCAGCAGCCAACACCTGGCTGCCCTCCTGCCATCTTCCCAGGGCAGCCAGCCCATTTTCAGGCAGTCTCAGGTGGCGGGGATGGTGTGCAGGGAACTGGAAGCCTGCCAAGCCCAAGCTTCCCCAAGCACACCTGGGTTTCCAGCGCCTCATTAACTGTTGGATCCAGCAGGTGCTGTGTGAGAGCTGGGACTGCACCTGCACAGCGAGCACCCTGCCCAGTCTGCCTCAGGGGGCACTGCTGCCACAGAGGGAAGCACTGGGCACCCCACACCTCAGGGGCTGTGACCCAGTAGCAGCTCATGCGGACAGGCTCCATGGGGGGGGAGGGGAGTGGCAAGGGGCCTGATCTTTTTTTTTTTCCTGGAGCCTGCCTGCATCTCCCACGGCCAGGGAGCGAGCTTCTGGTGGGTTGCACAGCCCCTGAGCTGTGGGAGACCCCCAGGCTTCCCTCCAGCGGTCACGCCCACTGGGCAACACTCACCCACTGGCACCCCACCCAGGTGCTCCTGGGGGGGTGCCACCGTGGCAGAGGGAACCACCAGGGCCCCCCTTGCAGCTCAGTGCTTTCTGGCAGCTTGGGGAGAGGGAGGGAAGGATTGGGCCCCTTGCTGCTTTTTTTTTTTTCCCCCCCCCCTTCTGTGGAGGCTGCCTGGGCAAGCTGCCACTGAGTCGTGCAGCCCCTGAGCTATGGCAGGGCCTGGTGCTTCTCTCTGTGGCGGTGGTGCCCCTCAGCTTATTCCGTCTGTCTGGGGCACCCTGGTTGTTTCAGTAAACATTGATTGGCTGCCGAGACATCCAACCAGAGTGCTCTGGACAGATAGAGTAAGCCTCTTATTATTGTAGATTAGGCCCCTAAACAAGTAGTCTACTTCTCCAAGATGCAGAGCCCCTAAAAACATGCCATTCTTGGAAGAAAAATAAGTCATTTGCTTAGAAGCATCCATGTGCAAAAATGTTTGTTTAGATTATATACTGAAATATGCTGAAAACTGAATTGGGTATCACAGCCAGTGATTTTTTTTTTTTATTTATTTATTTATTTTTCTTACCCCAGTTTGCTAAAAGAGATACTACAGTGGTTTAATTTTAACAATAAACCAATAGCATAAAACAGGATACAGAACACTGGCAGGACAAGTGTCCTACTTGCTACTTGAGGTAAAATTAAAAAGTCTATATCACTATCTATTAAAACATTTTCAGTTTGTATTGCTGAACTATACATAGACTAAGTCTTTGTACATTACAACATGGCATTCATCAGTGAAGTAGATGGAAAATATTTAGTCCAATTAATGTGGGGTTTGTTGGGGGGAGAGGGGTTTTTTCATGCTTGTGGTAATAGCCTGCAATGTAACTAAACTGATTCTGCAGTACCACTGAAAGGTAAGATAAAAACACTACTCTTTGTTTTTAATTTTAGTCTCTTTTGGAAAAGTTCTTGATTCCTAATGCTTCGCAAGCAGAAAGTAAAGTTTTCTATTTGAAAATGAAAGGAGACTACTACCGTTACTTGGCTGAGGTTGCTGCTGGAGATGACAAGAAAGGTACAGTGAGTCCATTTCTTGCTAAACTTGTCAAACTTGCTTGCTTTGAATGGCATTGGGACTCTCTTCCCCACTGCCTTCAAGGTGGCCTGTCATTCTAATTAGTTAACTATTCTACTAAGTGTAATGACTTAAATTTCTACTTCACAGAAGAATTTGCAGAAATGTTGAGTAGCCACAGTTGCATTGGTATTATAATGCAAGCGCCACTGCAGAGATTAAAAGGAACTAAAAGTTCTGTCTTCATAGCATCTGACTGGCAGGTAGCAAATAAAATATGGGGATACCCATTGAATGGTGAAAAGAAGCTAGTAAATAATTGCTTCTCGCAGAGTATCACCTTGTCAATTGAAGGAAGTGATCTTCCTATGGCAGTATAACATGATTAAAGACGAATCTCTTGTATGCGAAAGAGGGGCAAATTTGGGTTGCATGGGCAAACTTAGTTTTAGTGTTTCCTAACTTATGAATACTTATTGCAACCTCAAGGTTGGTCTGCAACAGCGGCGGGCAATTATTTGGACTGGAGAGCCACTTAAGGAGTTCCGGTGAGCTGTTGCAGACTGAGTCAACATCCCCTCTCCTACCCAGCCTGCAACAGCTCATCAAACTCCCTAAGTGGTAGATTACTAGATCAGTCTGGGGGTGCCAGATGGAGTGGGCAGGTGGGGGTTCCATGGAGACCAGCCCAGGATCCCTGCAGGCAAGGCATGCTTAGCTGGACAGATGGGATGGGGCTGCGAGCAGGTGGAGACTGGCATCCAGAAGCAGGATAGGCAGGGCCAAGGCTGGGGCCCAGGGCAGAGCCACAGTCTGCTCTCTGCACAGCTCCGTGCTGTCACTGTCCTACGTTCCTGGCCCTGCCCATGCATCCTGCTCCAGGACACCGCTCCCTGCCCTCCTGCAGCCTCATCCCATTCATCTGTCTGAGCATACTGGCTGGGACAGTGGGGGTCCCAGCTGGTCTCCATGGGGACCCTGCCTGCCTACCTCCCTGCTCCGTCTGGTGCCCCTGGTGGTGGGTGCAGGGCAGACAGGCCAAGGTGCCCAGGCAGCGGGGCTGGATGTAGTGGCAGTGGTGACACTGGCAGTGGCTGCCAGGAAGAAAAATCTGGCAGCTGCCTCAGCTCTGCTGCATGCCATGGGCAGCAGGACTGGCCACATGCACCACGGCCTGGGCTGCCCCCCACACCTGGGCCAGGCAGGGCTGAGGGATGTGCTGTGGGCCAGATAAAAATCCTTTGGTGGATCATATTTTATCCACCCCAGTCTACAATAATTGATTTCCTAGGCTTTGTTTAAAAAGCAGGCTAAAATGAATGTCATATAATGTGGTGTATTGAGATGCATACTTTCCACCAGTAAAGGTAGAACCTTTTAGATCCTCTGCAATTTGGGTTAACAAAGTAAATGGCAGTAATAGGCCATCTACATGGACCGGTCATAAGAGGGTAAAAGTTTACTCGCGGGTTTTAGAGATAGCTGCTGACTGAAATTTGAGGCTTGGAGTATTTGGCTTGTTCCGTTCTCTGGAGGGAATCTGCTCATGGATGCAGGCTTTTCTGTTCATTTTCTTGCCCCCCCACCCCCCC
>NW_005842369.1:878261-878805 GCF_000455745.1 Alligator sinensis | reverse complement strand
CCCCCCCCCAGTTCTGCATATTCCTGTCCCATCCCATTCTAGTTATCTGTTTGTGCTCATCTCAACCCTCCTATTCCAGTCTTTGCTCAGTCCTTTCAAAATTCTACTGATCATCTTCTGATCTCTCCTAGTTCTCCTCCATCTCCTTCAGTTTCTCATTTAGTCTCCTTTTCCAAGCTATTCCTGGTTCTCCTTTGCATCAGTCTTTCAGCTCCTCCCACTGGCTTCCAGCCAGTACCAGTCTCTTCCCCACTCCTAAGTCTCCATAAACTTATTGTTCCATTTTATTTCTCTTATTCCTCCTGGATTTGGCTGTTGTCCCTTTGGCATCTGAATTCAGTGACTTCTTCCTCCCCACTGTCTGCCAGCACTGTGGCAGTCTCCAGAAGTCATTAAAGGGAAGTGACTTCAGCCCTGTGCTAGTCTGTGAGGATTGGACAATGGGTAGTGCAGTCAAGTAGGAACTGGGAAGGTGGAGAGGAGCATGCTCACTGAGGCTGGAATCCCTTGAGCAGTTATCTTAGTTTATAACTTAGCTAAATTG
>NW_005842369.1:825203-878230 GCF_000455745.1 Alligator sinensis | reverse complement strand
AAGAGTGTTTTAATGGGCATAGCAAAAAGCATGTTCATGACACAGGCCCTTTGCAAAACTTGAAATCTCTGGTCTAAAATTGGAATTCTAGAGATTTCCAGAGAAAATGTTGCCAGAATTTAACTAGACACTTTCCTTTTTGGAAATGGCTGAATTGGATTACTTTCTTCCCAAAAGTCAGCCTAAGATGTAGGGCATGATATTTTCTACACAAACAGCTTTTTGTCAAAATTCTGTAAGTTTAAATGGATCTTTATTGTGGAAAGCATCTTAATAGACTGGCCTATCAGCTATGCCTGTGATTAAAACGTAGACTTATATTGTTTTTCAGTATCGAACACATTGCCACGTAAAATAGTTTTAAGTAAATCTGTATGTGGTAAAGTACTGTTGTTCAACTTTATTCTAACTATTTCTAATTCTGTTTTATTCTTTATTACTTGCCTTGTCATTACGTGGTGGCTTTTTATTCTTTTCTCAGGACTAAAAAAAAATGCCAAAAAGATTAGGTTGCAACACAGCTTTAACTGATCAGTCATAAAAAGCTTTTAGCCATGATTTGGTCCAGGATACCTGGCAGTGTTCCTGTCGACCTGTCATTTGGTTAACACTACAAATGTTCTTTTAAAAGTATTACCGACAAGGTAGTACTTTAACCCAAGATTGCATTCTTGTGAGTAAGCAAACTTAATCCTAATGTAGTCATCTTATATTACACTTGTATGATAAAAACATACAGTACCTCTAAACATAGCTGCTTGAGTTCAATATCTGAATTATTTACATGCCTCTTTCTTTAAGGGATAGTGGAGCAGTCGCAACAGGCATATCAAGAAGCTTTTGAAATCAGTAAAAAGGAGATGCAACCAACACATCCCATCAGATTAGGTCTGGCCCTAAACTTCTCGGTGTTCTATTATGAGATTCTGAATTCCCCGGAGAAAGCCTGCAGCCTCGCAAAAACGGTAAGCGTTTAATATTTTTCATCTTTCTTGTGACTTCTTTTTTTTTTTTTTATTATGATTACATGAGAAATAATACTTTTTTCTTTAACATTAGGCTTTTGATGAAGCCATTGCTGAACTTGATACATTAAGTGAAGAATCATACAAAGACAGCACGCTAATAATGCAATTACTGAGAGACAACTTGACAGTAAGTACAATTAAAACTTCCTTGAAGCAAGGGATCTTGTCACCATGAAGAGTTTTAGTCACTGCTTGACTAAAGTGTGTGATCACTTAGCTGGTGGCTACTGTTTGTCATATTGGTGGGTAGGTGCATGCTATCAGTTGGTGAGACCTATTGGGTAACAAGGAACTAGGAGCAAGAGTCATGAAGCATGAGATTAGTGCAAATGCTGTCATCTAAACTAAGACTCTCACTGCTTGTTCTCTGGGTTGAAATAGCCACCAGCTATTTCCCTCTTTCCCCCCCACCCCAAAGCCTGCTGTCAAAATTAAGCTGATTTAGCTGCTCTTGTTCTTGAATAGATTGCTTTCTTGACTATTGCAGGGGGCTCTGGGATGTCAGATTTTTTTGTTGTTTTTGTTGTCTTAGGGTTGTTTCCCTACTGTTAAGAAACAATTCTTGTATTGCTTCCTTTAACTACTGATAGGTGTGTCAGAAATGGAGTAGGTTGGATGCTTTTTAATAGCTGTCAAGTATTTAAAAAATGGAGAACCTTGTGTGGCCAATAAGAGACTATTTTTACTCTACTAGTTTTCTGGCAGTGATTCTCGACCAGGGTGATGTAACATTGTGGGATGCAGTGAATTTGTCTTAAAGGGGTCCAAAGTCTTCAACTGGGAATCCATAGTGTCAGAAACATTCTGACCTGTTGTGGTCTTCGGTGTTATTTTATTCTTTCTCTAATAAAAAAGAGTCAAAGCTAAGAGCTTGTATTTTTCCAAGGGGTACCTTTAGACTAATGAGGAGTTGAGAACCGTTATTCTGTGGGAAACATTTTGAAGCTGGTCACAAAGTGCATCAGCTGTCATTTGAGGCGTCAACTAAAGACCTCTCTTACTAGCACATCTTTAAGCAGATACCTGGGCTAATGCTTAGTATTAGTGTTCTCATGCAGTTACATCAATTAAAGCTAGAAATAGAAATCCAAGATTCCACGCTAACACAGCCCGTGTGGGGTCTGTGTCTTTGCTTATGTTCATTGCATGAGTCTTGCTCTTATTGACCTCCACTAGTGTCATCTAAACAGTAACAGCTAATGTATTGTATGGTCAGAGAATGCAAAAAATCTGTTAATAATTCTTGTTCAGACTTTTAAATGCTGTGCTTCAGAATTAATCAACTCCTAAAAACATCTAGTATTTGACGTAATTCCACGCATCGTTTATACTACCTGTACACTGATTTTTAACACTTGGCTCCCAAATTAAGAAAAAATGGCAGGAAACAAAGTATTCAACTGGGTAGATATTTTGGATTTTCAAGTTTCATGAATACCCTAATTCACACAGCAATACCAGATAATTCACTATCTTCATTCAGTTACTTCTCTACAGTCCTAGTCTTATCTTCACAAAGCCGTCTCTTGAGAGCTTATGCAATATGCTGTTCACTTATGAGGTGTAACAGTAGTTCTTCTTGCTGGTTCACTTCAGTCTTTCTGTTTTGGATTGCCCTATACTTGCAAGGAGTCTTCACACCCTAACAAGCATCTAAAACAAGGGATTGATATGAATTTTTATGTTTTTATGTCTGTAAAATCACATGGGTTAGATGTTCTGCCTGTCAGGATTTAAGATTCAGACTTTGTTTCTGTTTTTACCAGGACCTTTGGTCACACCACAAACTCCTTGCTTCCTGTAGCTTTTTTCCCCCTTGTTTACTTAAATTATCAGAATTAGTTTAGAACTTAAAGATGTGGGTGTTTGGGAGCAGAAGAATGGTAGCATATGGTAAAGAATCAGCCTCTCAAGGGCCTTAGTAGCTGAAGGATTCAGTTTGGGCTTTAGTGGAAGTACAGGCTTCAAATTGCATTGTGGTGTTAGTATCTTGTCAGTATAGTCTAAAAATTATAAGAAATACTTTTGTGAACCAAAAATACAGTGGTTATCTCCACTCTGTCATGCAAAACACTGTTGTCTAGTTGCTGTCTCCGGTCTTGACCTATGACACCTTCTAGGGAATTTAAAACTGGACTTCTTGCACAGTCAGACTGGGAGTACTGTGGATCTGCCATTCATTTCCTTATTGCTTCATCTCAGTAGATCTTGGGGGGGTTGGGGGGGCACACCCTCTTTTCAGCTGTGCTGCACATGTGCAGTAAGCTCTGAGAGGGCAAACTACAGTGGTGTTCACCTCATGGGCAATGGAGCTGCACGGAAACAGTGGTTCTGGTCAGAGCCTGCACTGATCAGCAGGAGTCTGCACTGAGCAGGCAGTGAGTTCTGAGCAAACTGTGCATGCATGGTACAACCAAAAGGGGGGTATTGGCACTGCCACATATATCCCCTCACCCCCACCCCAATCTGTCTTGCTTCATTCGTAGTTTTACAGTTCAAGGGGATATCTCTATGTCTCTGCTTGTCAGGAAGAGGCTCAACCACACGAGGCTGAAAATTTTTAATTTGTTTTTCCTCAAGTAGAAGGGAGAAGTCTCTTGCTTCTTTTAATCAATCCTTACCTGCAGTGTTGTGTGTTACAGTGAGGAAGAAACTAACTGAGAATAAGATTGCTAACCAACTTGCATAAGGGAATTTAACCTAGTTGTGAGAAGAGATAACGCCTTTGAAAACAAGAACAGTTTTGCCATTATAGTACCAACTTCAGTGTTAAGTTAGAAATGAAATCTGACTGGATCTTCTGCATTCTTCACATTGTAAACGCTTTACTCTGTTTTTCTCTCAATCAGTTGTGGACATCGGATACCCAAGGAGACGAAGCTGAAGCAGGAGAAGGAGGGGAGAATTAACCAGCCTTCCAACTTTCATCTGCCTCATTCTAAAATTGACACAGTAGACCATTTGTCATCCATGCTGTCCCACAAATAGTTTTTGTTTACGATTTATGACAGGTTTATGTTACTTCTATTTGGATTTCTATATTTCCCATGTGGTTTTGTTTAATATTAAGGGAATAGAGCCAGTTAACATTTGGGGAATTTATCTGTTTTCATCTGAGGTGGCCAATATAGGGTTGTGACATTTTTATACAAGTTTTACATGTTTGGCATAGTACTTTCGGTACATTGTGGCTTCCCACAAGGCCAGTGTTAAACAGCTTCCTATGTCAGGCAAAGAAAACCGCTTGCATATTGGTCTGTCACAGTCGGGTAGGGTGGGGGGAGGGATAATCGGTTGCAGCCACAGGTGTAGTTAGTGCGAGTACTTCAAAGCTGGAGCATACATGGCTGTGAGGGAACCAATGTCCCATGGATATTGCATGTCAAGCATGTGAAATCTATGGAATATAATCACGTGTACATCTTTGATTGCAGCTGAAGTGTTCCTTGAGACAGTCCGATAACCCAGTCCACTTTCTCCAGAGAAGGGCAGAAACGGTTCACATTCCATTATTTGTAAAGTTACCTGCTGTTGCTTTCGTTATTTTTGCTACACATTTTATTTGTATTTAAATGGTTTAAGCAACCTAAGAACAAATGTACAAGTAAAGATGCAGTAAAAATGAAATGCTTGATATCGATAACTACACTGTATATCGAGCACAGCAGTAAAACAAACCCATGTATTTAACTTTTTTTTAGGTTTTTTGCTTTCGTGATTTTTTTGATACTTGCCTAACATGCATGTGCTGTAAAAATAGTTAACAGGGAAATAACTTGAGATGATGGCTAGCTTTGTTTAATGTCTTACGAAATTTTCATGAACAATCTAAGCATAACTGTTAAGAACATGTGTATTAAGTTGATGTAAGTGGAATAAAAGTTTTATGAATGGACTTTTCAACTACCTTTGAAATTAGATTTTCATGTAAATATTTCTTCCTTCTCACTAAATGCACTGGGAAAGTATATGAACTAGTCAAGTAACTCCCTTAAACTTAAAGACATGTGTGCACCTAGGTATTTGATCCATCTTTTCCATAGTGGGGAGGCGAGGGGGAGTTAAGTTAGCCTTAACGCAGTTATCTGAAAGCTGTAATAATTGTTGAAGCTTTCTGAGTGTACACGTGGTACTCCGTAAATTTATCACAAGTCCTGGAGGAATACTGCAGTTGTACAACAACGCTGGAAACACCTAGCAGGTGGGTAGGATAATCTTTCAAACTATGAAGCTGCTCCTGGGTGGCGGTAACTGGTTACCAGCTCAAATGTAAAATCTTGTGTTTTCTTAATGAATTTCAGCATTTGTTCTAAAATGATTCAAGATGGAAAGAGACTGCGGGGAAGGTGAAAGTGTATGCTTTCCCCTTTAAAAAATGAAAATCTAAAATAACCCAAGATCATTACTTTTTAAAAGCCTATTCTTTTGTCTAGTATTATGACTTTAGCTTTGCCTCTCTAAAGGGAAAGGCAATAATTGCTTGGTGAATGTTGTTACTGAACTCAAAGGGCTGAATTCTAGCTGGGGGTCTAATTGAACAGTGTCTGATTAGAACATGGCTATGTCCTCCAAAGGACTTTCTCCTCTCCCCACCCCCAACTCCTCGTTGTAGAAATGGGTGCAAGGTGTATTTGTATGGTATGTGATAACTTGTTTTTGAACAGGAGTAAACCTTTTTTTCATTAGAAGTACTTTGTCATCAATGGAGAAAAATAGTGGACTCTAATTTCACAGTTGCATGATAACTTTTTTTTTTTTTTTTTTTTTTAAACCTACTTATTGGATTAACTTAAACTTTCAAAGTAAATTTTAATTGAAGTTTACTCCTAGAGAGTTGTCAATTCTATTTTAATGCAAGTAGGGAGCCGAATGAACTGGTCGACTTACTCCTTGTAATTGGAACATTAAAATTATATACAAAATAAGACCCAATATCTTACTACATTGGGATACAGTGGAGTACAGCATAGCTAGTACTTGGCTCTTCCATGACTCTTCATCAGCTCTTCATCCATGAATCTGTGGCTTCCTTTAAAAAAGGGGGTTGTTATCCACTTTCTTGAAAGCTTTATTCTCTGTTTTGAATAGTGGAGCTGATTGCAGAATATGAGAATTATGGGTGAATGACTGTGAAATGACTCCAGCCTTTAAATATAAGGATGTTAAATGCTCACATGAGGCTCTTTTGTAATCAGTATCTCTGACTGTTTACACTGCATATTTTCTGAATTAAGGGAGCTGCAAACGTTGTCTTCTGAGCAGAACTCTTCAGCTAGGCACAGGGGATCCAAAATCCCATCAACAGTCTCTTCTCTAACCAAGGAAACAAGAAGTTGGTTTAACATTCTATATATTATTTGATGTAGAAAAGGATTTATTTATGACATGTTAATGTGTGGTTCTGAGTGCTGTACAACTAAAGGCTTAAACTATGGAAAGGACAACGCTGTTAAATACCATGTGAGGGAAGGGGCAGGACTACTAGCAATTGTAAAAACTAATGATCATAGAACAAGGTACTAACATACAGTTAAATAGTCACAATGAAGACCTATACGGGCTAGACTGACTCTCCAACAGGAACATTTTGCTCACTTTATTCTGTTTACTTTTTTTTTCCTAAAGGGTATTTTTACCTGGTGCAGACATGAGGCTAACCTTATAACATGCTTTAACTCTTCCGTGTAAGCAGCTAGTAGAAAAAACACTGAATGACAACTATCAAAATATGAAGTAGAGAAGAGTTTGAGCAAAGTGTTCAATTAGCCTGTTAGACAGGAACATAGATTCATTTTGCTTCTGCTGAAATGGAAATTTTATATGGAGTCTCATTGAACGGTTAATTTCAATGATACAAGCATGTTGGTTCACCAGTTTGCAGATGGACATGTAATGTAGGATGTATGTAACACAGGGGTGGACAAAATGTGGCCAGGGGGCCGGATGTGGCCCGTCAGGCCATTCTATCCAGCCCACGGGGCCCCTAAAAATTTGGAAAATTAATATTAATCTGCCCTGGGCTGCCTGTCATGCAGCCCTCGATGGCTTGCCAAAACTCAGTAAGCAGCCCTTTGCCCAAAATAATTGCCCGCCCCTGATGCAACAGTTGGTTTGTTCTACCCTGTGCATTGAGGATGCTACCTACTTTCCAGTCTCTTCTCCCAGTCATCTGATTTATGCTGCTTTGGCAGAAATAATTCTTAATTTGTGAAGTGCCAATCACCATAGCAACTAACTGCAGTTGAAGAAATTTAGGATCATATTACATAATAGAACATAATCAGCCAGAAAACTAAACTAAATTATGTGCCTTACATGTTATCCAAAGGCCACCAAGATGTAGAGGGGCCTTCTGTAGTCTGCTGGAACCCCCATCTTTTGGTCCTGTAAAATCAAATGCCTGTAGCGAAAAGCAAAAATGTTCTTTCCAGTTGCCATGCCATAATATAGTACAGAGACAGACTATAGCTTCAGTAAGCAAAACATGTACCATTCAGCTGTTATCACATTTGTTGTTCTTAATACTTTGAGTTATAACCAGTACTGCCCAGTATGCATTAGTCTGCCTCAGACTGGACAGGCTTTTTTTTTCCACCAGCTGAAGCCTCTTGTTGGTTTTCAGTGGTGGTGTTAATTATAATGCTCTGCAAAAACTTTGGCGGGAGACAGGAATAGTATAGCTATGAAGACCTTCAAGGGGGATGGTGACAGCAGCTGCATGGTCTGGTATGCTGACAATGATGACTGGGACATCTTTTGCAAATTCCACTCCATGGTAGCTTTCTATGTAGCAAATTCAAAATTGGAGAAAAATTGGCAACTTTAGATTCTGTTCCCAAGAGGGAAATGCAGGAGTCTACCAGTGGTTAAAGGAAGGCTATGAACTGCAGTTGAGCAATATGAAAGCAAAATGTTGCCCCCAGAATCTGCTTTTCAACCTTTCCCCAGAATTTAGATAGTCCTGGTTCTATAGAAATGCTTTCTAGAACACTTCTACAGGGCAGTTTAAAGTGGGGGCAGCAGGGGACCCATACTTCTCGGGGTAGGGGAGAATTCTTACGGCTGCGTAAGCCAGCTTAGACAAGCACTGCAGATGAAACTTTGCTTCTCCTCCCACCTCCGTGATCCGCTACCACCACTATCATATTTAGCACTCCTGTGGGAATTGTTCCACAGAAGCTGGAAGCCATTGAGATACTATATTGAAATCTAGTTAAATACAAGATTTTGAGAACTGCTGCATGTGATTCATAATGAAAGTATCAGATGAGATTCCAAGGGCAGAATTTTTAAAGTTTGTCGAATGGTAAAAGCCCCACATCTGGGGGGTTTTCTTAAATCCTTGAAAATATTTGAAAAATAGTTGTAATAGAAGCCTTGTAAAAGTGGCCTCTTTCCTAGCAGTGCTGTTTTTATGCACCTGGCTTTCCTTTTTGTTCCTTTTTCTCCTCTTTTTTCCCCCCACTCATAATAATGTTCTGTTTTTTGCAGTGCACAGTAACTCTAGATGGTTCTTCAAAGTTGCAGCATTTCACCCTGGGGCTCTGTATTAGTGGTAAGTAATGTGATTCCTATGTAATAGAGGCATTTATTTATAAGGCTCCTTTTCACTGTTGAATTTTGGGGTCAGCAACACAATTGAAGAAAGAGCTAGAAAATGCCTAGTAGAGCATTTGTCTGTACCTTTCGATATCAGGGCTAAAATCTGTAACTTTATGCACAGGCATGCTATTGAACCTGCATGGCGTAGCACTTTGTCCGCATGTAGAGTTGCAAAATCAGTCCAAAGATACTGGGTGCCATGAAATACCCAGGGAAGAGGGGCACAGGGTAGAGTTCTTACAATAAAATGATACTTATGTTCTAGTGTGAGATCCCACTTGCTTGAGTCATCTCAACTCTCTTACCACTTTCTCTATTAACTATTCTGCATACGTAAGATATGGAAAGGGGGAAACTTCCAATAGAGTCTCACATGCTTATCACTGTAGCAAGAAGCTACAGTGAATTTTTAAGAAGCCTGTTTTAAAGTTTAATCTAAGATCAGATTAATTAGGCTGTTTAGCTAAATACCTAAACAGCCTAGTTGATTTAGCATTATATGTTTAATTCTAGCTCCCATTTCCAATAGGGTTTTGGTGAATCTTACCTTGGTAAGTAGGGTTGACTACCTCTGAAGCGACAGCCAACCCTTTTCACAGATAAGACTTCTGTTTTAAAGGCTTTGATGTTGTTCTAGATAGGAGAAAGATTGCAAATCATACTACCCAATCTCCTTTATCTGGCTCCTATCAACCTCCTGTCTTATTCCACTGTCAATTCCCTCTTTATGCTACTTCTCACCTTGCACTGTTTTTGTTACCTTATTGGCAGACTTCATTTCTCAGTGCATTCTACCATATGAGCATTATGCTGAGTCAGCTTTTCAGGCAGCAGTGATTCTTTTCAGTGTGTGATTTCAGATCTCACAGGCTGGAGGGGGCAAGTTTATGAAACACATTCACAGTTAGATGGAACAGCATTTTCTCCAGTGGTCAAAGTAAAAAACAACCAATGACAAAGGTGTGGGGGAGAGATCTCATGGAAAAGTCCTTGTAATACTTCTTGCCTAGTAATCCTGGTATTATCCAAAATCAAGAATATATACGCTTTCACCAATTCCACACACCAACTCCCATGAAGTAACAGGAGTAAAATAGAAAAAATGGTTACAGAAAAAATGCTTAAGACCTAAGTGTTCTTGTTCATTGATTCTTAGATTGTAAGGGCTGGAAGGAACCTCACAAGATCATTGGGTCCAGCCCCCCTGCACTAGGCAGAAAAGACGAACTGCGTGACCCCAGCGAGGTGCCCATCCAGTCTCTTCTTGAAGATTCTTAGGGTAGGTGATTGCACCACCTCTGGAGGGAGCCTATTCCACAGGCTGGACACCCTACCTGTAAAGAAGTTTTTCCTAGTGTTAAGCCTGAAATGGTCTTCCAGGAGTTTGTGGCCATTACTCTTGGTTTTCCCCAAGGGTGCCCTGGTGAACAGTTGTTTGCCAAGCACCTGATGTATTCACCTGTTGCAGCAGTAAGCTGCTACCAAGTCCCCTCTCAGCCTTCTCTTTTTCGGGCTGAAGAGTCCCAGGACTTTCAACCTTTCCTTGTATGGCTTGTGCAAGTATCTGATTATACGGGTGGCTCTTCTCTGGACTCTCAAGCTTGACCACATACATCCTTGTTGAAGTGCGGTGCCCAGAACTAGATGCAGTATTCCAGCTGCAGTCTCACCAGTGCTGAGTAAAATGGAAGAATCAATTCCTTGGTTTTGCTTGAGATTCATCGATTGATGCAATCAGTGTATTTGCACTGCTGGCTACAGCATTGCATTGACAGCTCGTTCATACTGTGGTCTGTTATTACCCCCAGGTCCCTTTCAGTTGTGGTGCTGGTCAGTTTGGTGTCCCTGAGCCTGTAAGTGTTGGGGGTTGCTCGTCCTGAGGTGGAGCACTTTACATTTCTCGATGTTCAACTTTATCTGGTTCTGATCCGTCCAATTTGCCAGCCTGTCTAGGTCTGCCTGTATCTGCAGCCTATCTTCAAGTATGACCACACTCCCCCATAACTTGGTGTTGTCCTTGAACTTGGCCAGTGAGTTCTTCACCCCCATATCCAAATCATTGATAAAGATGTTGAAGAGAATAAGACTAAACAGGGACCCCTGAGGAACACCACTGTCCAGTTCTTGCCAGGACGACACAGATCCGTTCATGAGAACTCTCTGGGCCCTACCCTGCAGCCAGCTGCCTACCCACCTGACTGTCACACAGTTACGCCTGCAATCCTCCAATTTCCCCGTAAGGACATCATAGGATACCAGACTGTGTGAACTGTACTTGGTTTCAAAACCTGTGATTGGCTTGCTCCTTATTCAGAGTAAAAAACCCTTACCCCCTCACTGTCTGAGTGAGATATTTCACTCATGCTCAAAAACTAAAATTCATTCTAGTATGAGTACTAACCATTCAACCCTTACTGTATTGAGCCTGAAAAGTGTATTAAATTGTTCATGAATCTGTTGCGTGACTGGAGGTGTACTTTAGTACATAAGGAGACTTACACTGATGAAATTTGTATGTTGTGGGCTTTGCAGCCTCTAGATCAGTTTCTCAAGCCATGGGTTGCGACCTAATACTGGGTCGCAAGAATATATCAAAAGGGTTGCAAACAAATGTCAAAAATGGATTCTCCTTTAAAGGAGAAAAACTCAGGAAACCGTGGTTTTTCCCTTGCAGGCTGGCAGAGTTCCAGCCTGCAAGGGGCTGCTTGGGGGCCCCCCATACCCCACACCGGGCTGAGGGTGGGGGGCACTGGGTCAGGACTGGCTGTTGATGTTTACAAATGGGTCCAGGTATGAAAAAGGTTGAGAACCACTGCTCTAGATTACCAGTCACAGGATCACACTCCGAGCAAAAGAGTTCAGTCACTAAATGATAGCTGTCCCTGTTTATTCTAGGAGAACAAGTGTGGATATATCTTGTAAAGCAGCTGACTCTCTTGCAGTGGGTGATTTGAACTTGCTCATTGACCACCAGGTGGCTTCATGCAGTTCTAGCAATATTGGCACTTTTAGTCCTAATCTACCAAAGCAAGAGGCTTTGCATTGAAAAACATTGAAAGAAACATTTTTTGCAAGAAGAATTTCTCAGCTCTCATGACAGGCATAAGGGGGCTAATGACATGTTAAATCCCACCTAGCCTGAAGGAATAAGCAACTGAGTCAAGGCAGTGCAGTACAATTTCAGTCGGTATGACTGAAAAACAGCTTATTTTTAAGGATTAGAGAAAGTGAAGTTGTTGAAATATGCATGTGGGAAGATGCAGTACTCAAAGGGAGATAATGCAAACACATGCCCTATGTAATGGCTGAAAAGGTGAGAGCAAAGGATGGAGCTAAGAACAAGACTACAAAAATAAGGAAGTAGGCAGATGTGTTAAGAGATAAGGAAGTTAAGCAGCTAGAGTGAAACCTCAGAGCTCATAGAATAGATTACACCATTTTACTTCTCTGCCCTATAACACGGGCAACTGTAATAATATACATTATGTAGAAATAGCCAGTCCCTTCCATCCTGAAGAGTCTAGAAGTACTTTGCAAGCCATGAGTAAACAAGTCAGTCACCCACCCTCGAAGTGCAGCCACCCAAGGGGCAATACAAACTACTGAGTATATATGACTGTTTATATAGTTTGCTTGTGTAAATGCTATGGGGATAGAAAACAAAGAAGAATGTATCATTTGGTGCCATAGGTGATTAGGCAGGTAGAAAGTGACAAAGTGTAAAAACTGATCAAAATGCTTTTGCAATATGTGGTATAGGATCTTTAAAGATGACCTGCAGAGAAAAGTTAAACATGCTGTTTTTAGTCCATCTCTAATTTGTTGGGGGAGGGGCTGGGGAAGGGAGGTTGTTTTTAATAAATATTTCTTACCAGATCTTTATTTGTGTTAAGCTATCTTAATGAAGCTTTGGTAAGGTTGTGGCAGTTTATAATAAAAAACAAGTACACAAATTCAGGTCTGCCTTATGGCAAACGTGAGAGATCACTGAAGTCAAGGTACTGAAACCTGAACATACCGGAGGAGAAATGGATTTCAGTTCGACTGCTTTAAGCTATAATTAGGGTGGAGAGCTATAACTGACTGCCTAGGAAATACAAAAAAAAATAAGTTTTCTTCTTTAATAAACTAGCTGTATGGCTGGGAGAGATTTAGACTACCTTTCAGCACAAAATGCCTTTTAGGTCTTCAGGCCCATACCTAAAGAAAGAGATTTTGTGTCTAAAAAAGTTTGTGTAACATTTTTATCTTCCAGCTGTACGGTTGGTCCAGTCTTATCCCCCCAAAAAACAAAAGCAAGGTCTCTTTTAAAGTTGTTTACTTTTTTTTTTTTGTTAGCCAACTCCAGTGTCAAATAGGTATGTTTAAAGTTGACCACTTCTGACCCTTTGGTTTATTTTGGAGCTGCACAATAATATTTGGAGGGTTTGTCTCCAAAATGTGAGGTTTTTCCTTGATGCATAGCGGCAACCTCCTCCTCCTCTCCACCCACCCAGCCCCTTCCCCATTCAGATATTTATTTACTGCTGGAAAAATGTAAAATCCTCAACAAGCAAAACCAAGTATGACCAGACTTGACGTTCCTGGTGCTATTTCTCCTTAAAGGGCAAAGGAAGTTTTAGCCCCGCTGCAGTTAAGGGAGATTTCCAGCAGTCAAGGGAAACCTGCCCATTCCTTACCTGACCAAACCACCTCACAGCTGAGCATCCCAAGACCATTTGCTGCCAATTACCAGTGCTGCTGCCTTGAGGAATAGCTCCCAAGTAGGCAGGTCAGCACCTCCTGATGGTTCTTCCAGCTAAAGACCTTCAAGTGTGGTAGATGGGAAGGTTGGGAAGTGGAAGGACTGATGGAACATTGAGGAATGAATATTGATTTGACAGATTGTCTTTGGTGTGTTGGAGAGTAATTTTATCAGATGTACTGCAGGTGGAAAAATTTGATGGACTCCTTTGTTAATATTTTGCTAGCCCATCAGGATACACAAAGACTTTGTTCAGTGGGCTATTTAGTGCCAAGGGGCAGGAAAAACAGGACGGAAAAGAAACCAGAGATGCTGACTAGGGTGCTCATAGAACATATTTAGTAGAGTTGGGAAACCTGTGAGACCTTTAATGGTCATAGCCATTACTCCAGGGGTGGGCAAAATGCGGCCTGGGGCTGAATGCGGCCCACCAGGCCATTCTATCCAGCCCATGGGGCCCCTAAAAAATTTAGAAAATTAATATTTATCTGCCCCTGGCTGCCTGTCATGCGGCCCTCAATGGCTTGTCAAAACTCAGTAAGCGGCCCTCTGCCCAAAATAATTGTCCACCCCTGCATTACTCTGTAGTGCCCTGTTTGGCTTATCTGCAATTGTGATTGTTCAAGGAGCTTGTCAGCCTATCTCACCTTCCTCCTAATTAGTTGAAGCTTGGAAGCAAAGAGAGAACCTCCCCAGATACAGCCAAGAATTTTCTTGCTTCAGAGATTATGGCTTCTTTCTTTGAGGTTACATGTGAAGACAAAAATGGTGAATAAGTAGAATTTTATCCCTCTAACTTCCAACATTTCCAACGTGCCTTTCTGTATCAGATGGGTGAAAAAAGCTCTGGTAGGTTTTTTTTTTTCTGACAGTATTGTACATTTGCCATCCTCGTACAACCAGGCTCTAGAGCAGTGCTGCTGTCTGTGTTGGTTCCTCTTCTGGAGCAAAAAGGGCAACTGCTCTCCAAAGCTGGCATCTGTCAAGTGAAAGATCTTGGGGAGGTGTGTGGCTTTTAATTGACTAATTGATTAAAACATTTAATATTCAAATAAGGAACATCCATCACAATGCTGTTTTAAGCACTGTGAAAAAACACAAATGCATCTGAGAGTCACGTTCAGAGCCAACTTTATGCCGCATGTGTACAGCAAACACAAGCTACATTGCACTCTCCCTACCAAGGTTCTTGAGACAAATTAAAGAACCAATTAAATGCTTTTCAAGAGGAAATGAAATGTCCAAAAGGAATGAATTGAATGACCTTTTCTTGATTCTAGCAATGTCTGTTATGCTATAATGGTGGGGGGGGTTTAGCTGTTAACCTTTCAGCATTAATTTTAAAACCATGCATATGTGGTATTACATTCCATTTAATTATGTCTCTTCTTTCATCTTGCTTTTCTTAGGATTTCTTATTATACTGTGATCTCTTATATTTCTGTTGTTACAGCTAGGCCAATTTAGCTCCATTGTCTTAATATTAGATTGAAAAGCCATATGAAATTTAACATAAAAAAAATTCAGAGGCTTAGTTACCACTTAGTTAGCAGGGCTAGAACAGAGGAGGGTCTTCTTGAATCTAATCCCATGACTTGTAAGTTCCTGTCTGGCTGGGGTTTTTGGACTTAGATACAGGCAGATGTCTTAACCGGGCACACACAGTGCTGCTCAGCCAGTGTGCAGCCTGCTGTTCATGCTCAATCTGCATGTGTCCATTTGTTCCCACACTCTAGGGGAAGCAGAACCACTACTTGCATATAAATACCAAAATGTCTTCAGCAGCCAGCAAGCTGCTATTCAGGTGAACAAGGAGAAATGGAATATTCCCTTGATGTTTCAACCTGTTGTCTGCACAAAGCAGAACTACTGGCACAAAAAATGTGCATGGCTGTCAAGGGAGAGCAGAGTGATTATTCAAGAGCATTGCAGATAGAAAGTCAAAGTTGGTTTTCTTATCTTTAATTCAAATCCCTGTCATGAATAATTTTATATTTAATGGCATACACTGAAACACTGGTCCTATTCTCTCTAGGGAAAAGAGCCAAAGCTTCCAAAAGCTTCTGGCTCACCCTAGTAGACCACCTCTATGTGAAAGGATACATCTTATTTGGTGCTTCATGGCCCATAACCCATTTCCAAAAAAGAATTCACAGGAAGAAAAGCTCCTGTTGGAATCAATAAGGGTCTTTCCATTGCCCTTAAGAGAAGAGCTGGAAATTAGAACCTTAATTGAGGAAAAGTGTATCACAATGGTAATGCAGCAAGCCATATGCTACTATAAAATCATATTTTGTCGTCATAAAAGATTGTGCTGTCATTCCCATTAAATTGGTATGTAAGGGGCCATGTGGAGCCTTAACTTTAAACTCAACCCCACAAATTTAGCAGGGAAAGCTGTATCCAAGACTTTGCACTCCATAGAGGCCCGATTCATCATTGCTGAAGTAATGCAATCATCATGTAACTAAAATAATGCAGTTATTTGGACAGTTTACTACTTCTCTGAAGGTGGTAAATATTTACAAGTGGGGAAAGTGAAGTTTTAAAACCTTTATAATGTTGGTTTTTAACCCAAGAAGGAATTACATAGGGTAGTGAAAAGCATTTTTTTTAAACAGGTGGATGAGAGTGAAGAATTAATTCCTAATCTGCCTGCCTTGTGACAATATATGCAAACTACTTTTCATTTGAGAATATTTTTCTACTTTTGTATTGTTATGTGAAGCTAAACTTAATAATGCTCTAACAGAATTCCCAAACCCTTCGCAAAATATGGGTTTATTCCAAACATTTGAACCCAAGCTATTCATGTCAAAGATGTGCTCAGAAAGGTAAAGCAACTGAATTTACTGTCCCCTGAGAATCTTTCCTTCACACACTTATAGATCTGATTTGAATGTAAAAATCAATTACTGACTTCTGCTTTTTCTTTAAATTGGACAAAAATAAGTTAATTGACTTCTCATTGTCCTGCATGAAAGTTTTTGGCTTTTAAAAATTATTTGCACTCTAAAATCCATACTGTAATTAGCTTCCAATGACTCTTTTGGAGCATTTTCAGTCTTTTGTGAAATAGGAATCAACACTATCATTTTTGCTACTATTGCTACTCAGAACCTTTGGGATTGTCAGCAGTTACACACGTGAATGTACCACCCTGCTTTGTCAAGACTAACCATGGTAACTAGAGAGGATAAAATCCCTTGGGTTGTCTAATGCTTTGAAATTATTGTATAGGAAGGTGAAAATATTAACCAACTCGACGCTGTCCAGTTCTAAGCAGCTAGGCACTGCATCTGACACAGACTGCACTAATGGGGGCCACACACTCTGGGAGCCATGGGTGGGCACCCCCACCCCACTGTAACATGCACAGGCAGGTGGGTACTCCCCCATCCCTCCACATTGTGTGCAGGTGGGTAATCTTCAACCTAACTGCCTTGTGGGCCAGATGTTGGTTCATGGGCTAGATCCAGCATTGAGTTGGTGGGTGTGTGTGTGTGTCTGATCCAGTGTTTTGGATGGTGCACACAGCTGGTCCACAGGTACAACCTGGTATGCCAAATCCAGCCACGGAGCAACACTGTATGATGCAGCTCAGTCTGGCGTGCAGGGACCACATGGGGCTTGTGGATCTGGAAATTTGGTGGTGGGGGAATGGTGGTGGCATTGATTGCCATGGTTCTGGGAGTTATTGATGCAGCCACTGCTCCCCCTGCTGCAAAACTTCTGGACCTAAGGGGAGCTCTGAAGGTCTAGTGATATGGCTTCGTAGGCCAAATCTGGCTTGCAAGTTGTAGTTTGGGCACCACTACTCTGGTCTAGTACTATGTCTTCAACTGTGAAGCCTAGTACGTGCTCTGGAGGAAGGTTCAGAATAACCTACAGTAAGAAATTATGGGATAACCTGTACCCCAGGAAAGTTGTGGGTGTTTTTTCTTTCTGAACAATATCAGTGACAGGTTGCTTTAGAGAAGGGGGGGGGGGTGTGTGAAAACTTGCAGCTGTAATGCATTTGTTCCTGTTTAGCCATGTAAATGCAGCCACTTCTTGGGCTTGTCAGACTTTTCTTTAAATCTTTGAGAAGATTTGGAACCAAATGCCACTAAAGTTAATAAACAGGTTCCTTCTGACTTCTCTCTGACTATTAATGTGTTTCTGTTGAGGCTCACAGGACTTGTGTTCTCTTTCATACCCTCTGTGCATTGTTTAGTTTCTCTCTCACTTCTCCATGTGGTTGTACAATGCTTAACTGAACTCTAAGTGGTTTTAAAAAATTAGATGTTAGAGAAATCAAAGATTAAAGGCATAAAGCTATACTCAAGTAACCTCAGGAAGGTATAGTCATTACATTGCAAGTTTTCTTCATAGAATGCCAATATACTATGCAACTTGCCTCCATTTCAGTCACTATGGCCACATCCATATGAGCACGGCCATGTGGTATGTGGAACCGCAAACCCGTCTGTAGTGCCCCACTGCATGTTTCAGGTGTTCCCTGCACTGCTACCTTGCAGCGCGGGGCGGGAGGGTTTGACCCTGGGAGATCCTGGGGTCAAAAAAACCCAGGCAGAAAGACAAGGTGGCACACATGGCAGCAGTGTGTGCTGCCCAAAACCAGAGCCTGGCCAGCCAGAGCAATGCTCCAGCTGCTGGCCAGGCTCCCAGCTGCAGGACTGCTGCAGCTTCCTCAGCCCCCCAGGTAAGGCTGCTGGGGCCAGCACAGTTGCTGGTCCCAGCCTCCCCTACTCCACTCTGGGTAACTTGCCACACATCATGTGGCATGGCTGTTCCCTGGGGACAACTAGCAGCACACAGTGTGTTGCTGCTACTTGTCCCCTGGGGAAAGAAACGTCCGTGCTCATTTCATTCAGCCATGTGGTAATTAGTGTTTTATAATGTATTTCCAGGACAACAAAGCATTGGGGCTGAGAATAACATTTTTGCTCAGCCTGTTCTAGTGCCTTTCTGCATGGTATAGAAGCCTATATCTAGTCTGGGCAAGATGTCTCTGCCACAGGCCCTGTAAAAGGCAGCCATAAAACTGCTTCCCAAGGACCCTTTTGTATATAGCATGGATGGCCAGAGTTACTCACCTTGGGAGCCACATCTGGTCCTGCACTGAAGGTCAAGAGCTGCAGAGCTCTGACCACTTCTCCAATTTAATGTTCAAGACCTGGGCGCTGGCCTCAGGATCAGGCTCCTGCCGCCACAGTGCCAAGCTGCTCCAGCTTTCCCCATGGGGAGAACGCCCTGGGGTAAGCAGCACAGCTACAGCCCCAGCCCTGACAGCCCGGTGCCTGAGCCAACAGTCCCAGAGGGGAGAAGTGGGTAGGGCTTTGGCACTGAATAGCTGCAAGTACCATGCTGGCGAGCCTCATGTGGCTCACGAGCTGCAGTCTGGCCACCACTGGTATATAAAGTAATGCGATGAGAGAAGTTGGGACAGGACCATAGCATATGGAAACTCTGGGCAAGGCTGTGCCTATTGGATGGCCTTGGGGAATTGCTCTAGTTTAGTCAGAATGCTGGAGCTTAAGTTTCACCCGGGGCCTCTCTTTCCAGAACAGCCGGGATTGAGAAGGTGCAAAGGTGACTTGACTTAACTCCACCTTTGTCATCCTGTACTGCCCCTCTGTGCTACATCTGGCAGCATCCTTGTCTATTTGCTCCTATTCCTTGTGCACTTCATCTGAGAAGGGATCTCTGAACATATTCCAGCAAAAGCATCTGAAAGAGGGAGTCTTGGAGTGATGTTGGACATATGCTCACAGCTGTTTTAAGGTAGTTCCATTGCCTCATTTGGGGGAATTTGCTCCTGTGGCAGGAGTGGGTGGGGCAGAGCAGCACTCCTGCATGTGGCATAGAGGGGGTATAGACATGCCCTGCACAGAATCTTCACCCATGGTGCTTTCATGTAGAGTAGTAGTATTTCTGGGTCTAGCTTTAGCTCCTTGATTTTGGTTTCCCTTTGAATCAGTGTGCAAAATTCCTGTCACTTGATAAAAAGAGGAACTGCATTCCTTGTACAGAACAGCATTTCGTGAACAGGGTGAAAAGGAAGCTGCTTTGCAGAGATGAAACAGGAGCCCGGCTGCCTTGCTGGGATTCATAAGTCATCTTAAGAAATGAGTAAGTTATCTTGCGTGCTCCTACAAAATGTGTTGCAAATGAAAGCATGGAAAAGGCTCACAACCCACCAACTAGTTTGTGCCTTTCCTATGTATGACCCAGAGACAATTTGGTTCCATTTCAGCTCAGTATGAGTGTGCCTGGCTCTAGCTCAAGCTGCAGGGGCTCATTTCAGTTCTGCAGCTCCTGGTTTAGTCCCCAGCATTGGTCAGTATGGTAAATGGTACACCTACGCTCTCTCAGCAGCCTGCTGAAGTATAATGGGGAACTTGCAATACTTTGAGTGACTTATCTGTACCAGTATTCACAGGCTAAAAACTGGAAACTCTTACCTGTCATCTCTAATTATACCCCTTAGCAAACTATCGCCACTACCTCCATCTCCATGCCAATCTACATTAATGTTTACACTTGCAAATAGGTCTTGTTGTATATTAAAATGAGCTCCCTGATTACCTGTGGGTACTTTTTTTAAGCAGGCTGCCATTCTGAGAATCCAGTTTGCAGCGTATTGGGCTTGATTTTTAGAAGACAGAGTGCTAGCTATTTCTATTGATATAAGCTATAGTTGCAGGTGTTGTTATAATTATGGAAAAGTAAGTGCAGTATACTTCAGACTTGACTTCTAATCAAGCATCCACTCCAGATACTTGACTGGACCCCACCCACACTACCCCATACATCAGACATCACACATCTGCCTTTTGCTAGCCTTCCCTCCAAGGACATGAATTGTCCTATAAGCTATATATGAAATAGTGAGATGCTTTTGCCTGAATAAAGCTATGCAAGAAAAAAAATGCCATGTATTTGAGATCTGGTAAGCATAAACCAATTGCATTTTTCCCTATTTGTAAATTTATAAAACTGGATACATTTTGAACCCAACAGGACTTTTTGGGTTTGGAACTAAATCCAGCATGACAGCCATATGTCAGTGATAACTTAGCTCTTTTAAAAAGAATACCTGAACTCTGCATGTTCTTGTGGGGGGGTTTTAAGTTTTATATAATTTAGAACATTATTCATAAATTTCCCAAGGATTTGGCTACAACCCAGTAGTTTAATATGATTAAGCTCATTTAGCCTTTCTGTAACTCCAAGAAAGCTTTCATATTTGTCAAGTGAACAGCTTCTGCTTTTTTATTCTGCAATTTGTACACCTATTAGGGCTTGCTGCATGTCATTTTGACAAAAATAAGAGTTTTCCAAGCCCCATCTATGTAAAAAACTTACAAATTATTATAAACATTTTTATTCTACATAAAAGCTTTTTAGTTTTGCAAGTACTTTTTGTTATTTTCTACACAATTCACAGCTAAATTACTATTGTTGGAAGGGAATCTAACACTATTATTTGCACTTGCCACCTACTGATACTAGACTATTAGCATTTCCATTTCTGTACGCTGACGTGTGATTCTGCAGCCTATAACACACACAGACGCCCCTCTATTTTCAAAGTGGCACGCAGAGTTTTAGCCACATGACTCCTATTAAAGAAAGTCAATAGGAGTTGCAGAATTGAAATTCCATGTGCTCCTCTGAAAGTGTTCATCCTTATATGCTAGAGTGAATATTATCTTCCCTCTCCATCTTCAGTGTTAGGGGCTTTATGAAAATGCAAGGAATCTCAAACCTGCTACTTGTGATGGCCTTTATGGATGGCAAACCCCTCTCTTAAACCCCTTAGGGAGAAACTAAACAGCACACAGAGGGTATTGAAAGGCAATAGGAGCTAGACAAGGGAGATGGGGAGATAGATGCCACTAGAGAGGAGACCTTTTTGAAGAATTATGTTGATACAAGAACTAGTGGAATAAACTGGCTTGGAATAAATCTGGGCTGAAAATCAGAATTTCTAACCATCACAACAGTGGGGTTCTTGAACTACCTTCTAATAAGAGCAATGCAGGCAAAAAAAAAATCCCCCCCAAAATCTAATTTTAAGATGGAGTTTGATCCATTTGTGAGAGGGATTTGTCATGTGGTTGCCTGCAGTGGCAGACACCAGGACTTGATAACCCAGGAGGTCCCTTCCACTCCTATGTTTTCATTTGTTTCTTCAAAGAAACTCAGCCTTAAGTAGCCATAAGGTCTGTAAAAGAAGCTAGATTGACAGTCCCAAAGAATGATGCCTTGAGTTTAGCCACCAAATAAGAAATAAAAGTAATGCTGTCACCTACCAGTGTGCCTCAACCCTGCCTTGGAAGGACTGACTGCCTCTTGAAATAAAGTGACAGTTCAGGCTTTGTACCTGTTTGCTCCCAGGTCTTTCTGATGGGACTGCTAATAAATAGCAGTTCTCAAGGTGATTTTTGTGATATGCAAAGAGGTGATTCAGAATAATGCTGTGTGGTAGCACCAAATGGTTTGGGGCATGGCTACTTTCTAGCCTTTCAGCTTTCTCAGAAACTGGAACTTCTCAGTTCCTAAAAGAAAACCTACAGAGTCCATATATGAGATGCATAGTCAAAGGGGTCCCTACTGGCACCAGACCTGGCTCTGTCCTGGCTTATCAACAGAATTTTTGTCATGTATTGCAAAGCCAGCATTAGTAGAGTTCCTTAATATATAATTATTCCCCTCTCAAACAAAGGAGCATTGAAACTGTTGTTTAAAAGCAGAGTTGAGGAGGGATCTATCTGGAAATGGAAGATCAGATCTGGGGCGTAGGTTAAGGCAGATGCCTAAAATCCTTAAAAAATGAGGGGGGAAAAAAAGATACATCTCAGAGTTTTTGTGCTTGCCCCCAAATCCATCAGCATATTTTTAGAGAATTTGGGTTATAGCATACAAAGATTTTATTCCTCACTAGCATTGTTTTTTCATAAAGATGCATCTCAGTGGTCTAACATTTTCTAAAGAACTATCCTGCTTTGCTTTGCCTTGTTTACAAGTCCAGTAACAACATCTTACCAAGTTTGTGAACAGTAATCCTGGGCTCTAAAAAAGGGAGATGGGAAAAGAAAGCAAATCTAGGTCCCTTTATGAGCAGAGTCAAATGCAACTCTGGAAATTAGTACCCTCATGTAAATCTGGACTGGCTTTGTTGAAATTAATGGAGTAAATCCAGATTTATAGTGGTAACACAGAGCAGAATTTGACATAACAATCTAATTTCCTCAGTTTATAATGTGAGCATTTAATAATAGCCTGAGCTTTCTATCATTCACCCAACCATAGCAGCTCTCATTGTGTTGATAACAGATTTCAGCCATGGAAGAAGGAAAACTGCAACTATCTAAACTGTTCTATAAATCATTGGCTAATTTTTTTCAGTGTCTCCTAGGCACTGGGTAATAACTGAACCTAATTAATCACATACAGTCAGAAATTCCAAGGTAGCGCAAAGGCCTAGTGAGTGAATATCAAAAAGCTATATTTTTATGAACAATTAATGACCATTTTTATAGCTTTCAGGCTGTTAAAGGTCATTCTCTAGTAAATGACTCAATTTAAAAAAAGTGTTGGGGGTAGATATACAAAAGGCACTAGAATGATGAGGATAGTGGCTTTCACTGGCAACGTATGAGGTAAGCAGCTTGTCTCTGTTAGTCATTGATGTGTAACAGGTAATGGTAGCCTTGCCAATTCCCTGGCGAGCTCCTGGTCAAGCTCTTGATTCTGGGTGGGAGGTCTGTAGTAGACTCCCACCATTGTGTCCCCTGTGCCGTGTTCCTCACGGATTTTAACCCAGAGGGTCTCCAGTCGACCGCCCTGGGTGCCAATGTCGGCTTGCAGGGACGTGTAGCTTTCCTTGACACAGAGAGCTACACCCCCGCCCCTTTTATCCACTTGATCTCTCCTGTACAGGGTATAGCTGTCTATACCTGTGGCCCAGTGATGCATGGAGTCCCACCAGGTCTCCGTTATCCCTGTGACATAGTAATTATTTGGGTTAAGCAAGAGGACAAGTTCCCCCTGTTTATTCCCCAAGCTCCTGGCACTTGTGTACAGGCACATACGTGTCCCCTTGGGGGCCCTTGCCTTGCCTACAGATTGTTCCAGGGGTGGGCTCCCTTAAGTGCCTTGACCTGCTGGCTTTGCAAGGGTTGCTCAGTGGGCCAGCAGTGGCGGTAGTCCCCCCATCCCCTGGCAGGCTTAGTTTAAAGAAGCCTTACTGAAAGTGCAGGAATAAATCATCCTGATGCACAGGAAGACTAGCAAGTATGACAGAAGACCAGCTTGGCTTAGCAGGGAACTCTTCAGTAAACTAAATCACAAAAAGGAAGCTTACAAGAAGTGGAAACCTGGACAAACAACTAGGAAGGAGTATAAGAGTATTGCTCAGGCATGCAGGGATGAAGTCAGGAAGGAGAAAGTGCAATTGGAGTTGCAGCTAGCAAGGGATGTGAAAGGTAACAAAAGGGTTTCTAGTATGTCGGTAGCAAGAGGACGATCGGGGAAAGTGTGGGAGGCAACCTTATTCAACCTTATTGAATATGGGAGGCAACCTTGTGACAGGATGCAGAAAAGGTTGAAGTGCTTACTGCCTTCTTTGCCTCCATCTTCACAGGCAAGGTCAGCTCCCAAACTAAAGCACCAAGCAGCACAGTTTGAGAAGGATGTGAGCAGCCCTCAGTGATGAAAGAACAGATTAGGGACTACTTAGAAAAGCTGGATGTGATAAGTCCATGGGGCTGGATAGGATGCACCTGAGAGTTCTGAGGGAGTTGGCTGATGTGATTGCATAGCCACTGGGCATCATCTTTGAAAACTCATGGTGATCAGGAGAGGTCCCAGATGATTGGAAAAGGGCAAATATAGTGCCCATATATAAGAAAGGGAAAAAGGAGGCTCCAGGGAACTACAGACCAGTCAGCCTCATCTCAGTCCCTGGAAAAATCATGGAGCAGATCCTCAAGGAATCCATTTATAAGAATCTGGAGGAGAAGAAGGTGATTAGGAACAGTCAGCATCAATTCACCAGGGACAAGTCATGCCTGACCAACCTGATTGCCTTCTATGATGAGGTGACTGGCTCTGTGGACGCGGGGAGACTACTGAATGTGATGTACCTTGATTTTAGCAAGGCTTTTGATACAGCCTCCCACAACATTCTCTCAGGCAAGCTAAGGAAGTAGGGGCTGGATGGATGGACTAATGTGGATAGAAAACTGGCTAGAGCATCCAGCTCAGAGAGTAGTAATCAATGGCTCAATGTGTAGCAGCAGCCGGTAACAAGTGGGGTGGCCCAGGGGTTGGTCCTGGGGCTAGTTTTGTTCAATGTCTTCATCAGCAACCTGGAAGATGGCATAGAGTGCAACTTCAGCAAGTTTGCAGATGACACCAAGCTGTGAAGAGTAGTAGATATGCTAGAGGGTAGAGCTAGGATTTAGAGTGACCTAAACAACTTGGAGGATTGAGCCAAAAGGAATCTCATGAGGTTCAACCAGGACAAGTGCAAAATCCTGCACTTAGGACGGAGCAATCCCATGCACTGGGACAGGCTGGGGGTGACTGGCTGGTCAGCAGGTCTGCAAAAAAGGACCTTGGAGTTGCAGCAGACAGTAAGCCGAGTATGAGCCAACAGTGTGCCCTTGTTCCAAGAAGGCTAACAGCTTAGTGGGCTGCATTGGTACAAGTGTTTCCAGCAGGTCAAGAGAAGTGATTATTCCCCTCTGTTCAGCCCTGGTGAAGCCACATCTGGAGTACTGTGTTCAGTTTTGGGCCCCCACCACAGAAAGGACGTGGACAAATTGGAGAGAGTCCAGTGATCCACAGGAAGACTAGCAAGTATGGCAGAAGACCAGCTTGGCTTAGTAGGGAACTCTTCAGTAAACTAAATCACAAAAAGGAAGATTACAAGATCCACCCATGGAACTGTACCATCCATGGAACTGTACTATCTGGCCCGCTAGGCTGCTTATGGGTCTGAAAATTTGGCAGAAGGAGTGGTGACAGCGTTTGTTGCCACCCCGCTGCTGCCAAATTTCCAAACCTGTGTGAAGCCTGGAGGACTAGATAATATGGCCCCACATACTAACTCAGGTGTGTGGGGCTGGGAGCACACAGGCCTGGATCCTGGCACATGGGACTGGGCCAAAGCCGTGCAATGCCCAAACCTGTGCACTGACTTATGGAGGATCCATCCCATGGACAGGCCCTGTGCCACTCATCCAGACTATGGGACTGAAAGCATGAGTACTGCTGGACTGGAATGATGAATTCTGTATCCTGCAATAGAGGAAGAGAATACATAGTACAGGCATGTCTGATCATCTGAATCCATCTTTATTAGTGGATTCTTCTGAATTCATGTTCATGTCCTACTGTTTAATCAGACCATCAAGTTGCTGCGTGGAACTGGTCAACTCAGTGGTGTGAAAACCCCTCTGCAGTCCTGTGTTATCCTGGCAAAGTGGTCCAGACCGAGAAGAGCCTGCTTCTCCCAGTCTGCTTCAGCGCAGCTCTCGCACCCCACTCTCACCTGCCAGGGAGTTGGTTCTAAAAGGCCCCAACAAGATACTCAACCACATCTGCAGCGTCTAACTGTGTAATAACTGAGTAATTTTACAAGGTAATTACAGGGTTATTTTTGCTCTCTAAAATAAAGACCTACCTCATAATTAAAAATAAAGAGAATGGCACTTCTAATTATCAGGCTTTAATTAGGCTGACAGATGCACACACGATGCTGCAAGGACTGTGTTCTTGATATTTGCTCTCATTCCTGCGCATACACCCATAGGAATGTTAACTCTTTCACTGCTGCAGAAGAAAGCAATGGTGCTGCTTTGACACACCTATGCTATGTTCCATTGTAATGCACCTTGCTGTGCATGAGAGAGCCATGCAAGATGTGCAGTTTTTCCCCATTTGCCGGGCAAAGAGCCTGCCAAGCCTCCCTGCTATGCTTGAGTACAAAGGGTCATTGTTAAAAGCAAACTGCTGTTGGATTATCCTGTGCACTTAATCCTAAGAACAACACTACCTTGCTCACGACTGTGCTTGAGCACTTCCAGGAGCGCAGTAAGTGCAACATAAGCAATATTAATCTTCTGTGAGTCTCTCACCTTTTTGCATCCAAAAGGGAAAACTGAGGTCACCTTATGTAAGGCCTGCGGTGCTGTGTGTGTCACAGCAGGCCACATCAAAGAGGCACGCCTTGCCTGGGAAATGGAAAGCGCTGATGTTTGAAGTGGCGCTTCAATCCTGAGAGACTTTATTCCACAGCCTTAGGCTGGCCCAGAGGGGTTTACCCAGGCCATGGACAGCCCCGGTGTCTCAGACTAGAGCAGCAGGCCACTTTTTTAAGTAACTTGAACATGGATCACTAAGGGTGTTTCTACACATGCCCCAGTGGTAGGGAGGCAGGCGAGAGCCTCTCTAAAGCACAGCAGCATCTTGTGTATCAGGCAGTGTCTTGTGTATTCAGTGTCCCACATTTCAAAATGACAGTGGGGGTGCTTTAACTAAAACTTGTAGAACGAGCTTTAGTTAAACGCCCCCACCACCGTTTTGAAGCATGGGGATGCTGATACATGAGACAGAGGCTGGCTGGAGCATGCTAATTAACACGCTCCAGCAGACTCAATCAAGTCTGCTCCAATGCGCTGTAATAACGCATCAGAGCAGCCTCCCCATACATTTACAGGTACCCTAAGTGCTTAAGCTGGAGTGGAGGCATATTTACGCTGGCCGTGTCTACAGGCTGACTGTGCAGTCGATACTGTGCAGTTGTTTAGTAAATGGCTGCACAGTAACTGACGCTGACGAACGGCTTTTTCATGACACTGACAGGATGGTAGCTCATGACTACTATGCAGTAGTGTCATGTCACGCTTCCTGCCATGTGACACTACTGCGCAGTAGCCACAGGCTACAGACGCAGCCACTGTCTATATTATCTTGATGATGAAGAGGTGAAAATACTGGCCCACTAAAGTCATGGGCAAAACTCCTATTTAATTCACTGAATCAAGGATTTCACCCAAGAACATTACACCACACCGTATTTCATCTAATTATAGGGAGGAGTCTGCTCTTAAGCATCCCTGGAAATTCTAATCTCAACTTTGATACCTGCTATGAACTGATCTGCATACTGCTGCCTGACATCTGATCTTAAGCCATCTAGCTTAGTAACTTGTACAAAGTGTAATTTTAAGATAGGAGCCATAAATAAGTGTGTTCCATCTCTTCACATTTTAATGGAAGATAATCATAGCCTGGTATCTCTTCATGCTTAAAATATTGCTGAAAATACACTTCTTTCTTCATACCAGAATCTGTTTGGGGTCCATGCTCCCTGGGGAGTTCAAGGGAAGTGTGTTATAAAGTGAACATATAATGGATTTATTCTAGTTAAGTGCCTAGGTGCAGGAGACTGTCTTCAGAGACAATGTCATAAAATTCACCTTCGTTTCACCAGTGCGTCAGAGGGCTGCTCGTGTCATAAATGGGACATAACATTTTCTTTAAAATCTCAGCCCTAGAGCTAATTAAAAATGAGGAAAAAATACTGGTACAGTTATAAGAGTGTAGAGGTTTTAGCTTTTAGCTGCTGTTTTGCATCTCTGATTCAGACCAGCTTTGTTTAGCTGAAAGTTTAACTGTTGTCTTCTGTTTAACCATAATCACCTGATCTCAGACCTTTCTTCCCTTTTCTCGACTTGGAAAAGAGTAAAAGGGTAGGGTACCTTCCTTTTTTGATAAGTCTTCTTTTTCTACTGGTCAGGAAGCTTCAGACATAGACACTAGATCCTTTACCAAAGGGACCCATCAGGAAGCACAGATGAGTGCAACTAACCCAGTTCAGCTCTGCTCAGGTTAGGCATAACTGCTGGAGTGTGGATCGGTGCACCTCAAAAGCAGCATGTTCCTTTGTCCTCTTATTATATGAAGGACTCTTCTGCAACTGTTGGTCCTACATTCCCAATACTGAATGAGTGAAAGGTCCAAAGAACCTGAAGAACAGACAAAGAGCAACCCCAGGGGTGACACTAGTTCTACTCCAAGCTTAGCAAAGGTTGGAAGGGCTGGAGAGAGGAGCAATGGTTTCCACCCACACCTCCCAAACTCCTCCCCAGCCTGGGCACCAGAAGAAACTCCTGAGCTAGGCCTCCTGTGTTGCACTATGCAGCTGGCTCGGCCAGTATCTGAAAAAGAGAGAGGCAGCTGGTTAATGACATCCAACTGGAATGACACAGAGAAAAGGAGAGTGGTGACAAGATTCTTCCAAATACACAGAAGACATTTATGAGATGAGCACTGAATTCCTGAAGGCATTTCAGTTTGAATAGCCAACCAATGGGTAGATTTTCCTTTGCACACGTACTTAGAAGTGTATATTGTTTTCCATTACTGACACGGCTGGGTGCCTCCCATCAATAAATGCAATCAATTGAAAATCAACAGAATGTAACAGAACCCCCCTGCTGACTTACACACAATCCCAGACTCTTATTCTAAAACCTGACAGCTCTAAATAACCTAGGCCAGATTCTCAGCTGATTTTTCACTGACAGAAGAGACAGTGTGTTACCTTGAAGCTAACCAAACTCAGATGATGCATTCTGCTCTATTTCTACTGCTTGTTTCATTCACTTGGATTAAGCTATGGGCTTCCAGACTGAACTGGAGCCTTTAGCCTTTCCCTTAGACTACTGATACAATTTATTTTCTCACCATATGCCTTTCCCCCTAAAAAACTAGCTGCTGGATATTGGAGCATTATATGTGAGAGATATGGTAAGAGCAGGTTCTGCCACTTACTGGGTGAAAATTAAAGTCAAATCTGCAACAAGCCACAGGAAGCAGGGTTGGCTACCTAGCTGCTGCAACTCAGTTACTTACTCCAAGGAAAGACCTTTTTTTCTTCATTCTGAGCATCAAAAACACAGTGTATTCTGGGATGTGGTACATGCAAGAACGTATGGTACCTTCAGAGAAGCAATGTAGTGTTGCCAATGGGATTTTGGCCAAGGCTGGAGTCAGTCTAGAGGATGCAAAGAAGCCCAGCCCTCCCTTGTACTTCAGTGATGCCTTGGGAAGACCCCCCTTTGATTAGCTACTTCTCTTACCTGCCTCCTAGGGTAGAGCAACCCTTCAAGGCTACTGTATGGAGGAAGACCTAGTTCTTCTCCCTCCACTCAGCAGCTCGGCAACATCCGCACTCGAGGAGGGACCTGAGGGAGCTCAGGGAAGCCATGTTCTTCCTCCCCTTTGAGCAATGAAAACGGCTTCTCCTTCCCCTTCAGCACCTGCCTTCGGAGGGCAGAAAACGTTAAGCCGCCTGGGACAACCTGGAAGGAGAAGGGCACCCCTCCTCATCTCCCCCCAAGCCTGCCAAAGCAGCATGAAGAGCCTCAGGAACAGCAGAGGTGAGGCTGCGAGGAAAGGATGAGGAGGGTGACCCCAGCTAGGGGGATGTGACAACGGGCAGATCTGACAGGGGCCTCGGGTGGACAGGATTGATTTGGGGGCTGAGGGCAGAAATAATTTCTGGGCAGGGCCAGGCAAAGGGGAAGGGTAAGAGCTCCTGCAGCAGAGGCCAAGGTGACTTTATTCAGTAAATCAGGGAGCGCTGGCAAAACTGATCATCACACGGATCTATAATGGTAATATAACCTTTTTGTAAAACAATTACTTCATGTTTTGGGGGTCAAGCTCCTGGTTTTTTAACCTCTGGAGCTGACAAGATGCAGTCCTACCAGGAGGCATTTCTCCGCTCAACATAGAGGCTGGGCCTCCTCTGATAAGCCTGGGCATTCACCCTTCTTTGGGCCAGTTGCTTTGCCCCACAAAGCTGCTCCTCAGACCAGTTTGAAAGTAACACGTGGGAAGCGGAGCTGGCTTCTCTGCAGGTCCCCACTCATACCAGAGAGAGCACGTAACCCACAGAACGCCCTTCCTGCCCATCCCTGGATGCTGCGCTCATCCCTCAGACAAGGCTGTCTACCTTTACCTGCTGTGAAGCGCCCGTCGGTCATACAGAGCATGCCTTTCATGTTCTATTGTAAATGCTGTGAAGGGCAACGCCTGTAATTACTGTGCTTGCACACCCAGCCCAGCTTTAGTAAGATAAACTTCTGTATCTACCTTCAAACTAAATATCTGGAGGTGGGGGACAAGATAGATGTTTTATCCCCAGGAGTGTGTGGTTATTTTTACATAAACTGTCCACAAAAGGGCAACTCACATGTAAACTATCCACAGAGCTGAAAAAGAAAGCGTGTTGTAACAATATGGTCAAGTTTTTCCAGCCCAGCTGGTTGTCAAGAAAGGCTCAGGCCCAAGTGTGCCTTGACGTGCCTTGAATTAGTCCTGCACAGTGTTCAACTTCCCTCTCTCTGTTTCTCAGTTTGCCACAAGGCCTCAGGAGAACTAACGGAATGACACTACGGGCGGTTATGAAGCTGGTGTGCAATGAGCGGCTTGGAAGGGATGTACGTGACTTGCTCATCTCGCTAAACTCGGCCTCTTGCTAGTGATTTCAGCAGGAGCAGAAGCAGATCCTGAGAGGTCAGTGCCACCTCTCGCTGTCAGCCTCTCTGTCAAAATCTTCCACTCTCCTTTGTGAGTCAGCCAGTCATGAGAATGGTATATTCACTGACAAAGCACTGGTAAGAGAGCTAAAGTTGCTCAGTGGTATCTTGTGCTTTTCTGGAGCAATGTGCTCAGCAAAACGCCAGCTTCTGAAAAGCAGGAGTTAAAGAGCGAAGGTACTTCTAAGGAAAGCTTATGAAAAGCAGGAAGTCAGAAGAAGGCACACTTCATGTCATGTAGCTAGGGACCTACCGAATTTAGGGCAGTTGCCCCCTGATTTTGTGGTCCCAGCATAGCATGAGGTGCTATTTATGCGTTGGAGTGTGGCAGGCCCTGTCCTCACACCTCTGATTGGTGAAGGGGCCTCAGAAGTCCTGCCCCTCCCCAGAGATTGACAAACAGATGGCCATCTGTCGATCTCTGGGAAGAGGCAGGACAGCCAGGGCCCCTTAGCCAATCAGAGGTATGGGGAGAGGGGTGAAGCGCTCCACCACAAAAATCCACACACCCCCCCTCTTTGTTGCCCTCTCTCCCTTCCCCATGCTTCAGGATGCCAGGGCTTTGCACCTTTTTCTGTTTGAAGCTCCCTTTTCTGGGGGTGGGGTCCCTGCTTGCTGGTCATTTTTGCACCTTTTCACGGTCTCCATACTTTTTAATGGGGACTGGGCTTCTTTGCAGGAGACCTACCAATTTTGTGGTTTCCATGAAAATCACAAAATCACAGTTTTGGTAGGTCCCTACATATAGCCCTTCCAACCCAGTCAACTCTTTCAACTCCAGCCAGCATCTAACCCCCACCCCACAAATCCTCTCTCTCATGGAAGACAGAGTGAGGGGTCCAGGCCACCCAAAAATGACAGGGCAGCCCCAGGTGCCAGCTCACCTGGGGCAAGGGAGATCCTGGTGTACATGGAAGGTAAAATATGAGGCTGATTGGCCCCTTAATACAACTCACTCCCTCTGTTCTCTAACTCCATGTCTTTCCCTTTCATCCTGACCCCTTTCCCTGGATTGAACACTCCAAACCTCTCTGCTACCAACCCCATTTCCCTCCCCACCCCCCGGCTCCTAATCCCCCCCTCAGCTCTTCCCCTATTCTCCCAAATTCCTCTCCCTCAGCACTGCTTCTACCCTACACCCTCATTGTTCTAAGCCTATTTTCCCTGGTGATAAACCCTATTTAAAAAGATCTAAAAATGTTAGGTGCACCTCTTGTTCAAGGGCTGTGTATCAGGAACCACTTAACCTTAAGAACACTCAGTTCCATTATTCAGGAAGCAAGATTATATTATCCTGTCTTTTATCTTCCTACTGGTTAGTCAATACTAAATGATTGATCAGTACTAGTGCTCTGCTGCCAGGTAGAAAAGTACAGGCCCAACAGTCTCTCTCCTATGCCAGTGCTGCATGCATAATTTATTAGCATTCAGAAAATAGTTAAGAGTCTCTCCTAAATTAGCAGAGCACACTACCCCAAGCAGAGTGTAGCAGCTTGCCTACAGATCTTTCTCTGACATCTCTCAAGGATGATTGGGTTCAAATTTACACATCAGGGTGAAACAGGTCCAGTGGCCAAGGCACACTCTTATGATGGCTGTTCAGCACATCTCATCTTAGAGAATCAAACTCTTTCTTTAACGCAGTGGTTCTCAATATGTGGACAATAAGATAGATATGAGTCAGCAATGTGCCCTTGTTGCCAAGAAGGCTAACAGCATACTGGGCTGCATTATTAGGAGCATTGCCAGCAGATTGGGGGAAATAATTATTCCCCCCTATTCTGCACTGGTGAGGCCTCATCTGGAGTACTGTGTCCAGTTTTCAGCCCCCCACTACAGAAAGGATGTGGACAAGTTGGAGAGAGACCTTCAGAGAGCAATGAAAATGGTTTGGGAGCTGGGGCACATGACTTATGAGGAGAAGCTGAGGGAACTGGGCTTATCTAGTTTGGAGAAGAGAAGATTGAGGGGGGTTGATAGCAGCTTTCAACTACTTGAAGTGGGGTTCCAAAGAGGATGGAGATAGACTGTTCTCAGTGGTGGCAGAACAAGGAGTAATGGTCTCAAGTTGCAACAAGGTTAGTTTAGGTTGGATATTAGGAAAACATTTCTCACTAGGAGGGTGGTGAAGCACTGGAACAAGTTACCTAGAGAAGTGGTGAAATCTCCATCCTTGGAGGTTTGTAAGGCCCGTCTTGACAAAGCCCGGCCTGGGATGACCTAGTTGGGGATGGTCTTGCTTTGAGCAAGGGGTTGGACTAGATGACCTCTTGAGATCCTTTCCAATCCTAACTTCCTATGATTCTATGATTTTTTAACTTGAGGCACCCCTCCAAAATTGTTGTGAATTGAGTGGCACCCAGTTTCAAAAACTAATTTATATATTACAGTACTTACCTCCTTGCAGAGGGACCTTGCAGTGAGGGGTCGGGGATCAGCCACAGTGACAAGCCTGAGCTTATCCGCTTAGCTTATCTGCTTATCTCCTCACACCTTGTGGCAGCCTTCAAAGGATCTGGCATCACCCAGGGTGCCACAGCTCCCTAGTTAAGAGTCATTGTTCCAATGAGCTTTTCAATACTCCTTCCTCAAAGAGGCCATGGGTATCGTGGTCTAGCTGAGATAAACATAGAGTAGCTGAGATCTCCTGAGGGGACACTGAAACCCAAACAAACATCTTTTTTTCAAAAAGTTTTTAAAACATGTTAGAAGAGTACCATATTTTCTCACATACAGTGCACTCCGGAAAATAATCCACACCTTGTTTTTGAAAGGCAATATGAAGAAAAACATATTTTTCGGGAGTTATGACTGCATAGATCAGAGAAAAAAGTGTAATCATCAGCTGACTCACCCTCCCCTTCCTGCTTAACTAAAGCTCAAACCCTAGCTGATGGTGAAGATTGGTCTCCATGGTTGGATCAAGAATTTTGAAAAGAGCCAAAGAGTCTCCAAGGCTATGAAATAAGAGAAGAGATACCAATAGCAGCTAGCAGACAGCAAAATTGCCCCAAGGTGGATTAGCTTGATTAGTGAAACATCAGGAACATTAAAAGGATAGATAATGTTAACACCTCTGGAGTAAAGAAGAATGAGCCATTAAGTCAATTGACTCTCCCAGCTGCTTGAATAATAACAGCTGTTGCACTGTGGAGCAGGAATTAAGCATGGTGTTTCTATCTTGGTCAGAAAATCAGCTGCCCTCATTAATACACACACCCCAGTTTTGGGGGGCTGATTTGGCAGAAAAGGTGTGTGTGTTGTATACAAGAAAATACCCCGCATGTGCACACGCACGCATGTGTATGTACACTGAATTTTACAGTATTTTTTATGGAATCCCTAGCTTAAATTACACCAAACTTGGACTGCTGTCATTTCTCTTCCACCTTCTTATCTGGTACTCTGTTTAACTGAAAACATTGTTCAACTATAAGTACGAGTAAGCTGGAACTCCCCTGTCATACAATTTCTTCATCTTCGCCTCTGTATAAGGAGCCACCTCCTAGTCACCAGGAGATACCAGGCTGTCTACTTTGTCTAGCGTGCTAACTTTGTTAGTTATTTCTTGTTCTTTACATCTATAAACACATGGCTGGTATTCAGCAAGCAAATAAAGGACTAGAAACGATGACAGAAAAGAACTAGAGATTAGCATGTAGTCTTTAAAAATATCTATGTGGGTTTCATGATCCCATTACAGGGTTTCTATGGTGAGGTATTGGTTTGTGTGTTGTAAGTGGAAATGTTACCTATCTCCCCTACCTATCTAAGTAGAAGGATGATCAAACCTCTCAGCAACTTCTATCTCCACAAAGTTACTCCAGATTTTCTTAATAGGCTGTTATGGCCATGGAATGCTCTGTCCCATTGCCCAGTGTGGGGTAGATGAAAGGTGGGTAATTGACTTCCCACTGGATTTGGTCCACCTATGCCAAGGCCTGATTTTGGCTCATCTGCTTCCACACTGGTTCCTGTCCAAACCTTAACTGTGGTCAAATACAGAGTTCAACCACTAGATGGAGTATTCCTCTAATTGTTTAAAATCTGGCCTCTGGCCACCTTTAGAAGACACAACAGTAAAAGATCTACTGATCCATGAAGTGTCAAAAGAATTAAGGATGAGAGCATGCAACTCCTAACTTCCCACTGGAAGTTAACTCACCTGAGTTTTCTGACTCTTGTAGCTTTAAATCTGTAATGTCCCTTGATGTGCCTGGTACAGGTAGGGACTGATCAGAAAAAAAAAAACGGTTGGAACCTTTCCAACCAGAGTTTGGTTCATTCCACTATATTGATAAATACCAGAAATAAAGTTGACACCTAGAAGGTCTGACATCTCCAAATTCTGGAGCGTTGGCATCTGGTGTTTTAGTTTGGCTCCTATTTAGCTTCTGTCTATGGACAGATTGTAGCTGTTTGGACTGATACAATTTGGTAGTGCACAGAAGAATTTGGCGGCTTTGCAGGTGGAAGGGGTCACAGGTTTGGCTATGTGAGAAGGAGATGGGGGGGGTTTACCAGTGGATGGAAAGTGAAAACCACCATGCAATTAGGGTTTGTCAGAATGTGGGTGTTGTGAACGGGTTGCTTGTTTGTCCCAGGTGGGCTGGCAAGGAAGACATGTCCTTGCCAAAGATGTGACTTTGACTGTCAATCTATGTTAAGGAATTAAGACTGGGAATTGGAAGTGCTGTGAAGTTCTATTTTGTTCTAGACAAAAATAGGAGGAAGACAAGTACAGAGAATAAAGTTCAGAGCATGCAGGGCAGTGATATCATGTGCAGTCAAACCTTTCTATGTCTTAATGCAGGGGTTTTCAACCTCTTTTAGTCTAAGTACCCCTGATGGCCAGACACCGAAAGGGGGGTGGGGGTAGCGCACAGCCGAACACCAAGTGGGGGGGTGCCAAGTGGGGTGTCACAGGGACAGCAGGCGGGAGGGCAGGAACAGAGTGCTGCCGCCTCCCAGGAGCAGGGCCAGGGTGGGGCAAGGCAGGGAAGCTCACTGGGCTGGGTTGAGGGCAGCAATGCCCCGCTGTGGGGAGGGGAAACTCACTGGGCTGGTGTGTGGTGGTGGTGGCGGCTGCTACATGCGAGCTTCTCCGCTGTGCAGAGGGGCACTGCTGCCTTTGCTCCACCTTCGTCCTGCTCCTAGGAGGCAGCAGCACTCCGTCCCTGCCTGTACCCCCTAGGACCGGTCCAAGTAGCCCCAGGGGTATGCATACCCCTGGTTGACAACCCCTGTCTTAACGTACAGTAAACAATTTCAGGTTCCTGCAGCCACCTGTCTGGTATGAGACAGAACGTGGCAAAAGGGCGCTAAGAAGAATTTTACAAACTTATCTACAATCTTCACTTTATGTTTGGTCAGCAAATTATCTCGGGGCTGCAGATGCCCACATGCACATGCATGTACATGAATAAACACAGGCATATGTCCATGCACACGTCCACATACACAATCCCCAGGATAAAACCTGAAGCATAAATTAAAGCAGGGCAGACCAAGTGGCAGCCCACAGGCTACAAGTGGGTTAAATAACAGGACATGCCACAGCCACTGTATTGGCACAATTCAGGAACCCAAGGGTGAATGCTGTCGCCCCCTAGCCTGCTGCCAAATTCAGGGGATTTTGGTCACAGTTGATGACCCAAATTGGTAGCAGGCAAAAATGGAAGGCAAGCAGCGGTGGCATTCATCCTCTGGGTTCTGGAACTGTGCCATTGCAGTAGCTCCAACAAGCCACTGCCCTGCCGCTGGACATAGGTTGTCCAGCCCTTGGCCCCATACTCCAGATCTGGCCCGTGGAGGCAATTGAGTTTGAAAGCCCTGTGTAACAGGGAACCCTAGCCCTGTTACTAGAAGGCAGGTTGAGGGTTCAGAAAGACCCCAGACAAAGGAGAAGAGATTTGGGGGGGGAGGTCTAACAGGAAACCCTAGCCCTGTCACCAGAAGACAAGTCCACCCCTTAAAGGCCAGAACTTTCTGGGCACAAAATGTTGGTAAGGAGGGGGTTAAATACTGAGCCTTGCCAGCTGGTCAGCTGACTGGAAGGGGCAGGCCAAGACTATAAAAACCCTGGGGAGAGCAGCAGTAAAGGCTGCCAGCTAAAGGGAAGGAGTGCATCCTAGAGCTCCATGAGAGGCTTGGTGAGTGTTCCAAAGGCTGGAAGAGGGGACCATGGTAGTCCTGAGAGACAGCAGCCGCCTCAGAAGCTGATGGTGGGGAGCCAAAGCACAAACCTGGTGTAAATGTAAGCTGGCATGTGCCTTTCTTGGATCACATTTTTTTTTTTTTAGTGGCTGTTATTGCCCATGGATGGGACTGTCAATATTTCTTTTGGTTATTGAATACCCAGTGGTTTGGGTGAGGCTACTAGGGGAAGGAGGAGGCCTCATTTGGGGGCCCACCACAGAATAGGGACCCTGGTGCCAGCAAGGGTGTGGCTTTTGGGGGTACATAGCACCTGGTGCCAGAGGGGGTACAGGATTTTGGGGTGCACTGACCCTGGTGCCAGAAGGCATGACCTTAAAGAGCTGGGGTGGCCTGGTGCACCTGACATGCAATTCTAATCTCTTTTGGTGGGATTAAGTAAGTCCATTTTCTGGCCTTGAACCTCCACCACCACCCTGGCTGTGGGGCTGGTGGCTAGACCTCTAGGCCAGGGAGTCTGGGCTCTAGATTGGAGCAGGAAAGAGGATTAGAGCCTCAGAGTCAAACCCTGTTTGGTGGGTTTAGATAGGGAGGCCTAGGTAGGGAGAAGATGGGGTTGAGGCCTGTGGAGGCAAAAGATCCCAACATACAAAATACAATAGGCAGTCTCCTGCTTTCAAGAACATCATCATGACAATTTCCATCAAGATGTGGCAGGCGAGTAAAGAGCAGGACACAAGAAACCTTAAAGGGGACTCCAAGGGTGCCCCACGTTGGGTGCAGATAGCAGGGAAGGTGGTGCTGGGGAAAGCAACCTGTTACACCCTGATTAGAGAATTATGGGGAGCAGGAGAGACTGGATGCATAATGGAAAGCAAGCCCCAGCTTAAACTGTGATTTACTTGTTTCCTCTGCTTAAGATAAACTTTGATCAGGTGCTGACTGAAATAGTAGCAGAGATGGACTAAGAGGTGAACTCCAGATCCAAACTGCCTGAATTTATTTCTCTCAGGCTCTAGAATGTTCAGATCTAAAATCAAAGATTTGGAAAACTAGGATCAGCAGCAAATTTCAAATCCAGCTCAAAAGTTTTCTAAGATGTTAGGGTTTCAGGTTGTGTGGCTCAAGTCCACCTGTCAGTTAGATGAACACTTTTAGGAGTAGAGTGATTTCTGACTCAAGAAGCAGGTTAGCCCCGGGCTCTACAGTGAACTTTGTGTGACTTGGACAAGTTACTGAGGGCCTGAGTTTCGGAGGCATTGCACCCAAACTTCATTTGCCTTCAGCAGACGTGACGGGTGTTCAACACATCTAAGGAATCGGGGCCTGTGGCCTGTGAAGACCTCAGTTCCCAAGATTCTGAATCCCAATATCAGTTCCTGTAACCTGTGCATGAGCAAACCACTATGGAAAAGGATCCTGGAGCTGAAGAAGAGTTGTTAAACCAACATATTGCATTATGTGGCCAGGATATAAATCTGTTTGATGCTACAGAATTATTTAAATCTTCTTTGGGAAGTACCTCATTCTCTCTTGAATTCTATCAGATTGTAGTGATATATTGACTCCTGTTACATTTTTATAGAGCTTTATTACACGGATTGCAAATGAGGGGTTGCAAGTCTAAATGGGACATGACATTTACAAGTGGGGTCACAAATGCCACAGAAATCCTATTGAAGGAATGCTGAAAGTGGGTTTGTGAATTGTGTGGAAATGGGAGTTATGGACCTAGGAGGATGGGGGCAGTCTGCCTTATTGATTTCATCCCTGTTCAGTTAAAGGACTTTTCCTTTAACATGTGGATGAAATGCCTAATTCTGTAAGGTAATCTGGCACCAGTCCAGCAAAACAAGTATGTGCTTAGTACTACACATGGGGGTAATCCCAGAGAAGTCAGTAAAGTTTCCTCTGCCCCTTGCAAAATCAGACCTTACATGTCCTATGAAAAGACAGGCATGGGATTGCTGCTGTCCTCAGCCATGGTTCTTCCTACCTAATGCAGAAAGTGATGAGTCACAGCCAAAGCAGCTGACTATTAATTCACGTCTCAATTTAAATAGTGAATTTCACTGCAAACCTCTTAACTCACCAGAATACCTGCCTTGCTGTTTCCCTTATTTCTACAGAAAAGTGAAGCACCTCAGGAAAAAATAAATAAAAAAAACAAATGCTCTGTTTCTTATTAATACAGGAAAATGATGACAAAGCAAGAGATATTTGTGGCAAAAATAAGGCTTGCATAGCAAAACAGCAAGCTTGTTATCTCATCAATATGGTGCAGACAGAGGGGGAATTATAAATAGCAGCAGTAGTAATGCTTGGGAGTTGCTGCTTGGCAGTGCTGCTGCTGGCCATTTATTTCTGGCTTTAGTTCAAGCTGATGTAGAAAGGGTAAGGATCAAAGCAGCTAGAGACGGAAACTGCCCATTAGCTCACTGATTCCTTTCTTCTGCTGGGGCATGACACAGTCCTCGCACGGAGGAGCCATGAGATATAAAACTGACACCCAAACCTACTCAATTGGCTACCAAAGGGCAGGGAAGTTTGCAGCTTCCTTCCTTTCTCCATTCCACAGTCTGACACCCAGGGGATTTTGTGCGAGCAAATGCAATTTTAATGCTGAAAATAATTGGAAAAAGCAAAGGGCAGAGCTGGTACATGGGGGAGGTTGATTATTTTTAATCGGATGTATTGCGAATTAAGGCTGGAGTGTGTAATACAGCGGTTCTCAGCATTTCAATACCATAACCCATGTTACAGTAGGGGAAAAAATGCCCTGTAGCCATAACAGGAGTGTGTTGGGTCTCAGTCAATCCAGACCTGCTTGTCACCTGGCTGGGAATCTGGTGTATAGTTTATTCAATTCATGAGGCAGATTTTGTTTTAATACTCAACACTTCAGGGGTCAGTAGCCAAGAAAAATGGAGTGGACGCTGTGCAGTAGCATGTTCTTGTTTTTTGCTGGGAGGGAGGGTAAAAGTGCAACCAAGTCTGTTGTGCCTTGACTGTTTGAGACTCAAGGAACAGGGATGCTCACTGGCCTTGGGAGTTAGCCATTCTCTTCCCATCCTAGAGTTTCAAGGGTTGTCAATGTACATCGATTTCCTTTCTGAACTTAGACTGGCTAACATCTGAGACCCATATGCAGTGCTTCGTTTCTCCCCCTTTCTGCTCTAGGAGGGCTTGTCTGCACCAAGAGATGAGGACCTGATCACTGAGATCAAAGATCCTTTAGAGTTAGAGCTCTTAGGGTTATATAGTGATCATGGGGTACTTTTTTTTTCTGTTATAAAATGGGATCATGGTATCCAAGCTCAATGAAAGGAGCACATCCCATTGGCTTCAGTGAGCTGGTCCTTGGATGCTAAGTGAGCAGTGCCATAAGTGCTCTGTCTCACCAACTCTGTGTTCATGAAGTGAATTAACAGCGATGCTCAGAATGAAAGACCATACTGCACTAGCTGATTATCTTTGTCAAGAAAATAGGAGATACCTCTGTGAAGTAGGATTTAAGGGATAGCACCACCTGCAGTTTCATGATGTATTATCCTTTTCATGACTATGCTGAAGTAGATTGAGTGGGTACAACATTGGCTTGATGTGGGATGCAGGACGTTCTGCACCAAATAAAGAACCAAGATTGCCCTACCTGGGAACCAGAAACTGCTTCGTTCTCATTTTGGTTCTGATGCTCATTCCCTTAACATCTCTACCTCAGTTTCCCCACCTTTAAAATGGGAACACTAAAACAACCTACTTCATAGGAGCGCAGACAGGATTCACGGGGTAACATCTGAGAAGAAAAATAATTTGTGAATGAATAATGTGCATGATCACTGTTGCTTTACCTATAAGAGACTAGGACAATGCCATGCAAAAACCTGGAAAAGAGTACTTAACTTCAGAACCACCTCGGGTATGCAGAATCCCCAGCAAGGCCAAAATACCAGGGGAGGCCATCACAGCAACTGAAAGGTTCTGAATGACCTTTCAGTTACAAGATGATAGATCTGACAGGAAGCCAAGAAAAATCTTCTCCAAGAACAAAAAATTACTTTGCAGTCTATTCAAACAGGTTTTTTGTTTGTTTGTTTTTTAAATCTAACTTGCTGCACAGTAAAGCTTTGGGTGGGGTCTTCCAGAACATCTCCCAAAGAGGAAAAAAACAAGGATGATGACAGTAGAGAAGAAATGTCCAGATGCCCACAAAACTGGCAACAAAAAGCTGCATAGTAAGAAGGGACCATTTAACAAAAAACAAAGCTTGCTGGAAGAATCACTTTTTATCTGCAATTGGACCTGAAAGTATGTGGAATCAAACCCATATTATGTCCAAAGCTCTGTACCAGCAACTAGTCAGTCTTCATGACACCACTGTGGGACTGACACCAGCACACAGGCTTGAGAATTCCAAAAGTGGCAACACTTCAGTCTGTTCACTTTGCTGTTCCCTCCTGTGCATTTCCTTCACAGGTCCAAGGGATGTGGCTGCTCTCTGGTGGCAGCAGGGAATCTTTGCAGCCACAATACTACTGATCCTTCAAAGTTTGCAGCATTACCATATATGTATGAGATTTGTCTGATTCTTTGGTAAAATTGTAGCACTAAAAAAAGAGAGAGTGTGTTACTTTGGTACATGGAAGATGAGAGAGAGAGGCTTGCGGACTGGATGCTGCAATGGTCGATATATAGGTCTGTCATATATGTACAATGGACAATACTTCAGAATAAAATGGAGAACCAAACTCAGTGATAACCCTGAAGTATCTGTTGGATTTGGCCTGCTTGTTTTCATGCTAGCTAATACATCAGAGAGAACTGAGGTTACCACATAATGGAAACATGGATTTGTCAATAAACAGAAATGGATATTTGCAATGAATTATTAAGTTTGCTCTACCAAGAACTCTTGAGTAACTTGCTTCACAAGAGAGATGCCATATTAGTAGGGGTGGTAGATATTTTAGCTAGAAACACACACTTGTCCTCCTAGTGATAACTGTGTTGAAGCTGTGTGTTTTGTATTTCAAGACAGCGTCCTTTTTTTTTAAGGCTCCTAGAGATGCCTAGAAATCACTACCCATGCTCAGATTTCCTCAGGCCCTTGCCTGCCTTGGTTCATGCCGTGGGGATGGTAGTCATTTGCATAGAGCTGGCTATAGCCCATCTGGGGATTCCTGTACCTCAGAAGAATTTCTCTGTCGGACAACTTGCTTCCCTGCTTTGAGCTGCTGACAATGAGCAAAGGAGGTAAAGTCAAAGGGCAGGAAGGAACTAGCTGTTGGTCTTTCTAAATCACTGTGTTGCTTCTGATGACCAAAAATCTTCTCTAACAGGAAGGAAGTTGTGCAGATGAGTAAGGGGAAAGAAGAGAGCAACAAGGAGAAGGAGGAGCATGCAGGAACTGCCATCTTGGATCAGATCTGTGATCCATCTAATCTACTGTCTTGCTGCTGCTCCAAGAGAGTTTCTTCCCAGCAGTGAGGGGTTTTTGCCCCGAGGCATGAGTGTTTACAGTCTTTCCATCCAGATGAGCCAATTGCCTAACACTTCAAAATACTGACATGAGTAGGAGTTGATGGAGTTTGGCTTAGGATCAAAGAAGTGGAAACAGAGGATGAGGTAAAGTAAAGAGGGACAGCAATGAGATAATGAGTATGGAGGCAACAAGGGAAAAGATCATAGAGTGATGGATGACTGCCAGGGGTATGAAATTAAAGCATAATGATGGATGCAGATTTTAGAGGCTGGAAGGAGAAGTCCACAAGGACTGATCTCTTTTGGTGCTTGTTGCAGTGCGGAGTACCCTGACAAGTTAGGCCAGGGTGGCAAGATCCCAAGAGGCAACCCTGGTGGTAACCAGGGACTGGGTGCAGTCAGTCCACCCCAGGCACCATGTCCACACCGGTTCATAAGCTTATGCTGGCTATGGATTGATCAGCGTGCTAGGGTGGATGTCATAGGAGTGCACCTGACGCTGGCAGAGGAAGAGAGAGTCCCAGAACAGCAGCAGAGGGAGGGTGGAGCCCAGTTGCAGGATTGTCTCAGTAGGGGCAAAGCGAGCAGAGCAGGGCAAAGCAAAGCAGAAGTCCAGCCATAGAGGCCTGAACCCCCCCGCAAAAAAGAGTGAGCAGCACGGGAAGTCCCAGAGAGATGCTGCCTCACTCAGCAAGACAAATGGTGGATGGGTCATTTTCGACCTGGAGGGATGTGGGCAGTAGGGTCCCCCAGTGCTCAGTCCTTGGACCCGCGCTGTTCAAAATCTTCATCAGTGACTTGGATGAGGGGGTAAAAAGTACCCTGTTCAAATTTGCTGATGACACTAAAATGTGGGGGGATGTGGGCACGCTAGAAGGGAGGAATAGGCTGCAATCGGACCTAGACAGGTTACAGGGGTGGGCGGATGAGAACAGGATGGGTTTCAACACTGACAAGTGCAAGGTGCTACACCTGGGGAGGAAGAACCAGCAGCATACCTACAGGCTGGGGAACTCCCTTCTTGTCAGTGCAGAGGCAGAAAAGGATCTTGGGATCATTATGATGCCAAAATGAACATGGGCCGACAGTGTGGGGACGTGGTCAGGAAGGCCAACCACACCTTGTCATGCATCCACAGATGCATCTTGAGCAGGTCCAAGGAGGTGATCCTCCCCCTCTATGCGGCACTGGTCAGGCTGCAGTTGGAGTACTGCGTCCAGTTTTGGGCGCCGCACTTCAGGAGGGATGTGAACAGCATGGAGAGGGTTCAGAGGAGGGCCACCCGCATGATCAGGGTGCAGCAGGGCAGGCCCTACAAGGAGGGGCTAAGGGACCTGAACCTGTTCAGTCTCCACAAGAGAAGGCTGAGGGGGGATCTAGTGGCCATTTACAAACTAGTCAGAGGGGACCAGCAGGCATTGGGGGAGTTCCTGTTCCCCCGAGCACTACCAGGAGTGACTAGAAATAACAGTCACAAGCTGGCAGAGGGTAGATTCAGACTAGATGTCAGGAGGCGCTACTTCACTGTCAGGGCGGCTAGGATCTGGAACCAACTTCCAAGCCAAGTGGTGCTGGCTCCTACCCTGAGGGTCTTTAAGAGGAGGTTAGATGAACACCTTACTGGGGTTGTTTGACCCCAGTACTTTTTCCTGCCATGGCAGGGGGGTGGACTTGATGATCTGCTCAGGTCCCTTCCAACCCTATCAACTATGAAACAACAGAAGTGGCAACTGTGACTGCTTTCCAGCAGGAGTTCCAGGGGCACCTGCTTTTCCCCCCCCCTCCCCGCACCCCCGTGAGCAACAAGAAAAGAGAAAGAGCACATTATTTTTGAGTTAGACATTCCTTTTGTTTGAGGTAGTAATGCCAGACTGGCCCACCAGTCATGAGCACTGAAGGATAAAAAAACTGTTGGAGGCAAAAGCATTAAGCCTGGACTGGAAATGGGCTGGTAAACAATCATAGGACTGATGTAAAGGGGACATGATTTACTGGAGGACCTCGGGGCCAGTGAAAGGACTCAAGACCCTGGGCACCCTGCACATAGCTCAAGTATGGACTGCCTGGTCAGAAGGCCCCATAGATAAGGCAAATAAAGGATGGTGGCAGTGCCACAACTGATGAGGAGTGTGATCACCCAAAGTTGACAGAACCGTTTGCCTCCTGGCTGGTGACTTAAGCCGAAGCTGAAAGACTCTTTAACCTACTGAGACTACAAGTTGTGAACAAACACAGCCAGCTGAGCAAACCACTGGCTGCATTATCCTTCTACCAGACAACCGGCAGCCTAACTAAGATTTGGTTGGTGCATAGATGGGATGTAAGGGGAGGAGGAGCCCCGAGGACCAGCAACTTGAGATACTCATAGTTTCATGGTAGCTAGGGTCAGGAGGGTCCTGAACAGATCATCTAGCCTGCCCCCCTGCCACAGGCAGGAATGAATGCTAGGTTCACAAGACCCCAGACAGGTGATCATCCAACCTCCTCTTGACTCTGCCCAAGGTAGGGGCAAGGACCACTTCCCTGGGAAGTTGGTTCCAGATTTTGGCCACCCTAACTGTAAAATATTGCCTTCTGATCTCTAACCTAAACCTAATCTCCATCAGCTTATGACCATTGTTCCTCGTCACCCCAGGTGGTGCTGGGGAGAAAAGGGCTCTTCCTATTTGCTGTTGATTTTCCCCACCCCCCTCCCGATGAGCTTGTAGGCAGCCACCAGGTTCCCCCTCAGCCCCTTCTTACTGAGGTTGAACAGGTTCAGGTCCTTCAGTCTCTCCTCATAGGGCCTGTCCTGCTGCCCTCTCACCAAGCGGGTACCCCTCCTATGAACCCTCTCTAGGCTGGCCACATCCCCTTTGAAGTGCGGCGCCCAGTACTGGACGCAGTACTCCAACTGTGGCCTGACCAAAGTCGCATAGAGGGGGAGTATCACCTCTCTGGACCGGCTTGAGATGCACCTTTGGATGCATGACAAGGTATGGCTGGCCTTGCTGGCTGCGGTCTGGCATTGGCGGCTCATGTTCATCTTGGAGTCAATAATGACTCCAAGATCCCTTTCTGCCTCTGTGCTTTCAAGACGGGAACTCCCCAGCCTGTATGTATGCTGTGGATTCCTTCTCCCAAGGGGCAGCACCCTGCATTTGTCTACTTTGAACCCCATCCTATTCTTGTCTGCCCACTTTTGTAGTCTGTCTAAATCTATTTGCAGCTTCTCTCTCCCTTCAAGTGTGTCCACCTCGCCCCACATCTTAATGTCATCAGCAAACTTGGACAGAGTGTTTTCCACCCCCTCGTCCAAGTCGCTGATGAAGATGTTAAACAGTGTGGGCCCGAGGACCGAGCCCTGGGGTACCCCACTGCTCACATCTCACCAGGTTGAGTACAACCCATCCACCACTACTCTCTGGGTGCGCCCCATCAACCAATTTTTTTTACCCATCCATCTGTGCAGGCATCAATGCCACAGTCACTTAATTTATTGATGAGGATGGGGTGAGAGATGGTGTCAAAGGCCTTCTTAAAGTCTAGAAAGACTATGTCCACAGGAACACCATCATCCGACACTCATGAGAGCAATCATAAATAACCAAGGATTCTCCTTTTCTCCTAAAAGATCAAGACGTGGAAGGAAAATTGGAGGGTTTGCCCTAGGAGTGAAAGGAAGTCAAGCTGTCTGGCCCTAAGAATGGGCACTCGACAGATGGGAGTGCCTGGTCCCAGTGACAAAACCAAGTTGAGCACTGCCATCCACAGTGCTATGTGATATGCAAGCTCCCCCAAACGGGGACATGAAGACCATAACCTCAACTGGTCTCCACCCACATAGCTACAGGAACAAGCCAGCCACAGTGAGGCAAGCAACCTTTGTGAGAGAGCACAGTAGATGTCTTCCCATGGCATCCTCAGGAGCACCAGCAGGCATTGGAGAACTAAGCAGCACACTTGGGCATTGCAGTTCTGCCCAGGGATGCAGAAAGCACCGGAGGCTTTTTTTTGTTCAAATGCAGGCAGCATTCCTCTGCCTGACTCGCAGGTTCTACTTCACTGCTGGCATCCTGGTATAACTGCTTCTGAGACAAACGCATCTACCCTTCCGGACAGACTATTTCCCTGTTCTGGGAGTTGGGCTGTCGATATGTCAAACCAAAGACACTGCATCTTTGAAGAAACTGATTGTCAGCTTGCCTGATGAAAAATGACAGAACTGTCATCACTAGTTAGGTGGTCATGTTGGGTCATCTTAGACCCAGGAGGTGCCTTTGCTCCAGACCTTTATAGTTCCTTGTGTTCCATTATGGCCTTAGAAATGTTTAGCGCACACAGCCTCAGTGGTTGTATAGGTGGTGTCTCTGCAGACAGACAAATATACTTTCAGAGACCTGTGGGTTTTTTTTCTGTCATTAGCTGGATTTAGAGACAAATTGCAAATGTGAAATCTTTTGCTTTCATGTACTCTGTGGAAAGAACAAAGATTGAACGAGATAGGCAGGAAACTCAGAGGGGTGCTGAGCTGGTTGACAGGACAGGATGATTAGAAGTCTGGTGCACAGTAGAGATAAATCACTTCAAGTAATAAACAAACAAGGATTAGAAAAGCCTTCATCAGTAAAAACTGAGCTGGTTTCTGAATAGTTTTGCTCAGATTAGTGACATGAGATTCTATCAATCAGAATACAAAGAGAGGGTGAAGATAGCACATAGCACTACATGAAGAATAAAGACACACAGGTAATTAGCCAGCATACAGTATTTTGTGGATTAGTAATGTGTTAGGACACCAGAGTTCCTACTGGGACTCTTTTTGGGGAGTAAAGCACTGGATTGGTTTTAGGTTTAGTTTTCTCATTTTCACCTTTGATCTCTGTATGACTGAATTTATTGAGGACATTCAGGATCCACTGCTTTGAAAAACAGTTTTGCTCATGTTTTGTGCCTTGGTCTAGTTTCCTAGGGCCAGGGGAACCTACAAGGGGGGAAAAAAAAGCTGTCTCTGTCCCCTCTTCCTTCCCAAGAATTTCTCCCAACTTTTGTGGAGATTTGTTCCCAGATTGCATTTGATTTTTTTTTTTTTTCTTCAATCCTCGGGTTTTGTGTTAACCCAATGTGTTTTGTCAATGTGTTTTGTGTTTTCAATGTGAAAAACACATTGTGTTAGGCCTGCTGTGGACTTATGCGTTCTAGTAGTAAAATGTGCAAGAGCTAAGGGTGTGATTTTTTTTTTTTTTTTTTTCCCCCCCTTTTTAAAAAAAAAAAAAAAAGCTTCTGTAACAGGTTTCTGTGAGTAAGTATTGTGGACACAACTGTACCAAGCATGTGTAGACAGCTTAGTGCTCCCAGGGAGTACTGCTCTTCAGCCCCCTCAGCCCATTTATCCAACCTGGAAATAAGGCAGTGAAGTGTCCTTAATGGCTGCTTTCAAGAGCTCCATTTTTGTTACACCTGAGAGGTTCTGGTGGAAACCCCAAAGGGGTCTTCACCTTCTCATTTTAGGAGTTTGGTACATGCAAATGGAAGTCAGTAGGCAGCATACACCTAAGAGCAGAGTACCCTGGGCACAAAGGGGAGGCAGTGTAGACATATCCTTGGACTGGTATAATTATTCCCCCTTTCTTTTCATACAAAGGGACTTATCTGTTATAACTACTGGTACACTTGAAGCAGGACACTTTTTATCTGTAGACAAGTCCTTAGAAAACATTAACTACAGACTTTAGCTAGCACAGTAATAACAGTGACTTTACCTCCAATATGAAGGAGGACAGCCAGGTTTAGAAGCTCACTAGCTGCTTGTAAGTAACTCTCTCAGGGTGCATCTACATAAGACATCTACTGTGTGGTACACTAATTAGCTGTGCAGTAAATGTCTCAGCATCTACACGTACACCCCTATTAGGCTTGAGTAAACTAATTTACTCCACAGCACCGCACATATAGATGCTGAAGGGGCTGGCTAAGGCATGAGGATGCTTCAGTGAAGGGACTACCTGCTGGCTAGCCCCACAATAAAGCTCCCTCATGGCCCAGCCAGTCCCTCCACAGCACATTGAGCAGAGCAGAGCAGACCCAGGTTGGTAGACTGACCCCCCCAGGATTCCCTGCCAGCCAGGGCTGCGCTGCCTTGGCTTCACATGCTGTGCATGAATAAACTGCAGAGTTTATTGCTCTGGAGTTGATTGCTCCCAGGCTCACATTCAAACGGCACACCTGAGAGCAATTAACTGTGGAACAAAAAGTTCCAGTTTATTCACAAGCCATAATTCCACATGTAGATGTGCCCTTAGTTTGGCAAATAACACTTACATTGCTGTGGAATGTGACACCTGTCATCTGCGCCCCAACAGGGCAAACCACCACCAGATACAGCCCTCGGAGCTAGAAGATTTACATGGACTAAACGCTCTGCTCCATTTTATAAGGCAAAATGTGGGAGTATTAATGTTCAGAGTTGTGATGGTGACTATATTCTTGGGACAACAAAATGAACCAAACCAAGTCAGATGTATGTATATGGTTATCACATTCCTGTCGGCATCCTTCCTTCTCTTGCCCCCAAGAGAGGTTGTTGTTCCCAAGGGCTCCTTTAAGCCCAAATACTCAAAGGTACAGTACCCCAGTATTGCTGCACTCTGGCCCTCCTTCTCTGGGGTTTGACAGGTAAAAAGGTATTAGGGATGTTCAGAGCTTGCCCACTGATCAGGACACAATGGAAAGAGAGGGACACTCACCTACTTCAAGAATCTTACTTTGGGGACTCCAGGAGTTTGGCTTAGAACTATGGTTCTGAGTAGCTTCTTAGTTGCAGGGCCACATCAGTTGTCAGACAGCTTTGCAAATGCCAGCTGGATGGTTGTAGAGTCGGGCAACTGTTTTGAGAACATCAGCAGTTCCCCACTAGTGGCTTCAAGTGTCTAAAGAGGCAGGTAGGCATCTAATTATTCTTGTAGAGCGGGACTTTATAGTGCTTACAAATGGGGAAGAACCACCTGCAAAGGTGACCATGAGGAAGTAATGTTTAGTTCTCTAAAATCAGTAGAGCTCTGGTTGAGGCCTTTAATTAAAAAAAAAAAAAAAAAAAAAAAGGGGCGGGGGGGGGACCCTCGAAAGAAGAGCACAGCCTTTGTTGCTGGCATCGGCACCAAACAGAAGAGTTACATAAACATGACTGGCTTTGTACACTTTAAATTGTGCTGGCTAACATGTTTTCTAACACAATACATTCTCCCAGCCTAGACAAGGCCATTGTGGTGGTGATACTATTCTGTTCTAATGCTGCACCCATCACCACAGTATCTGGGTGCATCTTTTGTCCATGCTGCAAAGTTTGACAATCTGATGCATAATAACTGTTCAAACAGAACCTGTGTCTCAGAAATCCGTATAGCTCCTGTTTCCAAGCTTTCTCCATGTATGGCATTAGGTTTTGTTGTTGTTTTTATTTTTTTTTCTGGGTGTTGTGTTTTTTTTTTTTTTTTGAGTGCCAGGGGCTAATAAAAAATTATTGTCTGTGATAGAAACCCTGATATGAGGCAAATCTGCAAAATCTCAACAAAGGAATGATGGCTCACATGCAGAGATGACTTACAAGATAGAACAGTGTTGGTCACATGGTGGTATAACCTTTGGTGCAAATGAACGTGTTAATTATGTGATAAATTGTAACATGCTACACATTCAATCAATTTGTGGTGATATAAGATGGCAAACCAGCCACAAAGATGTTCTATTTAATGTATGGCACTAATTTAAATGTGCAGCATGTTAAGCCTTGCCCTGCAGATTGCATGTGGGGCTGCAGAGCAAAGCTTTTAGAAGTACTGGCATACAGGAAGTCAGTGGACTCCTCCTATATCTGGTATATTTTGTGCCTTACCCTACAGGCTGCAGGGCAAGGCTGTAAACATTCCAGTACAGGGGTACTCCATTGGCTCCCCACACATTGGCACCTTTAAAAGTCCCACCATGCAGCTCCCTGATGCCATGCTTCATAGTATGGCTTTAAAGGTCTGGCATGTAATGGGATCTGATTAATCTTATCCTAGATCCCAAAAATTGCAGGTCCTGCCATGCATATCTGTCATGGCAGGATGCATGATTTTGGGGATCCAAGATAAAATTAGATCCCAATTGTGCAACTAAATTGGCATCTGCCAGCAGCCAGAGGAGAACCAGAAGAAGTCTCGGGCACTGTGTAAACTAGTGGTGCATGATCAATAATGAAGCATACGCAGTAGCTAAGCTTTCTCATGAGGCTGAGTCGTTCACTGGCACTCTGGGGCTGACACGCTTTTAATGGCTACTATCTAGTTACGATCTGGTACTGCGCCAGCTCCAAAAAAGATACAGCCAAAACTCCAGGAAAGTTTTATAGGAATCCCTTTTAGCTTGATTCAAAGTGAAGTTCTTCTCCTGATATCTCCTAAATACCATCTGCAGTGATTTGTCATTAGCCTCCCATGTCCTCTCACATATTGTGATGTCACCTCTGGAGATCGTTTTTCCTGCAGGGATCCCTATGCAACAGCCTTCATCATGCTTGGGAAAACTTTAGCAGCAGAACAGATGCTGACATTGGTTTCCTGCTGTATGCAGGGTTCAAAGTACCATGTTTTCCCACATACAATGCACTCCAGAACATAATACACACCTTGTTTTTTGAAAGACAACATGAAGTAAAAAAGCTCAAACCCTGGCTCCTGCTGAAGACTGGTTTCTCTGGGTGGATCAATAATTTTGAGGAGCTAAAGAGTCTCCAAGGCCATAAAATAGGAGAAAAGAGACCAGGAACAGCTAATAGACAGCAAAATTGTCCTAAAATGGATTAGCTTGATTAGTGGAATATCAAGACCATTAAAAAGGGGAGACAATTGTTAACACCTGTATAGTAAAGAGGTGAGCCATTAAGTCAATTGACTCCCTCAGCTGACTGAATAGAAATGGCACACCTGCTGCACCACGGAGAAGAAATCAAATCAGGTTGCTTCTGTCCTAGGCAGAAAATCAGCTTCCTGCTTAATCCTTGCACCCCAATCTGGGGGAACTGACTTTTCTGGGGAAAGGTGTGTATTATATATGAGAAAACATTGGAAACATAGTGCAGCTAAGATATTTATTCTTAAGGACAAGGATTTTTTCCCCATCAGCCACTCATCTTGTATTAAAATAACAGAATCATAGAAAATTAGGATTGGAAGGGACCTCAGATGGTCATCTAGTCCAACCCCCTGCTCAAAGCAGGACCGTCCCCAACCACATGACCCCAACCAAGGCTTTGTCTAGTTGGGTCTTAAAAACCTCAAAGGATGGAGGTTCCTCCAAGAATGGAGATTCCAGAACTTTTCTGGGTAACCTGTTCCAGTGTTTTACTACTCTCCTAGTGAGAGAGTTTTTCCTAATACCTAACCTAAACTTTCTTTGCTGCAACTTGAGACTCCTTGTTCTGTCATCTGCCACCACTGAGAACAGTTTAGCTCCATCCTCCTTGGAACCACCTTCAGGTAGTAGAAGGCTGCTATTAAATCTGCCCCCCTCAGTCTTCTCCAGACTAAATAAGCCCAGTTCCTTCAGCTTCTCTTCATAAGTCATATCCCACAGTCCTCTCACCATTGTTTGTTACCCTCCACAGGACTCTCTCCAATTTCTCCACATCCGTCCTGTAGGGGGGAGGGCCACAACTGGACACAGTATTCCACATGTGGCCTCACCAGTGCTGAACAGAGGGGAATAATCATTTCCCTGGAACTGCTGGCAACACTCCTACCAGTACAGTCCAGTATTCCATTAGCCTTTTTTTTTTTTTTTTAAACAAAGAAAGGCACACTGTTGGCCCATATTCAGCTTATTGTCCACTGTAACCCTCAGGCCCTCTTCTACAAGATGCTGCCCAGCCAGTCAGCCCCCAGCCTGTACCGGTGCATGGTGTGCGGGCCGGGAGCGTTCTGGGCCCTTTTTCGCGCCGTGCGGGCTGTGGCCAGCAGCCTGGGCACGCTGGGTCAGAGAGAACAGGCGACACACTGGAATTAGGCACGGACGCGTAATGGTTGATTCAAGATTGTTTACTTACACCGAAGATGGTCGCGGTGTAGGCTGGACAGTTTCCCAGGCACAGCTCCGCTTAAATCCTCGTTTGAGGACTCGGACAACACTCAGATCACTCCCACGGAGTTGTCGAGGCTTCGTGGATCCTTTTGCACGCAGGGAGAGGGATACATCGAGGATTGCAATCGGTGACGGGGAGAGGCTAGAGGCTGATCAGACCCCTGTTGCCTGCTTGAAATGCACTGGGTCCAATAGGCTCCGCAGCGCTTAGAGATCTTCACACAGCGTGAAGTCTCCTCCTCCTGGTGTTTGTGGAGTCCTCCAACTTGGGCGGAAACCACTCAAGCCTTTTAT